>NC_090935.1:25602593-25905623 GCF_040938575.1 Ambystoma mexicanum
GATGGTGTCTTAACATCTGGTTTGAGAACAATTGGGCAATCGTAGGGCCGATGAGGCGGCAGAATCTCCGCTTTCCCTTTGTCAAAAACATCCTTATAACTTGTGTATTCGACAGGCAATACGGTGTTAACAACTGCTCCAATGGTAACCACAGAGTTCAACAAAGCCCGACTAGGAGCTTCAGGTGCTTCATACATAGACTCTACTGAATTGCATGATCGAAGACATTGCTGAGAACTGAAAGCGATAGCCCCGGTCTCCCAGTTAATGACCGGATTATGAAGCTTGAGCCATGATAAACCCAGGATTAGTTTATATTGCGGTGCCATAATGACGTCAAACGTGATGGTTTCCGAATGCTCAACACCAATGGTTAACAGTAACGGAATGGTATGTTCAGTAACAAGCCCAGAAAGAAGGGTTGATCCGTCAACGGCATTGACTACCTCAGGAACACTCTTTGACAATAAGGGAATACCCCATTTCCGAACATATTGGGCATCAATGTAGTTACCAGTTGCCCCAGAGTCAAGAACAGCTGCAGAACTCCAAGGCGTGACGTGGTCATAACTCAACATAACGTCAATATAGAAGGGTGTGGACAACAAGGAACCCTGCATGGAAGAGCTCGGCGTAGGGGTTCCTTCTACGACCGGGCCTTGGCGTTTCCCGACTTGCGGGGTCTCTTTGGGCATGCACTGAGTAGATGATTAGCGGAACCGCAATAAAAGCACAAATTGTTCCGTCTGCGATGTTCTCTTTCTTCCGATGTTAACGGGCCCCTTACTGCCCCGATTTGCATAGGTTCGTCACCGCCAGAAACAGGAATTGGGGAAACGGTAGTATTGACCGGGATTACTCTCTTCTCCCCTTTTCTTTCGGCGCGTCGGGCATCAATCTGAAGTACTAGGTCCAAGAAATCAGGAAAGGACGTAGGAACGACCGGAACCGTGGCTATAGTATCTTTCAATGAGTCCGACAATCCTTTATAAAATAGGGCTGCCTTTTTATCTTCCGGCCAACCAGTTTCAGCAACCAACTGATTAAACTTAGCCAAACATGACAACAAAGGAGTATCCCCCTGACGGAGATTTAACAATTCCAGATCCGTGGCTTGAGTCTTGTAGCGAGTATCAAACACCCTAGTCATAGCACTGATCAATGCATCGCAGTCGAACAATAGCGGACTGCCTTGTTCTAACAAAGGATTAGCCCAAACAGCGGCCATACCACCGAGGTTTGATAAGACAAAGGCAGCTTTTGTAGTCGCATCAGGAAACGAGGTAGGCCGACACAAGAAATGCAACCTGCATTGGTTAATGAAAGTCCGAAAGGATTTAGGATCCCCAGTAAACCTTTCTGGGGGAGCAAGCGGGAACTGAGCGGCCATGTACACATGCGTAGAATCAGATCTGACCGAAGGCCCTGCCTGACCTGAAGTGGAAGCGGAGGCCAAAGATGGTGATCCTGTAACCACTTCCCTGATACCAGCTTGCATTTCGTCAATGCGCCGGTGGGTGTCAGCCTGGGCCGCCGTCATATCGGCACGTAGGTCGGCCACCAACTGAACCAAAACGGCCAACGGGTCATTCGCGGCATCCATGATAAGGCTTCTGATTCTGTCAGATATCCTGAAGCACGGTTCCGTGTTGACCCGTCGTGAAGAATATATTTCTTCCTACCAATGTGATTCTCAGGAGTACGAAAGGACAGGGTGAGAAACTAATTGATCGGAAGATGGTGTAGAGTCGTTGGGATCGGTAGAGTTGAGCGGACCACAAACTTCACGATAGATGGAGAATCCAGGTTCCTTTCAACGACTGCAGAATATTACACTGATTAACAATCAAATACACCCCTTTCTGGATAAACGTTTAACAAATAATTAACCGACTAACCTGCAGAAAACGGGTTTTAACCAGAAGTGTTTCATGCAAGAATGTCCTCAATACTGGGGAAATCTGGAGACCATAAGAAGAGAAAATACAATCAGTACCAGATAGTGAGTTGTAGAGAATGGTAAGGAAAGTTAAGTTTCTTACCCTGGTTTCCCTGGAAGTGGTCGTCTCTGGCAAATCTCCTTCTCCTTTTCTGTACGAACTGGGTGATGGTATCTGCCCCCTGTCCGACGAACCAAATAATCCAATGGTGCAAGGAAGTCACTAGTCCAGCAACAACCTATTCCCGCCGGCACGAGGACGCCTAAAAGGTGCTCAGGAAGTCTCTAGTCCAGCACCTAGCCTATTCCCGCCGGCACGAGGACGCCTACAGCACCCTGGAGGAAAGGACAGGGAAGGAATCGGAGGGGAAGAGGAAGGAAGGAAAGAAAGAAGGTAAGAGGTCTCCCAACCTCCAAGGTCCGAAATCAACTTAACCAAACCACTAGGCAAGAATAACCAAAAAACAATCCGAGGTCAAAATACTAGAACAGGTAAGGGCAATCCGTGAGCATATCCAATAAACGTAATCCGAGATAAAAAAAAACCAAAAATTTCCAAGCGAGAAGAGCCACTGTCAATATGGGATCAGAAGCAGCGAGAAGTGGGCGCCGGATCATTAAGTACCTGAACTACCGGCAACAAGATGGTCATGTGACCCAGTACGTTTTCTATCACGTGGAAGACGCCGCGCCCACTGACGTAACCTCCATGGTAACTTCCACGTGAGGCGTCGGGAACTACGTTCCCGACGAAAATGTCTACCGCGAGTAGAGCGTGGATAATGCAAGCCCGCCTCCTGTCTGATATTCGAACGCGACAGGCGCTTTTGGCTACGAGAAGACAAGAGAACCGAAGGGGTAACACAAGACCTGAAGTGTTTTCTGACACGTGGACACTGTCCTTATAATACTCTTTAGTATTATCTGGGCTAGAATTATACACATCTAAATTCTGTTGTTCCCACAACCCCAGAGAGACTAAAGAAACACTGGCTGAGACTCCAGTGGGTTCATCAGCCAGTAGTAGAAAGTTTCCACTTGCCATAGGGACTTCCTCCTCTGGAGCGAAGGCTAAGGAGACGAGCTGGACCCCTGAAGGTTTACCCTTACATCTGGGATCTCCTTTCACATGGTCAGTAGCCTTACAAACATAACAGGATCCAAAGGCCCTTTGGAATGGAGGCTTGTTCTGACCTCCTTCTGGTTTGGCACCAGAAGGTATACTACCCTGCTGTGGTTTCCCAGGTGGCTTACCCTTATGGTGTGGTTTGGGGCCCTCTTTGGATTTGGAATTATTAGAATTCTCTTTGGAGTCTTTCTTAGGCTGCCTCCCCTCATCCTTCTTCTGAGTTACCCCAGAATCCTTGTGAGTAGCCCTGTTGGCAACCCACAAGTCAGCAGCCTTAGCTAGCTTTCTAGGATCTAATTCCCGTGAATCAGCCAAGTGCTGTCTGAGCTCAGGAGAGCAGGCATCATAAATTGACTCCATCATTACAAGATTTCTCATTCCTTCATAAGTGTTCACTTTGTAACCCTTAATCCATCCCTCTAAGTTTTTCAACCCTTCACACACCCAGGTAGCCCAAGGGGTACCATCATGCTTTTTGAGGCTTCTAAACCTCTTAAGATACTGGGAAGGGGTCTTCCCAAACCTAGCTATCAAAGCTAGTTTCACACATTCATACTCTTGCTTATCCTCCTCCCCCAACTACATTACCACATCAGTTGCAACAGGGGGAAGCCTAGAGAACAACCAGGTGAGTAACTCATTACCTGTGATGTTATGGAGCCCATGATTATACTCAAACATAGACAACCAATCCAACACATCCAACTTAGGCTCATACATACCAATCAATTCTTTAGGCATCCGGGGTCTTTTAGGACTGGAACTTCTAGAGGAGCCAGAGAGAGAAGCATTCTCAACAGACAATTTCTTCATTTCTAGCTCATGGTTGAGCTCCATTTCCCTTAGCCTTAGTTCTTGTTGCTTGTGTTCTGTTTGAGCACTAATCCTTCTATGCTCTAATTCTAGTTTCATTTTCTCTAGTTCAAAGTATTGAGGATTAAATGTGGGACCTGGCAAAGGTCCAGTAGGTACAGCTGGTAGAGCAGACAGAGGCCTAGAGGGAACATCTACAACATTTTCATCCTCCTCTTCTGGTTCTGACCCAAGATCATCAATACTTTGTTCAATATCAATATCATTGCTGTTCTCTACATTTGCTGGAGTGATAGGTTCCTCTGAACCATCATCCAGACTTTGGTTTTCTAACAACCTTTCTATTAGCTCCATTTTCTTTCCTTTAGTCATGAGATTCTTATGCTTACAGAGAAGTCTTAAACAATCAGCAGTTTTTGTAGCAAGGGACTCTTGACTATAACTTTCCATAGTAGACAGGTTAGAAAATGACTTTTTCTTCTTGTGCTTAAGCTTTGTGGTTAGTTGCACTAAGGTATCTCAAAAGTACACTAAAGTGTATACTCAATACAAATCCCACCGCTGTACACCAGTGTTAGGCAGAAACCTGTGCAGTTCCCTCTGGGACCACTGCAAAAGATTTAAGACTACAGGTGTTGGCAGTAAACCCACTTGGTAGCAGTCTGCACCACACAGATTCACTGTGGTAGCTGTGGCTGAGCAGTCAGACTTCCCTCAAGAAGAGTTAGGCAGTATATAGAGTATACATAATAGGTACAGAGGCACAGTAGGACAAGCAAACACGGACCAGAGCTAGGTGTAAAGGTATACACTTATTCATTTGAAAGACACACTCATAAATTACACTAGCACAGAAAAAGGTAAGTAATTCAAAACACAGTCACTATTACTTATATGTACATCCCTAGTTATGTGTTGGACAAGTCTAAGTTAACACCACTTATTTCCAAACAGAGGTGAGCGCTTAACGTTAGATGGCACTCCAACAAGTTAATTTAAAAAGGGAGGGAAAAAGGCAGAAGTAATGAAAACAGCAAGGTAAAACACTTTTCACATAAAGTTAGAAAGGCAGTCTATTGTGGAGCAAGGAGATTGGGTTGCGAGGCCCACTTTAGGGAGAGCCAGGCGAAAATATGCCCAAGATCACACAATATCACAAGTCTTTGCAGGTGGGTAGAAAAGGTTTTACTAAGTTCAGAAAAGTTTAGTTAGGGTGTCCCAGGCTTACCCAGGTTCGAGAGCCGAGGGCTAAATCTACCCCGTACAATCGGTGGCAAGGGAAGCCGGGCGGAACACAGTACCTTTAAAAGTGGAAAGGATCCTCCAGCGGTGGCAGTTGTTCCTGGTAGTGGGTGCAAGTCGCGGCGTCGTCCAGAGGAAGAGATGATCTCGACGTGGAGGAAAGCTGAAGGTCGTTGCACTACCAGGGAAGAGACCAGCCATGGAGTTTTCCGGTCACAAAGGATTTTACCCCTCTTTCGCGGTTGAGGTAAAAAGTGGTATCCCGGTTTCCGGGGTGCTTGGCACAGGCAAGGCGGCCACGAGATGCTTCGGGACGGCGAAAAGAAGGCAGAAACTGGTTGTCCCCACCAGTCAAGGGAAGGAGACTCTCCGGCGGGAGATCTCCTCTGTCGTTGGGAAAAGTGGTGAGACGGTTCCGCAGGGCTCCGCCGGTGGTGTCGTCTTGGCAGGTCGGCTTGGCTTCTCCCTCTTCGGCTTCTTAGGTCCTGTGGCGACTTCTGAAGAACCAGTCCCTAAAACCCTGCTTTTATGCAGCAAACCCCCATTCATACAGCCTAGCTGTCACTCAAACATGCTAAGTGGTGAGCGGGGTGGCTCACCACTTGGGCCAATCACACCAGAGTGCGACATGAGTTGGCAAGGCAACTCAGTCCAGGGTGCCTAAACCCCCTCCGAAACCCCCTGTGGTACCCAGACAGAATGGCACCACTTTGGAGGGCTTCTGTGCAGAAGCCCGCCAAAAGTGGAACAAAGGCTCGACTCGGGTTCAGGGTTACTGAAGTGAACCTAGACGCCATTTTGGCGGCGAGTTCTAGCAAAAAATCCCAACCGGTGAATTTATATTAAATAAATAAACCGGCGGTATCTTTAACATTGCACCAAAAAGTGGTGCATTAAAATCAATGGGAAATCCCATTGGGAAATATTCCGGTGGAATATTTCCATGGTATCCACTGCCACCAGCCAGAAACTCGGCAAGGGGGGACGGGACAGTACCCCCTCGACAACAGACCCAGGGGCAATCTAATTGCCCCTACCAGTACTTCCACAGTATGATGGTTTGTACTGGTTAAGTTCCTAAGTTAAGACTAGTAAAGTCAATGGGGACTTTACAGACCCAGGGAGACAGTAGTCAGTCCCAGGGTGTGGAGTCTATGTTTGGGGGTCACTATGACACCCCTGTGTTACTGCACGGAGGGTGCTGTGTAACACACATTCAAAAACCAATGATAGCCTATGGGGAAAAATACCCCATAGCCCATAAGCACATAGCAAGTCACAGAAACACTCTCAAGTCATGTCCAAGAGTGAGGGTAAAAGAGTCTCACTCTTGGCAGGAGAAAAAAATAAACCCCAAAAAATCCAGCAAAGCTGCTGGGGGACTCACTAGGTTAGGAAATTCAGCCTAAACAGAGAATTCTCCCTAACACAGGTAAAGCCTCTATACCAGAATGCAGTACTGCAGATGACGCCTCTATACCATTATACCACCACTATACCATGATACAGTACTGTAGATGAAGCTCCTATACCAGGACACAATAGTGTAGATGAAGCTTCTATACAGGATACAGTACTGAGGGTAAAGTTTGTATACCAGGATACAGTACCGCAGATGAAGCCTCTATACCAGGATACAGTACTGCAGGTAAAGCCTCTATACCAGGATGCAGTACTGCAGATTAAGCCTCTATACCATGATACAGTCCAGCAGATGAAGCCCCTATACCAGGATAGAGTAGTGTAGATGAAGCCTCTATCCAGGAGACAGTACTGCAGGTAAAGTTTGTATACCAGGATACAGTACCACAGATGAAGCCTCTATACCAGGATACAGCCCTGCAGATGAAGCTCCTATACCAGGACACAATAGTGTAGATGAAGCCTCTATACAGGATACAATACTGAAGGTAAAGTTTGTATACCAGGATACAGTACTGCAGATGAAGCCTCTATACCAGGATACAGTACTGTAGGTGAAGCCTCAATACCAGGATACAGTCCTGCAGATGAAGCCTCTACATCAGAATGTAGCACTGCAGGTGAAGCCTCTATCCCAAGAAACAGTACTGCAGGTAAAGCTTCTATACCAGGATACAGTACCACAGATGAAGCCTCTATACCAGGATACAGCCCTGCAGATGAAGCTCCTATACCAGGACATAATAGTGTAGATGAAGCCTCCATACAGGATACGGTACTGAAGGTAAAGTTTGTATACCAGGATACAGTACCGCAGATGAAGCCTCTATACCAGGATACAGTACTGTAAGTGAAGCCTCTATACCAGGATACAGTCCTGCAGATGAACCCTCTACATCAGAATATAGCACTACAGGTGAAGCCTCTATCCCAAGAAACAGTACTGCAGGTAAAGCCTCTATACCAGGATGCAGTACTGCAGATTAAGCCTCTATACCATGATACAGTCCTGCAGATGAAGCTCCTATACCAGGATAGAGTAGTGTAGATGAAGCCTCTATCCAGGATACAGTACTACAGGTAAAGTTTGTATACCAGGATACAGTACTGCAGATGAAGCCTCTATACCAGGATACAGCACTGTAGGTGAAGCCTCTATACTAGGGTACAGAACTGCAGATGAAGCATCTGTACCAGATACAGTACTGAAGTTGAAGCCTCTATACCCGGATACCGTACTGCAGATGAAGCATCTATACCATGATACAGTACTGAAGATCAAGCCTCTATACCAGATACAGTCCTGCAGGTGAATCCCCTATACCAGGATTCAGCAGTGCAGGTGAAGCCTCTATACTACATATAGTACTGAAGGTGAAAACTCAGAACACAATACAGTGCTGCAGATGAAGCCTCTATACCAGGATACAGTACCACAAATGAAGCTTCTAGACCAGGATACAGTACCGCAGGTGAAGCCACTATACGAGGAGACAGTACTGCAGGTGAAGCCTCCAGATCAGGATACAGTACTGAATATCAAGTCTTTATACCAGGTACAGTACTGCAGGTGAATCCCCTATACCAGGATACAGCAGCGCAGGTGAAGTCTCTATACCAGGATACAGTACTGCAGGTGAAGCCTTTATACCAGGGTACAGCACTGTAGATGAAGCATCTGTACCAGATACAGTACTGAAGGTGAAGCCTCTATACCCGGATACCGTACTGCAGATGAAGCATCTATACCAGGATACAGTACTGCAGGTCAATCCTCCAGATCAGGATACAGTACTGTAGATGAATCCTCTATACCAGGACACAGTACTGCAGATGAAGTCTCTATACCAGATACAGTACTGCGGGTGAAGCATCTATACCAGAATACAGTATGGCAGGTGAAACCTCTATACCAGGACACAGCACTGCAGATGAAGCATCTGTACCAGATACAGTACTGAAGGTGAAGCCTCTATACCCGGATACAGTACTGCAGATGAAGCATCTATACCAGGATACAGTACTGCAGGTCAATCCTCCAGATCTGGATACCGTACTGCAGGTGAAACCTCTATACCAGGACAAAGTACTGCAGGTGAAGCCTATATACCACGATACAGCACTGCAGGTGAAGCCTCTATACCAGGACACAGCACTGCAGATGAAGCATCTGTACCAGATACAGTACTGAAGGTGAAGCATCTATACCCGGATACCGTACTGCAGATGAAGCATCTATACCAGATACAGTACTGCAGGTGAAGCCTTTATACCAGGATACAGTACTGCAGGTGAAGCATCTATACCAGGATACAGTACTGCAGGAGAAGCCTCCAGATCAGGATACAGTACTGAAGATCAAGCCTCTATACCACATACAGTACTGCAGGTGAATCCCCTATACCAGGATACCACAGTGCAGGTGAATCCTCTATACTACATATAGTACTGAAGGTGAAAACTCGGAACACAATACAGTACTGCAGAAGAAGCCTCTATACCAGGATACAGTACCGCAAATTAAGCTTCTAGACCAGGATACAGTACTGCAGGTGTAGCCACTATACGAGGAGACAGTACTGCAGGTGAAGCCTCCATATCAGGATACAGTACTGTAGATGCAGCCTCTATACCAGATACAGTACTGCCGGTGAAGCCCCTGTACTACAATATAGCAGTGCAGGTGAAGCCTCTATATTGCATACAGTACTTAAGGTGAGAACTTGGAACATGATACAGTACTGCAGGTGAAGCCTCTATACCAGGATACAGTACCGCAGATGAAGCCTCGATACCAGGATACAGTACTGCAGGTGAAGCCTCTATACCAGGATACAGTACCGCAGATGGAGCCTTGATTCTAGAATGCAGTACTGCAGGTGAAGCCTCTATACCAGGATACAGTACTGCAGGTCAAGCCTCTATTCTTGGATACAGTACCACAGATGAAGACTCTATACCAAGATACAGTACCGAAGGTGAAGCCTCTATACCAGGATACAGTACTGCAGATTAAGCCCCCATATCAGGATACAGTACTGCAGAGGAAGCCTCTATACCAGGATACAGTACTGCAGGTGAAGCCTCTATACCATGATACAGCCCTGCAGATGAAGCCTCTACATCAGAATACAGCACTGCAGGTGAAGCCTCTATACTAGGAAACAGTACTTCAGGTTGTTAGGCAGAAACCTGTGCAGTTCCCTCTGGGACCACTGCAAAAGATTTAAGACTACAGGCGTTTGGCAGTAAACCCACTTGGTAGCAGTCTGCACCACACAGATTCACTGTGGTAGCTGTGGCTGAGCAGTCAGACTTCCCTCAAGAAGAGTTAGGCAGTATATAGAGTATACATAATAGGTACAGAGGCACAGTAGGACAAGCAAACACTGACCAGAGCTAGTTGTAAAGGTATATACTTATTTATTTGAAAGACACACTCATAAATTACACTAGCACAGAAAAAGGTAAGTAAGTCAAAACACAGTCACTATTACTTATATGTACATCCCTAGTTATGTGTTGGACAAGTCTAAGTTAACACCACTTATTTCCAAACAGAGGTGAGCGCTTAACGTTAGATGGCACTCCAACAAGTTAATTTAAAAAGGGAGGGAAAAAGGCAGAAGTAATGAAAACAGCAAGGTAAAACACTTTTCACATAAGGTTAGAAAGGCAGTCTATTGTGGAGCAAGGAGATTGGGTTGCGAGGCCCACTTTAGGGAGAGCCAGGCGAAAATATGCCCAAGATCACACAATGTCACAAGTCTTTGCAGGTGGGTAGAAAAGGTTTTACTAAGTTCAGAAAAGTTTAGTTAGGGTGTCCCAGGCTTACCCAGGTTCGAGAGCCGAGGGCTAAATCTACCCCGTACAATCGGTGGCAAGGGAAGCCGGGCGGAACACAGTACCTTTAAAAGTGGAAAGGATCCTCCAGCGGTGGCAGTTGTTCCTGGTAGTGGGTGCAAGTCGCGGCGTCGTCCAGAGGAAGAGATGATCTCGACGTGGAGGAAAGCTGAAGGTCGTTGCACTACCAGGGAAGAGACCAGCCGTGGAGTTTTCCGGTCACAAAGGATTTTACCCCTCTTTCGCGGTTGAGGTAAAAAGTGGTATCCCGGTTGCCGGGGTGCTTGGCACAGGCAAGGCGGCCACGAGATGCTTTGGGACGGCGAAAAGAAGGCAGAAACTGGTTGTCCCCACCAGTCAAGGGAAGGAGACTCTCCGGCGGGAGATCTCCTCTGTCGTTGGGAAAAGTGGTGAGACGGTTCCGCAGGGCTCCGCCGGTGGTGTCGTCTTGGCAGGTCGGCTTGGCTTCTCCCTCTTCGGCTTCTTAGGTCCTGTGGCGACTTCTGAAGAACCAGTCCCAAAAACCCTGCTTTTATGCAGCAAACCCCCATACAGCCTAGCTGTCACTCAAACATGCTAAGTGGTGAGCGGGGTGGCTCACCACTTGGGCCAATCACACCAGAGTGCGACATGAGTTGGCAAGGCAACTCAGTCCAGGGTGCCTAAACCCCCTCCGAAACCCCCTGTGGTACCCAGACAGAATGGCACCACTTTGGAGGGCTTCTGTGCAGAAGCCCGCCAAAAGTGGAACAAAGGCTCGACTCGGGTTCAGGGTTACTGAAGTGAACCTAGACGCCATTTTGGCGGCGAGTTCTGGCAAAAAATCCCAACCGGTGAATTTATATTAAATAAATAAACCGGCGGTATCTTTAACATTGCACCAAAAAGTGGTGCATTAAAATCAATGGGAAATCCCATTGGGAAATATTCCGGTGGAATATTTCCATGGTATCCACTGCCACCAGCCAGAAACTCGGCGAGGGGGGACGGGACAGTACCCCCTCGACAACAGACCCAGGGGCAATCTAATTGCCCCTACCAGTACTTCCACAGTATGATGGTTTGTACTGGTTAAGTTCCTAAGTTAAGACTAGTAAAGTCAATGGGGACTTTACAGACCCAGGGAGACAGTAGTCAGTCCCAGGGTGTGGAGTCTATGTTTGGGGGTCACTATGACACCCCTGTGTTACTGCACGGAGGGTGCTGTGTAACACACATTCAAAAACCAATGATAGCCTATGGGGAAAAATACCCCATAGCCCATAAGCACATAGCAAGTCACGGAAACATTTTCAAGTCATGTCCAAGAGTGAGGGTAAAAGAGTCTCACTCTTGGCAGGAGAAAAAAAATAAACCCCAAAAATCCAGCAAAGCTGCTGGGGGACTCACTAGGTTAGGAAATTCAGCCTAAACAGAGAATTCTCCCTAACACAGGTAAAGCCTCTATACCAGAATGCAGTACTGCAGATGACGCCTCTATACCATTATACCACCACTATACCATGATACAGTACTGTAGATGAAGCTCCTATACCAGGACACAATAGTGTAGATGAAGCTTCTATACAGGATACAGTACTGAGGGTAAAGTTTGTATACCAGGATACAGTACCGCAGATGAAGCCTCTATACCAGGATACAGTACTGCAGGTAAAGCCTCTATACCAGGATGCAGTACTGCAGATTAAGCCTCTATACCATGATACAGTCCAGCAGATGAAGCCCCTATACCAGGATAGAGTAGTGTAGATGAAGCCTCTATCCAGGAGACAGTACTGCAGGTAAAGTTTGTATACCAGGATACAGTACCACAGATGAAGCCTCTATACCAGGATACAGCCCTGCAGATGAAGCTCCTATACCAGGACACAATAGTGTAGATGAAGCCTCTATACAGGATACAATACTGAAGGTAAAGTTTGTATACCAGGATACAGTACTGCAGATGAAGCCTCTATACCAGGATACAGTACTGTAGGTGAAGCCTCTATACCAGGATACAGTCCTGCAGATGAAGCCTCTACATCAGAATATAGCACTGCAGGTGAAGCCTCTATCCCAAGAAACAGTACTGCAGGTAAAGCTTCTATACCAGGATACAGTACCACAGATGAAGCCTCTATACCAGGATACAGCCCTGCAGATGAAGCTCCTATACCAGGACATAATAGTGTAGATGAAGCCTCCATACAGGATACAGTACTGAAGGTAAAGTTTGTATACCAGGATACAGTACCGCAGATGAAGCCTCTATACCAGGATACAGTACTGTAAGTGAAGCCTCTATACCAGGATACAGTCCTGCAGATGAACCCTCTACATCAGAATATAGCACTGCAGGTGAAGCCTCTATCCCAAGAAACAGTACTGCAGGTAAAGCCTCTATACCAGGATGCAGTACTGCAGATTAAGCCTCTATACCATGATACAGTCCTGCAGATGAAGCTCCTATACCAGGATAGAGTAGTGTAGATGAAGCCTCTATCCAGGATACAGTACTACAGGTAAAGTTTGTATACCAGGATACAGTACTGCAGATGAAGCCTCTATACCAGGATACAGCACTGTAGGTGAAGCCTCTATACTAGGGTACAGAACTGCAGATGAAGCATCTGTACCAGATACAGTACTGAAGTTGAAGCCTCTATACCCGGATACCGTACTGCAGATGAAGCATCTATACCAGGATACAGTACTGAAGATCAAGCCTCTATACCAGATACAGTCCTGCAGGTGAATCCCCTATACCAGGATACAGCAGTGCAGGTGAAGCCTCTATACTACATATAGTACTGAAGGTGAAAACTCAGAACACAATACAGTGCTGCAGATGAAGCCTCTATACCAGGATACAGTACCACAAATGAAGCTTCTAGACCAGGATACAGTACCGCAGGTGAAGCCACTATACGAGGAGACAGTACTGCAGGTGAAGCCTCCAGATCAGGATACAGTACTGAATATCAAGTCTTTATACCAGATACAGTACTGCAGGTGAATCCCCTATACCAGGATACAGCAGCGCAGGTGAAGTCTCTATACCAGGATACAGTACTGCAGGTGAAGCCTTTATACCAGGGTACAGCACTGTAGATGAAGCATTTGTACCAGATACAGTACTGAAGGTGAAGCCTCTATACCCGGATACCGTACTGCAGATGAAGCATCTATACCAGGATACAGTACTGCAGGTCAATCCTCCAGATCAGGATACAGTACTGTAGATGAATCCTCTATACCAGGACACAGTACTGCAGATGAAGTCTCTATACCAGATACAGTACTGCGGGTGAAGCATCTATACCAGAATACAGTATGGCAGGTGAAACCTCTATACCAGGACACAGCACTGCAGATGAAGCATCTGTACCAGATACAGTACTGAAGGTGAAGCCTCTATACCCGGATACAGTACTGCAGATGAAGCATCTATACCAGGATACAGTACTGCAGGTCAATCCTCCAGATCTGGATACCGTACTGCAGGTGAAACCTCTATACCAGGACAAAGTACTGCAGGTGAATCCTATATACCACGATACAGCACTGCAGGTGAAGCCTCTATACCAGGACACAGCACTGCAGATGAAGCATCTGTACCAGATACAGTACTGAAGGTGAAGCATCTATACCCGGATACCGTACTGCAGATGAAGCATCTATACCAGATACAGTACTGCAGGTGAAGCCTTTATACCAGGATACAGTACTGCAGGTGAAGCATCTATACCAGGATACAGTACTGCAGGAGAAGCCTCCAGATCAGGATACAGTACTGAAGATCAAGCCTCTATACCACATACAGTACTGCAGGTGAATCCCCTATACCAGGATACCGCAGTGCAGGTGAATCCTCTATACTACATATAGTACTGAAGGTAAAAACTCGGAACACAATACAGTACTGCAGAAGAAGCCTCTATACCAGGATACAGTACCGCAAATTAAGCTTCTAGACCAGGATACAGTACTGCAGGTGTAGCCACTATACGAGGAGACAGTACTGCAGGTGAAGCCTCCATATCAGGATACAGTACTGTAGATGCAGCCTCTATACCAGATACAGTACTGCCGGTGAAGCCCCTGTACTACAATATAGCAGTGCAGGTGAAGCCTCTATATTGCATACAGTACTTAAGGTGAGAACTTGGAACATGATACAGTACTGCAGGTGAAGCCTCTATACCAGGATACAGTACCGCAGATGAAGCCTCGATACCAGGATACAGTACTGCAGGTGAAGCCTCTATACCAGGATACAGTACTGCAGGTGAAGCCTCTATACCAGGATACAGTACCGCAGATGAAGCCTTTATGCCAGAATGCAGTACTGCAGGTGAAGCCTCTATACCAGGATACAGCAGCACAGGTGAAGTCTCTATACCAGGATACAGTACTGCAGGTGAAGCCTCTATACCAGGGTACAGTACCGCAGATTAAGCCTCTATACCAGGATACCGTACTGCAGATGAAGCCTCTATACCAGGATACAGTACTGCAGATGAAGCCTCCAGCTCAGGACACAGTACTGCAAATGACGCCTCTATACCAGATACTGTACTGATGGTGAGAACTCAAAGCATGGTACAGTACTGCAGACAAAGCCTCTATACCAGGCTACAGTACGGCAGTTAAAGCATCTATACCAGAATACAGTATGGCAGGTGAAACCTCTATACCAGGACACAGCACTGCAGATGAAGCATCTGTACCAGATACAGTACTGAAGGTGAAGCCTCTATACCCGGATACAGTACTGCAGATGAAGCATCTATACCAGGATACAGTACTGCAGGTCAATCCTCCAGATCTGGATACCGTACTGCAGGTGAAACCTCTATACCAGGACAAAGTACTGCAGGTGAAGCCTCTATACAAGGATACAGCACTGCAGGTGAAGCCTCTATACCAGGACAGAGCACTGCAGATGAAGCATCTGTACCAGATACAGTACTGAAGGTGAAGCATCTATACCCGGATACCGTACTGCAGATGAAGCATCTATACCAGACTACAGTACTGCAGGTCAAACCTCCATATCAGGATATAGTACTGCAGATGAAGTCTCTATACCAGATACAGTACTGCAGGTGAAGCCTTTATACCAGGATACAGTACTGAAGGTGAGAACCCAGAACATGATGCAGTACTGCAGATCGAGCATCTATACCAGGATACAGTACTGCAGGTGAAGCATCTATACCAGGATACAGTACTGCAGGAGAAGCCTCCAGATCAGGATACAGTACTGAAGATCAAGCCTCTATACCACATACAGTACTGCAGGTGAATCCCCTATACCAGTATACAGCAGTGCAGGTGAAGCCTCTATACTACATATAGTACTGAAGGTGAAAACTCGGAACACAATACAGTACTGCAGAAGAAGCCTCTATACCAGGATACAGTACCGCAAATGAAGCTTCTAGACCAGGATACAGTACTGCAGGTGAAGCCACTATACGAGGAGACAGTACTGCAGGCGAAGCCTCCATATCAGGATACAGTACTGTAGATGAAGCCTCTATACCAGATACAGTACTGCCGGTGAAGCCCCTATACTACAATATAGCAGTGCAGGTGAAGCCTCTATACTGCATACAGTACTTAAGGTGAGAACTTGGGACATGATACAGTACTGCAGGTGAAGCCTCTATACCAGGATACAGTACCGCAGATGAAGCCTCGATACCAGGATACAGTACTGCAGGTGAAGCCTCTATACCAGGATACAGTACCGCAGATGGAGCCTTGATTCCAGAATGCAGTACTGCAGGTGAAGCCTCTATACCAGGATACAGTACTGCAGGTCAAGCCTCTATTCTTGGATACAGTACCACAGATGAAGACTCTATACCAAGATACAGTACCGAAGGTGAAGCCTCTATACCAGGATACAGTACTGCAGATTAAGCCCCCATATCAGGATACAGTACTGCAGAGGAAGCCTCTATACCAGGATACAGTACTGCAGGTGAAGCCTCTATACCATGATACAGCCCTGCAGATGAAGCCTCTACATCAGAATACAGCACTGCAGGTGAAGCCTCTATACTAGGAAACAGTACTTCAGGTTGTTAGGCAGAAACCTGTGCAGTTCCCTCTGGGACCACTGCAAAAGATTTAAGACTACAGGCGTTTGGCAGTAAACCCACTTGGTAGCAGTCTGTACCACACAGATTCACTGTGGTAGCTGTGGCTGAGCAGTCAGACTTCCCTCAAGAAGAGTTAGGCAGTATATAGAGTATACATAATAGGTACAGAGGCACAGTAGGACAAGCAAACACTGACCAGAGCTAGTTGTAAAGGTATATACTTATTTATTTGAAAGACACACTCATAAATTACACTAGCACAGAAAAAGGTAAGTAAGTCAAAACACAGTCACTATTACTTATATGTACATCCCTAGTTATGTGTTGGACAAGTCTAAGTTAACACCACTTATTTCCAAACAGAGGTGAGCGCTTAACGTTAGATGGCACTCCAACAAGTTAATTTAAAAAGGGAGGGAAAAAGGCAGAAGTAATGAAAACAGCAAGGTAAAACACTTTTCACATAAGGTTAGAAAGGCAGTCTATTGTGGAGCAAGGAGATTGGGTTGCGAGGCCAACTTTAGGGAGAGCCAGGCGAAAATATGCCCAAGATCACACAATGTCACAAGTCTTTGCAGGTGGGTAGAAAAGGTTTTACTAAGTTCAGAAAAGTTTAGTTAGGGTGTCCCAGGCTTACCCAGGTTCGAGAGCCGAGGGCTAAATCTACCCCGTACAATCGGTGGCAAGGGAAGCCGGGCGGAACACAGTACCTTTAAAAGTGGAAAGGATCCTCCAGCGGTGGCAGTTGTTCCTGGTAGTGGGTGCAAGTCGTGGCGTCGTCCAGAGGAAGAGATGATCTCGACGTGGAGGAAAGCTGAAGGTCGTTGCACTTCCAGGGAAGAGACCAGCCGTGGAGTTTTCCGGTCACAAAGGATTTTACCCCTCTTTCGCGGTTGAGGTAAAAAGTGGTATCCCAGTTGCCGGGGTGCTTGGCACAGGCAAGGCGGCCACAAGATGCTTCGGGACGGCGAAAAGAAGGCAGAAACTGGTTGACCACACCAGTCAAGGGAAGGAGACTCTCCGGCGGGAGATCTCGTCTGTCGTTGGGAAAAGTGGTGAGATGGTTCCGCAGGGCTCCACCGGTGGTGTCATCTTGGCAGGTCGGCTCGGCTCCTCCCTCTTCGGCTTCTTAGGTCCTGTGGCGACTTCTGAAGAACCAGTCCCAAAAACCCTGCTTTTATGCAGCAAACCCCCATTCATACAGCCTAGCTGTCACTCAAACATGCTAAGTGGTGAGCGGGGTGGCTCACCACTTGGGCCAATCACACCAGAGTGCGACATGAGTTGGCAAGGCAACTCAGTCCAGGGTGTCTAAACCCCCTCCCACACCCACTGTGGTACCCAGACAGAATGGCACCACTTTGGAGGGCTTCTGTGCAGAAGCCCGCCAAAAGTGGAACAAAGGCTCGACTCGGGTTCAGGGTTACTGAAGTGAACCTAGACGCCATTTTGGCGGCGAGTTCTGGCAAAAAATCCCAACCGGTGAATTTATATTAAATAAATAAACCGGCGGTATCTTTAACATTGCACCAAAAAGTGGTGCATTAAAATCAACGGGAAATCCCATTGGGAAATATTCCGGTGGAATATTTCCATGGTATCCACTGCCACCATCCAGAAACTCGGCGAGGGGGGACGGGACAGTACCCCCTCGACAACAGACCCAGGGGCAATCTAATTGCCCCTACCAGTACTTCCACAGTATGATGGTTTGTACTGGTTAAGTTCCTAAGTTAAGACTAGTAAAGTCAATGGGGACTTTACAGACCCTGGGAGACAGCAGTCAGTCCCAGGGTGTGGAGTCTATGTTTGGGGGTCACTATGACACCCCTGTATAACTGCACGGAGGGTGCTGTGTAACACACATTCAAAAACCAATGATAGCCTATGGGGAAAAATACCCCATAGCCCATAAGCACATAGCAAGTCACGGAAACATTCTCAAGTCATGTCCAAGAGTGAGGGTAAAAGAGTCTCACTCTTGGCAGGAGAAAAAAATAAACCCCAAAAATCCAGCAAAGCTGCTGGGGGACTCACTAGGTTAGGAAATTCAGCCTAAACAGATAATTCTCCCTAACACTCGCCCCCCCCAGACTAAGGGACAGGAGGATTTAATCCACTCCTGGATGAACCTCATACCTCTAGTCGATGACATACATCCTAGAGAGTCCATCAGCATTTTGATGGTGACACCCTGACCTGTGCTCAATGGTGAAATCAAACCCTTGAAGGCAGATTGACCATCTCAATAGTTTTGGATTTTCCCCTTTCATCTGCATTAACCATCTCAAGGGTTGGTGGTCAGTCTGAATGACAAAAGTAGAACCATACAAGTATGGCCTAAACTTCTTCAGTGCCCACACAATAGCAAAGCATTCTCTTTCTATTGTTGCCCACCTTGTTTCAGGATCCTTCAGTTTTCTACTGATGAAGCAAATGGGGTGTTCCCTACCCTTCTCATCCAGTTGGCTAAGAACTGCACCTATACCTACATTGGAAGCATCAGTTTGTACAATGAAAGTTTGGTGGTAGTCAGGAGCTCGGAGTACTGGAGCTTGGCAAAGAGCTTTCTTCAGGTATTCAAAGGCCTGATTGCATTCCTCATTCCATTTAACCTTCTTAGGGAATTTTGGAGAGGAGATCACATTCAGAGGAGAAGCTATGGTCCCATAGTTCTCAATGAAATTCCTGTAATACCCAGTGAGGCCTAAGAAGGCTCTCACATGGGTCTGAGTAGTAGGTGTTGTCCAATTTTGCACAGCTTCAATCTTGCTGAGCAAAGGCCTTATTTCTCCACCTCCTACCTCATGTCCAAGGTAGACCACTTTACTCTGTCCAATTTGGCATTTGCTTGCCTTTATGGTCAGATTGGCCTGTTCAAGAGCCTGCAAAACATGTCCTAAGTGGGTCACATGTTCCTCCCAGGAGTGGCTGAAGACTGCAATGTCATCCAAGTATGCCATGCAGAAGTCCTCCATCCCAGCTAGAACTTGGTTCACCATCCTTTGGAATGTTGCAGGTGCATTTTTTAGTCCAAAAGGCATAACCTTGAATTGGTATAGGCCAACTGGGGTAGAAAATGCAGTTTTCTCCTTGGCATGGTCTGTCAGGGCTATTTGCCAATAGCCTGACGTAAGGTCCAGTGTGCTGAGGTACTTGGCTGCACCAAGTTTATCCACCAACTCATCTGTCCTTGGCAAAGGGTGGGCATCAGTCTTGGTGACTGCATTAAGAGCTCTATAGTCCACACAGAATCTCAACTCTTTGGATCCTGCCTTTGGTACTAACACCACTGGGCTAGACCATGGACTAGTAGAGGGCTCTATTACCCCGAGATCAAGCATCTTCTTGACCTCACCTTTGATGTGGGTTCTGACATGTTCTGACATTCTGTATCCTCTGCTTTTGACTGGCAGACAGTCACCAGTGAGTATATCATGCTGTCCCCAAGGGGTCAAGCCTGGTGAAAGTGAGAACAGGGGGGCAAACTGATTTAACATAGCTTTGCACTCCTCCTGTTGCTCAGGGGTCAGATCTGAAGAGAGATTTACTCCTTCAACCTTCTCGTCCAAAGGTAAGCCTCTCAGGAGGTCAGGTAGAGCTTCACTCTCCTCCTCCTCCTCTTCTGATGAAGCTAGAAGCAATGCTCCTATTTCTGGTCTAGAGACATAGGCTTTGAGGCGGTTGGTGTGGAAGACTCTTGGAGCTTCCCTGGGTTTGCCCAGATTCACCAGATAGTTGACCTCTCCAAGTTTTCCCACAACCTTGAAGGGTCCCATCCATTTGTCTTGCAAGGCCCTCTGCCTTGTTGGAAGCATAACGAGAACTAGCTGGTCTTGAGTAAACTCAACCATGTTAGCCTTCTGATCATGCCAATGTTTGATCAGAGCTTGGCCAGCTTTCAAGTTGTCACTTGCTTCTGCCATCATGTGTGACATTCTCCTTCGGAGACCTATCACATAGTCAGTCACTCTGACTGGCTTGGGGGAAGGAGCACTCTCCAACCCCTCCTTAATCAGGGCCAAGGGGCCTCTGACTGGATGGCCATAGAGAAGTTCAAAGGGAGAATAACCTACTCCCTCCTGAGGGACTTCTCTATAAGCAAAGAGAAGGCATGGCAGTAGAAGGTCCCACTTCTTCTTAAGGGGTTCTTCTAAAGCACCTATCATGCTCTTCATGGTTCTGTTAAACCTTTCTACCAACCCGTTTGTCTGAGGGTGGTATGCGGTTGAGAACTTGTAGGTGACTCCGCAGGTTTTCCACATGGCTTTCATGTAGTTGGACATAAAATTTGACCCCCTGTCAGAGATCACCTCCTTAGGAAACCCAACCCTGGTAAAAATACCAAGGAGGGCCTTAGCTACAGCCGGGGCTGTAACAGTCCTCATAGGAATTGCCTCAGGGTACCTAGTAGCATGGTCTACTACAACAAGGATAAACCTGTTGCCTGAGGAGGTTGGGGGATCAAGGGGACCAACAATGTCAATCCCTACCCTCTCAAATGGGACTCCCACAACTGGGAGAGGCACTAGAGGTGCCACATTCTTGGAACCAACCTTACCAGAAGTCTGGCAGGTATGGCAGCTCCTGCAATATCTATCTACTTCAGCCCCCATCTTTGGCCAATAAAAGTAGAGCGAGAGCCTTTCCTTGGTTTTCTTGAAACTCAAGTGACCAGCCAAAGGAATCTCGTGGGCTAGTTGCAAGAACTGTTGTCTGTTCTCTTGGGGCACTACCAGGCGTTGGTAGGCTCCAGGTTCAGATTCAGTGGGTTCACTGTAGAAGAGGCCATCTTCCCAGTGTAACCTATACTTCTCAGGCTCTTGCCCATCAGCCTGAGAAGCTGCCTGTTGGCGAAGGCCCTCCAGAGTTGGACATTCTCTTTGTCCCTTACGAAAAGCTGTCCTGCTGGGTCCACCTTCTGCCAGTAAAGACTGCAGCTCAGGATGGTCAGCCGGGTCCAGGTCTCCAATAAGTTCTGGGCCTCCTACTAGCTCTTCTTCAGAGTCTAGTTCAATCAGACAGGGTTGTACCTCCCTCTCAGCCTCAGCTGGAGGTGGAGTTACAGGTGTAACTTTGGACAACCTCGGGGAAGTCCTTGTTGGAAGCACTGGGGTGCTTGCTGTAGGCTTTTTCCTAGGAGTCTTGGGTTGCCCCTTTGCTCCTGATCTGGTAGTTACTGCAGTAAGTTGCTCCAGTGGGAGAGGAGTGATTTCTGTCATCATCTCCTGAGATAAACCTCGCAGGGTTTTCTCTCTTGCAGGTTTGGTGAGCTCCTGTAACCTTTTACTAGGAGGTCTGGGGGTATGTGACACAACTCCAAGAGCTTTCAGGTCATTACCCAACAGAACCCTTCCTGGCACTTCACATTGTATACTGACAGGTATTTTCACAGCCATATCATTACATTGGATGAGAACTGGTAACTGGGGACACATCTGCACAGGCCCTCCAGCTAACTTGGTGAGGCATTTGGGTGCCTTAGCAACATCCTCTGCCTTGAAAAATGATTCATCCACCACAGTTATGCTGGCCCCAGTGTCCCTGATGGCAGGAGTCTCCTGAACATTCACGTGGACACTGTCCTTATAATACTCTTTAGTATTATCTGGGCTAGAATTATACACATCTAAATTCTGTTGTTCCCACAACCCCAGAGAGACTAAAGAAACACTGGCTGAGACTCCAGTGGGTTCATCAGCCAGTAGTAGAAAGTTTCCACTTGCCATAGGGACTTCCTCCTCTGGAGCGAAGGCTAAGGAGACAAGCTGGACCCCTGAAGGTTTACCCTTACATCTGGGATCTCCTTTCACATGGTCAGTAGCCTTACAAACATAACAGGATCCAAAGGCCCTTTGGAATGGAGGCTTGTTCTGACCTCCTTCTGGTTTGGCACCAGAAGGTATACTACCCTGCTGTGGTTTCCCAGGTGGCTTACCCTTATGGTGTGGTTTGGGGCCCTCTTTGGAATTGGAATTATTAGAATTCTCTTTGGAGTCTTTCTTAGGCTGCCTCCCCTCATCCTTCTTCTGAGTTACCCCAGAATCCTTGTGGGTAGCCCTGTTGGCAACCCACAAGTCAGCAGCCTTAGCTAGCTTTCTAGGATCTAATTCCCGTGAATCAGCCAAGTGCTGTCTGAGCTCAGGAGAGCAGGCATCATAAATTGACTCCATCATTACAAGATTTCTCATTCCTTCATAAGTGTTCACTTTGTAACCCTTAATCCATCCCTCTAAGTTTTTCAACCCTTCACACACCCAGGTAGCCCAAGGGGTACCATCATGCTTTTTGAGGCTTCTAAACCTCTTAAGATACTGGGAAGGGGTCTTCCCAAACCTAGCTATCAAAGCTAGTTTCACACATTCATACTCTTGCTTATCCTCCTCCCCCAACTACATTACCACATCAGTTGCAACAGGGGGAAGCCTAGAGAACAACCAGGTGAGTAACTCATTACCTGTGATGTTCTGGAGCCCATGATTATACTCAAACATAGACAACCAATCCAACACATCCAACTTAGGCTCATACATACCAATCAATTCTTTAGGCATCCGGGGTCTTTTAGGACTGGAACTTCTAGAGGAGCCAGAGAGAGAAGCATTCTCAACAGACAATTTCTTCATTTCTAGCTCATGGTTGAGCTCCATTTCCCTTAGCCTTACTTCTTGTTGCTTGTGTTCTGTTTGAGCACTAATCCTTCTATGCTCTAATTCTAGTTTCATTTTCTCTAGTTCAAAGTATTGAGGATTAAATGTGGGACCTGGCAAAGGTCCAGTAGGTACAGCTGGTAGAGCAGACAGAGGCCTAGAGGGAACATCTACAACATTTTCATCCTCCTCTTCTGGTTCTGACCCAAGATCATCAATACTTTGTTCAATATCAATATCATTGCTGTTCTCTACATTTGCTGGAGTGATAGGTTCCTCTGAACCATCATCCAGACTTTGGTTTTCTAACAACCTTTCTATTAGCTCCATTTTCTTTCCTTTAGTCATGAGATTCTTATGCTTACAGAGAAGTCTTAAACAATCAGCAGTTTTTGTAGCAAGGGACTCTTGACTATAACTTTCCATAGTAGACAGGTTAGAAAATGACTTTTTCTTCTTGTGCTTAAGCTTTGTGGTTAGTTGCACTAAGGTATCTCAAAAGTACACTAAAGTGTATACTCAATACAAATCCCACCGCTGTACACCAGTGTTAGGCAGAAACCTGTGCAGTTCCCTCTGGGACCACTGCAAAAGATTTAAGACTACAGGTGTTGGCAGTAAACCCACTTGGTAGCAGTCTGCACCACACAGATTCACTGTGGTAGCTGTGGCTGAGCAGTCAGACTTCCCTCAAGAAGAGTTAGGCAGTATATAGAGTATACATAATAGGTACAGAGGCACAGTAGGACAAGCAAACACTGACCAGAGCTAGGTGTAAAGGTATATACTTATTCATTTGAAAGACACACTCATAAATTACACTAGCACAGAAAAAGGTAAGTAATTCAAAACACAGTCACTATTACTTATATGTACATCCCTAGTTATGTGTTGGACAAGTCTAAGTTAACACCACTTATTTCCAAACAGAGGTGAGCGCTTAACGTTAGATGGCACTCCAACAAGTTAATTTAAAAAGGGAGGGAAAAAGGCAGAAGTAATGAAAACAGCAAGGTAAAACACTTTTCACATAAGGTTAGAAAGGCAGTCTATTGTGGAGCAAGGAGATTGGGTTGCGAGGCCCACTTTAGGGAGAGCCAGGCGAAAATATGCCCAAGATCACACAATGTCACAAGTCTTTGCAGGTGGGTAGAAAAGGTTTTACTAAGTTCAGAAAAGTTTAGTTAGGGTGTCCCAGGCTTACCCAGGTTCGAGAGCCGAGGGCTAAATCTACCCCGTACAATCGGTGGCAAGGGAAGCCGGGCGGAACACAGTACCTTTAAAAGTGGAAAGGATCCTCCAGCGGTGGCAGTTGTTCCTGGTAGTGGGTGCAAGGCGCGGCGTCGTCCAGAGGAAGAGATGATCTCGACGTGGAGGAAAGCTGAAGGTCGTTGCACTACCAGGGAAGAGACCAGCCGTGGAGTTTTCCGGTCACAAAGGATTTTACCCCTCTTTCGCGGTTGAGGTAAAAAGTGGTATCCCGGTTGCCGGGGTGCTTGGCACAGGCAAGGCGGCCACGAGATGCTTCGGGACGGCGAAAAGAAGGCAGAAACTGGTTGTCCCCACCAGTCAAGGGAAGGAGACTCTCCGGCGGGAGATCTCCTCTGTCGTTGGGAAAAGTGGTGAGACGGTTCCGCAGGGCTCCGCCGGTGGTGTCGTCTTGGCAGGTCGGCTTGGCTTCTCCCTCTTCGGCTTCTTAGGTCCTGTGGCGACTTCTGAAGAACCAGTCCCAAAAACCCTGCTTTTATGCAGCAAACCCCCATTCATACAGCCTAGCTGTCACTCAAACATGCTAAGTGGTGAGCGGGGTGGCTCACCACTTGGGCCAATCACACCAGAGTGCGACATGAGTTGGCAAGGCAACTCAGTCCAGGGTGCCTAAACCCCCTCCGAAACCCCCTGTGGTACCCAGACAGAATGGCACCACTTTGGAGGGCTTCTGTGCAGAAGCCCGCCAAAAGTGGAACAAAGGCTCGACTCGGGTTCAGGGTTACTGAAGTGAACCTAGACGCCATTTTGGCGGCGAGTTCTGGCAAAAAATCCCAACCGGTGAATTTATATTAAATAAATAAACCGGCGGTATCTTTAACATTGCACCAAAAAGTGGTGCATTAAAATCAATGGGAAATCCCATTGGGAAATATTCCGGTGGAATATTTCCATGGTATCCACTGCCACCAGCCAGAAACTCGGCGAGGGGGGACGGGACAGTACCCCCTCGACAACAGACCCAGGGGCAATCTAATTGCCCCTACCAGTACTTCCACAGTATGATGGTTTGTACTGGTTAAGTTCCTAAGTTAAGACTAGTAAAGTCAATGGGGACTTTACAGACCCAGGGAGACAGTAGTCAGTCCCAGGGTGTGGAGTCTATGTTTGGGGGTCACTATGACACCCCTGTGTTACTGCACGGAGGGTGCTGTGTAACACACATTCAAAAACCAATGATAGCCTATGGGGAAAAATACCCCATAGCCCATAAGCACATAGCAAGTCACGGAAACATTCTCAAGTCATGTCCAAGAGTGAGGGTAAAAGAGTCTCACTCTTGGCAGGAGAAAAAAAATAAACCCCAAAAATCCAGCAAAGCTGCTGGGGGACTCACTAGGTTAGGAAATTCAGCCTAAACAGAGAATTCTCCCTAACACAGGTAAAGCCTCTATACCAGAATGCAGTACTGCAGATGACGCCTCTATACCATTATACCACCACTATACCATGATACAGTACTGTAGATGAAGCTCCTATACCAGGACACAATAGTGTAGATGAAGCTTCTATACAGGATACAGTACTGAGGGTAAAGTTTGTATACCAGGATACAGTACCGCAGATGAAGCCTCTATACCAGGATACAGTACTGCAGGTAAAGCCTCTATACCAGGATGCAGTACTGCAGATTAAGCCTCTATACCATGATACAGTCCAGCAGATGAAGCCCCTATACCAGGATAGAGTAGTGTAGATGAAGCCTCTATCCAGGAGACAGTACTGCAGGTAAAGTTTGTATACCAGGATACAGTACCACAGATGAAGCCTCTATACCAGGATACAGCCCTGCAGATGAAGCTCCTATACCAGGACACAATAGTGTAGATGAAGCATCTATACAGGATACAATACTGAAGGTAAAGTTTGTATACCAGGATACAGTACTGCAGATGAAGCCTCTATACCAGGATACAGTACTGTAGGTGAAGCCTCTATACCAGGATACAGTCCTGCAGATGAAGCCTCTACATCAGAATATAGCACTGCAGGTGAAGCCTCTATCCCAAGAAACAGTACTGCAGGTAAAGCTTCTATACCAGGATACAGTACCACAGATGAAGCCTCTATACCAGGATACAGCCCTGCAGATGAAGCTCCTATACCAGGACATAATAGTGTAGATGAAGCCTCCATAGAGGATACAGTACTGAAGGTAAAGTTTGTATACCAGGATACAGTACCGCAGATGAAGCCTCTATACCAGGATACAGTACTGTAAGTGAAGCCTCTATACCAGGATACAGTCCTGCAGATGAACCCTCTACATCAGAATATAGCACTGCAGGTGAAGCCTCTATCCCAAGAAACAGTACTGCAGGTAAAGCCTCTATACCAGGATGCAGTACTGCAGATTAAGCCTCTATACCATGATACAGTCCTGCAGATGAAGCTCCTATACCAGGATAGAGTAGTGTAGATGAAGCCTCTATCCAGGATACAGTACTACAGGTAAAGTTTGTATACCAGGATACAGTACTGCAGATGAAGCCTCTATACCAGGATACAGCACTGTAGGTGAAGCCTCTATACTAGGGTACAGAACTGCAGATGAAGCATCTGTACCAGATACAGTACTGAAGTTGAAGCCTCTATACCTGGATACCGTACTGCAGATGAAGCATCTATACCAGGATACAGTACTGAAGATCAAGCCTCTATACCAGATACAGTCCTGCAGGTGAATCCCCTATACCAGGATACAGCAGTGCAGGTGAAGCCTCTATACTACATATAGTACTGAAGGTGAAAACTCAGAACACAATACAGTGCTGCAGATGAAGCCTCTATACCAGGATACAGTACCACAAATGAAGCTTCTAGACCAGGATACAGTACTGCAGGTGAAGCCACTATACGAGGAGACAGTACTGCAGGTGAAGCCTCCAGATCAGGATACAGTACTGAATATCAAGTCTTTATACCAGATACAGTACTGCAGGTGAATCCCCTATACCAGGATACAGCAGCGCAGGTGAAGTCTCTATACCAGGATACAGTACTGCAGGTGAAGCCTTTATACAGGGTACAGCACTGTAGATGAAGCATCTGTACCAGATACAGTACTGAAGGTGAAGCCTCCATACCCGGATACCGTACTGCAGATGAAGCATCTATACCAGGATACAGTACTGCAGGTCAATCCTCCAGATCAGGATACAGTACTGTAGATGAATCCTCTATACCAGGACACAGTACTGCAGATGAAGTCTCTATACCAGATACAGTACTGCGGGTGAAGCATCTATACCAGGATACTGTACTGCAGGTGAAACCTCTATACCAGGACAAAGTACTGCAGGTGAAGCCTATATACCACGATACAGCACTGCAGGTGAAGCCTCTATACCAGGACACAGCACTGCAGATGAAGCATCTGTACCAGATACAGTACTGAAGGTGAAGCATCTATACCCGGATACCGTACTGCAGATGAAGCATCTATACCAGATACAGTACTGCAGGTGAATCCTTTATACCAGGATACAGTACTGCAGGTGAAGCATCTATACCAGAATACCGTACTGCAGGAGAAGCCTCCAGATCAGGATACAGTACTGAAGATCAAGCCTCTATACCACATACAGTACTGCAGGTGAATCCCCTATACCAGGATACCGCAGTGCAGGTGAAGCCTCTATACTACATATAGTACTGAAGGTGAAAACTCAGAACACAATACAGTGCTGCAGATGAAGCCTCTATACCAGGATACAGTACCACAAATGAAGCTTCTAGACCAGGATACAGTACTGCAGGTGAAGCCACTATACGAGGAGACAGTACTGCAGGTGAAGCCTCCAGATCAGGATACAGTACTGAATATCAAGTCTTTATACCAGATACAGTACTGCAGGTGAATCCCCTATACCAGGATACAGCAGCGCAGGTGAAGTCTCTATACCAGGATACAGTACTGCAGGTGAAGCCTTTATACCAGGGTACAGCACTGTAGATGAAGCATCTGTACCAGATACAGTACTGAAGGTGAAGCCTCTATACCCGGATACCGTACTGCAGATGAAGCATCTATACCAGGATACAGTACTGCAGGTCAATCCTCCAGATCAGGATACAGTACTGTAGATGAATCCTCTATACCAGGACACAGTACTGCAGATGAAGTCTCTATACCAGATACAGTACTGCGGGTGAAGCATCTATACCAGGATACCGTACTGCAGGTGAAACCTCTATACCAGGACAAAGTACTGCAGGTGAAGCCTATATACCACGATACAGCACTGCAGGTGAAGCCTCTATACCAGGACACAGCACTGCAGATGAAGCATCTGTACCAGATACAGTACTGAAGGTGAAGCATCTATACCCGGATACCGTACTGCAGATGAAGCATCTATACCAGATACAGTACTGCAGGTGAAGCCTTTATACCAGGATACAGTACTGCAGGTGAAGCATCTATACCAGGATACAGTACTGCAGGAGAAGCCTCCAGATCAGGATACAGTACTGAATATCAAGCCTCTATACCACATACAGTACTGCAGGTGAATCCCCTATACCAGGATACCGCAGTGCAGGTGAATCCTCTATACTACATATAGTACTGAAGGTGAAAACTCGGAACACAATACAGTACTGCAGAAGAAGCCTCTATACCAGGATACAGTACCGCAAATTAAGCTTCTAGACCAGGATACAGTACTGCAGGTGTAGCCACTATACGAGGAGACAGTACTACAGGTGAAGCCTCCATATCAGGATACAGTACTGTAGATGCAGCCTCTATACCAGATACAGTACTGCCGGTGAAGCCCCTGTACTACAATATAGCAGTGCAGGTGAAGCCTCTATATTGCATACAGTACTTAAGGTGAGAACTTGGAACATGATACAGTACTGCAGGTGAAGCCTCTATACCAGGATACAGTACCGCAGATGAAGCCTCGATACCAGGATACAGTACTGCAGGTGAAGCCTCTATATCAGGATACAGTACTGCAGGTGAAGCCTCTATACCAGGTTACAGTACCGCAGATGAAGCCTTGATGCCAGAATGCAGTACTGCAGGTGAAGCCTCTATACCAGGATACAGCAGCACAGGTGAAGTCTCTATACCAGGATACAGTACTGCAGGTGAAGCCTCTATACCAGGGTACAGTACCGCAGATTAAGCCTCTATACCAGGATACCGTACTGCAGATGAAGCCTCTATACCAGGATACAGTACTGCAGATGAAGCCTCCAGCTCAGGACACAGTACTGCAAATGACGCCTCTATACCAGATACTGTACTGATGGTGAGAACTCAAAGCATGGTACAGTACTGCAGACAAAGCCTCTATACCAGGCTACAGTACGGCAGTTAAAGCATCTATACCAGAATACAGTATGGCAGGTGAAACCTCTATACCAGGACACAGCACTGCAGATGAAGCATCTGTACCAGATACAGTACTGAAGGTGAAGCCTCTATACCCAGATACAGTACTGCAGATGAAGCATCTATACCAGGATACAGTACTGCAGGTCAATCCTCCAGATCTGGATACCGTACTGCAGGTGAAACCTCTATACCAGGACAAAGTACTGCAGGTGAAGCCTCTATACAAGGATACAGCACTGCAGGTGAAGCCTCTATACCAGGACACAGCACTGCAGATGAAGCATCTGTACCAGATACAGTACTGAAGGTGAAGCATCTATACCCGGATACCGTACTGCAGATGAAGCATCTATACCAGACTACAGTACTGCAGGTCAATCCTCCATATCAGGATATAGTACTGCAGATGAAGTCTCTATACCAGATACAGTACTGCAGGTGAAGACTTTATACCAGGATACAGTACTGAAGGTGAGAACCCAGAACATGATGCAGTACTGCAGATCGAGCATCTATACCAGGATACAGTACTGCAGGTGAAGCATCTATACCAGGATACAGTACTGCAGGAGAAGCCTCCAGATCAGGATACAGTACTGAAGATCAAGCCTCTATACCACATACAGTACTGCAGGTGAATCCCCTATACCAGTATACAGCAGTGCAGGTGAAGCCTCTATACTACATATAGTACTGAAGGTGAAAACTCGGAACACAATACAGTACTGCAGAAGAAGCCTCTATACCAGGATACAGTACCGCAAATGAAGCTTCTAGACCAGGATACAGTACTGCAGGTGAAGCCACTATACGAGGAGACAGTACTGCAAACGAAGCCTCCATATCAGGATACAGTACTGTAGATGAAGCCTCTATACCAGATACAGTACTGCCGGTGAAGCCCCTATACTACAATATAGCAGTGCAGGTGAAGCCTCTATACTGCATACAGTACTTAAGGTGAGAACTTGGAACATGATACAGTACTGCAGGTGAAGCCTCTATACCAGGATACAGTACCGCAGATGAAGCCTCGATACCAGGATACAGTACTGCAGGTGAAGCCTCTATACCAGGATACAGTACCGCAGATGGAGCCTTGATTCCAGAATGCAGTACTGCAGGTGAAGCCTCTATACCAGGATACAGTACTGCAGGTCAAGCCTCTATTCTTGGATACAGTACCACAGATGAAGACTCTATACCAAGATACAGTACAGAAGGTGAAGCCTCTATACCAGGATACAGTACTGCAGATTAAGCCCCCATATCAGGATACAGTACTGCAGAGGAAGCCTCTATACCAGGATACAGCCCTGCAGATGAAGCCTCTACATCAGAATACAGCACTGCAGGTGAAGCCTCTATACTAGGAAACAGTACTTCAGGTTGTTAGGCAGAAACCTGTGCAGTTCCCTCTGGGACCACTGCAAAAGATTTAAGACTACAGGCGTTTGGCAGTAAACCCACTTGGTAGCAGTCTGTACCACACAGATTCACTGTGGTAGCTGTGGCTGAGCAGTCAGACTTCCCTCAAGAAGAGTTAGGCAGTATATAGAGTATACATAATAGGTACAGAGGCACAGTAGGACAAGCAAACACTGACCAGAGCTAGTTGTAAAGGTATATACTTATTTATTTGAAAGACACACTCATAAATTACACTAGCACAGAAAAAGGTAAGTAAGTCAAAACACAGTCACTATTACTTATATGTACATCCCTAGTTATGTGTTGGACAAGTCTAAGTTAACACCACTTATTTCCAAACAGAGGTGAGCGCTTAACGTTAGATGGCACTCCAACAAGTTAATTTAAAAAGGGAGGGAAAAAGGCAGAAGTAATGAAAACAGCAAGGTAAAACACTTTTCACATAAGGTTAGAAAGGCAGTCTATTGTGGAGCAAGGAGATTGGGTTGCGAGGCCAACTTTAGGGAGAGCCAGGCGAAAATATGCCCAAGATCACACAATGTCACAAGTCTTTGCAGGTGGGTAGAAAAGGTTTTACTAAGTTCAGAAAAGTTTAGTTAGGGTGTCCCAGGCTTACCCAGGTTCGAGAGCCGAGGGCTAAATCTACCCCGTACAATCGGTGGCAAGGGAAGCCGGGCGGAACACAGTACCTTTAAAAGTGGAAAGGATCCTCCAGCGGTGGCAGTTGTTCCTGGTAGTGGGTGCAAGTCGTGGCGTCGTCCAGAGGAAGAGATGATCTCGATGTGGAGGAAAGCTGAAGGTCGTTGCACTACCAGGGAAGAGACCAGCCGTGGAGTTTTCCGGTCACAAAGGATTTTACCCCTCTTTCGCGGTTGAGGTAAAAAGTGGTATCCCAGTTGCCGGGGTGCTTGGCACAGGCAAGGCGGCCACGAGATGCTTCGGGACGGCGAAAAGAAGGCAGAAACTGGTTGACCACACCAGTCAAGGGAAGGAGACTCTCCGGCGGGAGATCTCCTCTGTCGTTGGGAAAAGTGGTGAGACGGTTCCGCAGGGCTCCACCGGTGGTGTCATCTTGGCAGGTCGGCTCGGCTCCTCCCTCTTCGGCTTCTTAGGTCCTGTGGCGACTTCTGAAGAACTAGTCCCAAAAACCCTGCTTTTATGCAGCAAACCCCCATTCATACAGCCTAGCTGTCACTCAAACATGCTAAGTGGTGAGCGGGGTGGCTCACCACTTGGGCCAATCACACCAGAGTGCGACATGAGTTGGCAAGGTAACTCAGTCCAGGGTGTCTAAACCCCCTCCCACACCCTCTGTGGTACCCAGACAGAATGGCACCACTTTGGAGGGCTTCTGTGCAGAAGCCCGCCAAAAGTGGAACAAAGGCTCGACTCGGGTTCAGGGTTACTGAAGTGAACCTAGGCGCCATTTTGGCGGCGAGTTCTGGCAAAAAATCCCAACCGGTGAATTTATATTAAATAAATAAACCGGCGGTATCTTTAACATTGCACCAAAAAGTGGTGCATTAAAATCAATGGGAAATCCCATTGGGAAATATTCCGGTGGAATATTTCCATGGTATCCACTGCCACCAGCCAGAAACTCGGCGAGGGGGGACGGGACAGTACCCCCTCGACAACAGACCCAGGGGCAATCTAATTGCCCCTACCAGTACTTCCACAGTATGATGGTTTGTACTGGTTAAGTTCCTAAGTTAAGACTAGTAAAGTCAATGGGGACTTTACAGACCCTGGGAGACAGTAGTCAGTCCCAGGGTGTGGAGTCTATGTTTGGGGGTCACTATGACACCCCTGTATTACTGCACGGAGGGTGCTGTGTAACACACATTCAAAAACCAATGATAGCCTATGGGGAAAAATACCCCATAGCCCATAAGCACATAGCAAGTCACGGAAACATTCTCAAGTCATGTCCAAGAGTGAGGGTAAAAGAGTCTCACTCTTGGCAGGAGAAAAAAATAAACCCCAAAAATCCAGCAAAGCTGCTGGGGGACTCACTAGGTTAGGAAATTCAGCCTAAACAGAGAATTCTCCCTAACACTCGCCCCCCCCAGACTAAGGGACAGGAGGATTTAATCCACTCCTGGATGAACCTCATACCTCTAGTCGATGACATACATCCTAGAGAGTCCATCAGCATTTTGATGGTGACACCCTGACCTGTGCTCAATGGTGAAATCAAACCCTTGAAGGCAGATTGACCATCTCAATAGTTTTGGATTTTCCCCTTTCATCTGCATTAACCATCTCAAGGGTTGGTGGTCAGTCTGAATGACAAAAGTAGAACCATACAAGTATGGCCTAAACTTCTTCAGTGCCCACACAATAGCAAAGCATTCTCTTTCTATTGTTGCCCACCTTGTTTCAGGATCCTTCAGTTTTCTACTGATGAAGCAAATGGGGTGTTCCCTACCCTTCTCATCCAGTTGGCTAAGAACTGCACCTATACCTACATTGGAAGCATCAGTTTGTACAATGAAAGTTTGGTGGTAGTCAGGAGCTCGGAGTACTGGAGCTTGGCAAAGAGCTTTCTTCAGGTTTTCAAAGGCCTGATTGCATTCCTCATTCCATTTGACCTTCTTAGGGAATTTTGGAGAGGAGATCACATTCAGAGGAGAAGCTATGGTCCCATAGTTCTCAATGAAATTCCTGTAATACCCAGTGAGGCCTAAGAAGGCTCTCACATGGGTCTGAGTAGTAGGTGTTGTCCAATTTTGCACAGCTTCAATCTTGCTGAGCAAAGGCCTTATTTCTCCACCTCCTACCTCATGTCCAAGGTAGACCACTTTACTCTGTCCAATTTGGCATTTGCTTGCCTTTATGGTCAGATTGGCCTGTTCAAGAGCCTGCAAAACATGTCCTAAGTGGGTCACATGTTCCTCCCAGGAGTGGCTGAAGACTGCAATGTCATCCAAGTATGCCATGCAGAAGTCCTCCATCCCAGCTAGAACTTGGTTCACCATCCTTTGGAATGTTGCAGGTGCATTTTTTAGTCCAAAAGGCATAACCTTGAATTGGTATAGGCCAACTGGGGTAGAAAATGCAGTTTTCTCCTTGGCATGGTTTGTCAGGGCTATTTGCCAATAGCCTGACGTAAGGTCCAGTGTGCTGAGGTACTTGGCTGCATCAAGTTTATCCACCAACTCATCTGTCCTTGGCAAAGGGTGGGCATCAGTCTTGGTGACTGCATTAAGAGCTCTATAGTCCACACAGAATCTCAACTCTTTGGATCCTGCCTTTGGTACTAACACCACTGGGCTAGACCATGGACTAGTAGAGGGCTCTATTACCCCGAGATCAAGCATCTTCTTGACCTCACCTTTGATGTGGGTTCTGACATGTTCTGACATTCTGTATCCTCTGCTTTTGACTGGCAGACAGTCACCAGTGAGTATATCATGCTGTCCCCAAGGGGTCAAGCCTGGTGAAAGTGAGAACAGGGGGGCAAACTGATTTAACATAGCTTTGCACTCCTCCTGTTGCTCAGGGGTCAGATCTGAAGAGAGATTTACTCCTTCAACCTTCTCGTCCAAAGGTAAGCCTCTCAGGAGGTCAGGTAGAGCTTCACTCTCCTCCTCCTCCTCTTCTGATGAAGCTAGAAGCAATGCTCCTATTTCTGGTCTAGAGACATAGGCTTTGAGGCGGTTGGTGTGGAAGACTCTTGGAGCTTCCCTGGGTTTGCCCAGATTCACCAGATAGTTGACCTCTCCAAGTTTTCCCACAACCTTGAAGGGTCCCATCCATTTGTCTTGCAAGGCCCTCTGCCTTGTTGGAAGCATAACGAGAACTAGCTGGTCTTGAGTAAACTCAACCATGTTAGCCTTCCGATCATGCCAATGTTTGATCAGAGCTTGGCCAGCTTTCAAGTTGTCACTTGCTTCTGCCATCATGTGTGACATTCTCCTTCGGAGACCTATCACATAGTCAGTCACTCTGACTGGCTTGGGGGAAGGAGCACTCTCCAACCCCTCCTTAATCAGGGCCAAGGGGCCTCTGACTGGATGGCCATAGAGAAGTTCAAAGGGAGAATAACCTACTCCCTCCTGAGGGACTTCTCTATAAGCAAAGAGAAGGCATGGCAGTAGAAGGTCCCACTTCTTCTTAAGGGGTTCTTCTAAAGCACCTATCATGCTCTTCATGGTTCTGTTAAACCTTTCTACCAACCCGTTTGTCTGAGGGTGGTATGCGGTTGAGAACTTGTAGGTGACTCCGCAGGTTTTCCACATGGCTTTCATGTAGTTGGACATAAAATTTGACCCCCTGTCAGAGATCACCTCCTTAGGAAACCCAACCCTGGTAAAAATACCAAGGAGGGCCTTAGCTACAGCCGGGGCTGTAACAGTCCTCATAGGAATTGCCTCAGGGTACCTAGTAGCATGGTCTACTACAACAAGGATAAACCTGTTGCCTGAGGAGGTTGGGGGATCAAGGGGACCAACAATGTCAATCCCTACCCTCTCAAATGGGACTCCCACAACTGGGAGAGGCACTAGAGGTGCCACATTCTTGGAACCAACCTTACCAGAAGTCTGGCAGGTATGGCAGCTCCTGCAATATCTATCTACTTCAGCCCCCATCTTTGGCCAATAAAAGTAGAGCGAGAGCCTTTCCTTGGTTTTCTTGAAACTCAAGTGACCAGCCAAAGGAATCTTGTGGGCTAGTTGCAAGAACTGTTGTCTGTTCTCTTGGGGCACTACCAGGCGTTGGTAGGCTCCAGGTTCAGATTCAGTGGGTTCACTGTAGAAGAGGCCATCTTCCCAGTGTAACCTATACTTCTCAGGCTCTTGCCCATCAGCCTGAGAAGCTGCCTGTTGGCGAAGGCCCTCCAGAGTTGGACATTCTCTTTGTCCCTTACGAAAAGCTGTCCTGCTGGGTCCACCTTCTGCCAGTAAAGACTGCAGCTCAGGATGGTCAGCCGGGTCCAGGTCTCCAATAAGTTCTGGGCCTCCTACTAGCTCTTCTTCAGAGTCTAGTTCAATCAGACAGGGTTGTACCTCCCTCTCAGCCTCTGCTGGAGGTGGAGTTACAGGTGTAACTTTGGACAACCTCGGGGAAGTCCTTGTTGGAAGCACTGGGGTGCTTGCTGTAGGCTTTTTCCTAGGAGTCTTGGGTTGCCCCTTTGCTCCTGATCTGGTAGTTACTGCAGTAAGTTGCTCCAGTGGGAGAGGAGTGATTTCTGTCATCATCTCCTGAGATAAACCTCGCAGGGTTTTCTCTCTTGCAGGTTTGGTGAGCTCCTGTAACCTTTTACTAGGAGGTCTGGGGGTATGTGACACAACTCCAAGAGCTTTCAGGTCATTACCCAACAGAACCCTTCCTGGCACTTCACATTGTATACTGACAGGTATTTTCACAGCCATATCATTACATTGGATGAGAACTGGTAACTGGGGACACATCTGCACAGGCCCTCCCGCTAACTTGGTGAGGCATTTGGGTGCCTTAGCAACATCCTCTGCCTTGAAAAATGATTCATCCACCACAGTTATGCTGGCCCCAGTGTCCCTGATGGCAGGAGTCTCCTGAACATTCACGTGGACACTGTCCTTATAATACTCTTTAGTATTATCTGGGCTAGAATTATACACATCTAAATTCTGTTGTTCCCACAACCCCAGAGAGACTAAAGAAACACTGGCTGAGACTCCAGTGGGTTCATCAGCCAGTAGTAGAAAGTTTCCACTTGCCATAGGGACTTCCTCCTCTGGAGCGAAGGCTAAGGAGACAAGCTGGACCCCTGAAGGTTTACCCTTACATCTGGGATCTCCTTTCACATGGTCAGTAGCCTTACAAACATAACAGGATCCAAAGGCCCTTTGGAATGGAGGCTTGTTCTGACCTCCTTCTGGTTTGGCACCAGAAGGTATACTACCCTGCTGTGGTTTCCCAGGTGGCTTACCCTTATGGTGTGGTTTGGGGCCCTCTTTGGAATTGGAATTATTAGAATTCTCTTTGGAGTCTTTCTTAGGCTGCCTCCCCTCATCCTTCTTCTGAGTTACCCCAGAATCCTTGTGAGTAGCCCTGTTGGCAACCCACAAGTCAGCAGCCTTAGCTAGCTTTCTAGGATCTAATTCCCGTGAATCAGCCAAGTGCTGTCTGAGCTCAGGAGAGCAGGCATCATAAATTGACTCCATCATTACAAGATTTCTCATTCCTTCATAAGTGTTCACTTTGTAACCCTTAATCCATCCCTCTAAGTTTTTCAACCCTTCACACACCCAGGTAGCCCAAGGGGTACCATCATGCTTTTTGAGGCTTCTAAACCTCTTAAGATACTGGGAAGGGGTCTTCCCAAACCTAGCTATCAAAGCTAGTTTCACACATTCATACTCTTGCTTATCCTCCTCCCCCAACTACATTACCACATCAGTTGCAACAGGGGGAAGCCTAGAGAACAACCAGGTGAGTAACTCATTACCTGTGATGTTCTGGAGCCCATGATTATACTCAAACATAGACAACCAACCCAACACATCCAACTTAGGCTCATACATACCAATCAATTCTTTAGGCATCCGGGGTCTTTTAGGACTGGAACTTCTAGAGGAGCCAGAGAGAGAAGCATTCTCAACAGACAATTTCTTCATTTCTAGCTCATGGTTGAGCTCCATTTCCCTTAGCCTTAGTTCTTGTTGCTTGTGTTCTGTTTGAGCACTAATCCTTCTATGCTCTAATTCTAGTTTCATTTTCTCTAGTTCAAAGTATTGAGGATTAAATGTAGGACCTGGCAAAGGTCCAGTAGGTACAGCTGGTAGAGCAGACAGAGGCCTAGAGGGAACATCTACAACATTTTCATCCTCCTCTTCTGGTTCTGACCCAAGATCATCAATACTTTGTTCAATATCAATATCATTGCTGTTCTCTACATTTGCTGGAGTGATAGGTTCCTCTGAACCATCATCCAGACTTTGGTTTTCTAACAACCTTTCTATTAGCTCCATTTTCTTTCCTTTAGTCATGAGATTCTTATGCTTACAGAGAAGTCTTAAACAATCAGCAGTTTTTGTAGCAAGGGACTCTTGACTATAACTTTCCATAGTAGACAGGTTAGAAAATGACTTTTTCTTCTTGTGCTTAAGCTTTGTGGTTAGTTGCACTAAGGTATCTCAAAAGTACACTAAAGTGTATACTCAATACAAATCCCACCGCTGTACACCAGTGTTAGGCAGAAACCTGTGCAGTTCCCTCTGGGACCACTGCAAAAGATTTAAGACTACAGGTGTTGGCAGTAAACCCACTTGGTAGCAGTCTGCACCACACAGATTCACTGTGGTAGCTGTGGCTGAGCAGTCAGACTTCCCTCAAGAAGAGTTAGGCAGTATATAGAGTATACATAATAGGTACAGAGGCACAGTAGGACAAGCAAACACTGACCAGAGCTAGGTGTAAAGGTATATACTTATTCATTTGAAAGACACACTCATAAATTACACTAGCACAGAAAAAGGTAAGTAATTCAAAACACAGTCACTATTACTTATATGTACATCCCTAGTTATGTGTTGGACAAGTCTAAGTTAACACCACTTATTTCCAAACAGAGGTGAGCGCTTAACGTTAGATGGCACTCCAACAAGTTAATTTAAAAAGGGAGGGAAAAAGGCAGAAGTAATGAAAACAGCAAGGTAAAACACTTTTCACATAAAGTTAGAAAGGCAGTCTATTGTGGAGCAAGGAGATTGGGTTGCGAGGCCCACTTTAGGGAGAGCCAGGCGAAAATATGCCCAAGATCACACAATGTCACAAGTCTTTGCAGGTGGGTAGAAAAGGTTTTACTAAGTTCAGAAAAGTTTAGTTAGGGTGTCCCAGGCTTACCCAGGTTCGAGAGCCGAGGGCTAAATCTACCCCATACAATCGGTGGCAAGGGAAGCCGGGCGGAACACAGTACCTTTAAAAGTGGAAAGGATCCTCCAGCGGTGGCAGTTGTTCCTGGTAGTGGGTGCAAGTCGCGGCGTCGTCCAGAGGAAGAGATGATCTCGACGTGGAGGAAAGCTGAAGGTCGTTGCACTACCAGGGAAGAGACCAGCCGTGGAGTTTTCCGGTCACAAAGGATTTTACCCCTCTTTCGCGGTTGAGGTAAAAAGTGGTATCCCGGTTGCCGGGGTGCTTGGCACAGGCAAGGCGGCCACGAGATGCTTCGGGATGGCGAAAAGAAGGCAGAAACTGGTTGTCCCCACCAGTCAAGGGAAGGAGACTCTCCGGCGGGAGATCTCCTCTGTCGTTGGGAAAAGTGGTGAGACGGTTCCGCAGGGCTCCGCCGGTGGTGTCGTCTTGGCAGGTCGGCTTGGCTTCTCCCTCTTCGGTTTCTTAGGTCCTGTGGCGACTTCTGAAGAACCAGTCCCAAAAACCCTGCTTTTATGCAGCAAACCCCCATTCATACAGCCTAGCTGTCACTCAAACATGCTAAGTGGTGAGCGGGGTGGCTCACCACTTGGGCCAATCACACCAGAGTGCGACATGAGTTGGCAAGGCAACTCAGTCCAGGGTGCCTAAACCCCCTCCGAAACCCCATGTGGTACCCAGACAGAATGGCACCACTTTGGAGGGCTTCTGTGCAGAAGCCCGCCAAAAGTGGAACAAAGGCTCGACTCGGGTTCAGGGTTACTGAAGTGAACCTAGACGCCATTTTGGCGGCGAGTTCTGGCAAAAAATCCCAACCGGTGAATTTATATTAAATAAATAAACCGGCGGTATCTTTAACATTGCACCAAAAAGTGGTGCATTAAAATCAATGGGAAATCCCATTGGGAAATATTCCGGTGGAATATTTCCATGGTATCCACTGCCACCAGCCAGAAACTCTGCGAGGGGGGACGGGACAGTACCCCCTCGACAACAGACCCAGGGGCAATCTAATTGCCCCTACCAGTACTTCCACAGTATGATGGTTTGTACTGGTTAAGTTCCTAAGTTAAGACTAGTAAAGTCAATGGGGACTTTACAGACCTAGGGAGACAGTAGTCAGTCCCAGGGTGTGGAGTCTATGTTTGGGGGTCACTATGACACCCCTGTGTTACTGCACGGAGGGTGCTGTGTAACACACATTCAAAAACCAATGATAGCCTATGGGGAAAAATACCCCATAGCCCATAAGCACATAGCAAGTCACGGAAACATTCTCAAGTCATGTCCAAGAGTGAGGCTAAAAGAGTCTCACTCTTGGCAGGAGAAAAAAAATTAAAACCCCAAAAATCCAGCAAAGCTGCTGGGGGACTCACTAGGTTAGGAAATTCAGCCTAAACAGAGAATTCTCCCTAACACAGGTAAAGCCTCTATACCAGAATGCAGTACTGCAGATGACGCCTCTATACCATTATACCACCACTATACCATGATACAGTACTGTAGATGAAGCTCCTATACCAGGACACAATAGTGTAGATGAAGCTTCTATACAGGATACAGTACTGAGGGTAAAGTTTGTATACCAGGATACAGTACCGCAGATGAAGCCTCTATACCAGGATACAGTACTGCAGGTAAAGCCTCTATACCAGGATACAGTACTGCAGGTAAAGCCTCTATACCAGGATGCAGTACTGCAGATTAAGCCTCTATACCATGATACAGTCCAGCAGATGAAGCTCCTATACCAGGATAGAGTAGTGTAGATGAAGCCTCTATCCAGGATACAATACTGAAGGTAAAGTTTGTATACCAGGATACAGTACTGCAGATGAAGCCTCTATACCAGGATGCAGTACTGCAGATTAAGCCTCTATACCATGATACAGTCCAGCAGATGAAGCCCCTATACCAGGATAGAGTAGTGTAGATGAAGCCTCTATCCAGGAGACAGTACTGCAGGTAAAGTTTGTATACCAGGATACAGTACCACAGATGAAGCCTCTATACCAGGATACAGCCCTGCAGATGAAGCTCCTATACCAGGACACAATAGTGTAGATGAAGCCTCTATACAGGATACAATACTGAAGGTAAAGTTTGTATACCAGGATACAGTACTGCAGATGAAGCCTCTATACCAGGATACAGTACTGTAGGTGAAGCCTCTATACCAGGATACAGTCCTGCAGATGAAGCCTCTACATCAGAATATAGCACTGCAGGTGAAGCCTCTATCCCAAGAAACAGTACTGCAGGTAAAGCTTCTATACCAGGATACAGTACCACAGATGAAGCCTCTATACCAGGATACAGCCCTGCAGATGAAGCTCCTATACCAGGACATAATAGTGTAGATAAAGCCTCCATACAGGATACAGTACTGAAGGTAAAGTTTGTATACCAGGATACAGTACCGCAGATGAAGCCTCTATACCAGGATACAGTACTGTAAGTGAAGCCTCTATACCAGGATACAGTCCTGCAGATGAACCCTCTACATCAGAATATAGCACTGCAGGTGAAGCCTCTATCCCAAGAAACAGTACTGCAGGTAAAGCCTCTATACCAGGATGCAGTACTGCAGATTAAGCCTCTATACCATGATACAGTCCTGCAGATGAAGCTCCTATACCAGGATAGAGTAGTGTAGATGAAGCCTCTATCCAGGATACAGTACTACAGGTAAAGTTTGTATACCAGGATACAGTACTGCAGATGAAGCCTCTATACCAGGATACAGCACTGTAGGTGAAGCCTCTATACTAGGGTACAGAACTGCACATGAAGCATCTGTACCAGATACAGTACTGAAGTTGAAGCCTCTATACCCGGATACCGTACTGCAGATGAAGCATCTATACCAGGATACAGTACTGAAGATCAAGCCTCTATACCAGATACAGTCCTGCAGGTGAATCCCCTATACCAGGATACAGCAGGGCAGGTGAAGCCTCTATACTACATATAGTACTGAAGGTGAAAACTCAGAACACAATACAGTGCTGCAGATGAAGCCTCTATACCAGGATACAGTACCACAAATGAAGCTTCTAGACCAGGATACAGTACTGCAGGTGAAGCCACTATACGAGGAGACAGTACTGCAGGTGAAGCCTCCAGATCAGGATACAGTACTGAATATCAAGTCTTTATACCAGATACAGTACTGCAGGTGAATCCCCTATACCAGGATACAGCAGCGCAGGTGAAGTCTCTATACCAGGATACAGTACTGCAGGTGAAGCCTTTATACAGGGTACAGCACTGTAGATGAAGCATCTGTACCAGATACAGTACTGAAGGTGAAGCCTCTATACCCGGATACCGTACTGCAGATGAAGCATCTATACCAGGATACAGTACTGCAGGTCAATCCTCCAGATCAGGATACAGTACTGTAGATGAATCCTCTATACCAGGACACAGTACTGCAGATGAAGTCTCTATACCAGATACAGTACTGCGGGTGAAGCATCTATACCAGGATACCGTACTGCAGGTGAAACCTCTATACCAGGACAAAGTACTGCAGGTGAAGCCTATATACCACGATACAGCACTGCAGGTGAAGCCTCTATACCAGGACACAGCACTGCAGATGAAGCATCTGTACCAGATACAGTACTGAAGGTGAAGCATCTATACCCGGATACCGTACTGCAGATGAAGCATCTATACCAGATACAGTACTGCAGGTGAATCCTTTATACCAGGATACAGTACTGCAGGTGAAGCATCTATACCAGAATACCGTACTGCAGGAGAAGCCTCCAGATCAGGATACAGTACTGAAGATCAAGCCTCTATACCACATACAGTACTGCAGGTGAATCCCCTATACCAGGATACCGCAGTGCAGGTGAATCCTCTATACTACATATAGTACGGAAGGTGAAAACTCGGAACACAATACAGTACTGCAGAAGAAGCCTCTATACCAGGATACAGTACCGCAAATTAAGCTTCTAGACCAGGATACAGTACTGCAGGTGTAGCCACTATACGAGGAGACAGTACTGCAGGTGAAGCCTCCATATCAGGATACAGTACTGCAGATGCAGCCTCTATACCAGATACAGTACTGCCGGTGAAGCCCCTGTACTACAATATAGCAGTGCAGGTGAAGCCTCTATATTGCATACAGTACTTAAGGTGAGAACTTGGAACATGATACAGTACTGCAGGTGAAGCCTCTATACCAGGATACAGTACCGCAGATGAAGCCTCGATACCAGGATACAGTACTGCAGGTGAAGCCTCTATACCAGGATACAGTACTGCAGGTGAAGCCTCTATACCAGGATACAGTACCGCAGATGAAGCCTTGATGCCAGAATACAGTACTGCAGGTGAAGCCTCTATACCAGGATACAGTACTGCAGATTAAGCCCCCATATCAGGATACAGTACTGCAGAGGAAGCCTCTATATCAGAATACAGCACTGCAGGTGAAGCCTCTATACCAGGAAACAGTACTTCAGGTAAAGCCTCTATACCAGAATGCAGTACTGCAGATGACACCTCTATATCATTATACCGCCACTATACCAGGATACAGTACTGTAGATGAAGCTCCTATACCAGGACACAATAGTGTAGATGAAGCCTCTATACAGGATGCAGTACTGAGGGTAAAGTTTGTATACCAGGATACAGTACCGCAGATGAAGCCTCTATACCAGGATACAGTACTGCAGGTAAAGCCTCTATACCAGGATACAGTACTGCAGGTAAAGCCTCTATACCAGGATGCAGTACTGCAGATTACGCCTCTATACCATGATACAGTCCTGCAGATGAAGCTCCTATACCAGGACACAATAGTGTAGATGAAGCCTCTATACAGGATACAGTACTGAAGGTAACGTTTGTATACCAGGATACAGTACTGCAGATGAAGTCTCTATACCAGGATACAGTACTGTAGGTGAAGCCTCTATACCAGGATACAGTCCTGCAGATGAAGCCTCTACATCAGAATATAGCACTGCAGGTGAAGCCTCTATCCCAAGAAACAGTACTGCAGGTAAAGCCTCTATACCAGGATTCAGTACCACAGATGAAGCCTCTATACCAGGATACAGCCCTGCAGATGAAGCTCCTATACCAGGACATAATAGTGTAGATGAAGCCTCTATACAGGATACAGTACTGAAGGTAAAGTTTGTATACCAGGATACAGTACCGCAGATGAAGCCTCTATACCAGGATACAGTACTGTAGGTGAAGCCTCTATACCAGGATACAGTCCTGCAGATGAAGCCTCTACATCAGAATATAGCACTGCAGGTGAAGCCTCTATCCCAAGAAACAGTACTGCAGGTAAAGCCTCTATACCAGGATGCAGTACTGCAGATTAAGCCTCTATACCATGATACAGTCCTGCAGATGATGCTCCTATACCAGGATAGAGTAGTGTAGATGAAGCCTCTATCCAGGATACAGTACTACAGGTAAAGTTTGTATACCAGGATACAGTACTGCAGATGAAGCCTCTATCACAGGATACAGTACTGTAGGTGAATCCTCTATACCAGGATACAGTACTGTAGATGAAGCCTCTATACCAGATACAGTACTGCCGGTGAAGCCCCTGTACTACAATATAGCAGTGCAGGTGAAGCCTCTATATTGCATACAGTACTTAAGGTGAGAACTTGGAGCATGATACACTACTGCAGGTGAAGCCTCTATACCAGGATACAGTACCGCAGATGAAGCCTCGATACCAGGATACAGTACTGCAGGTAAAGCCTCTATACCATGATACAGCCCTGCAGATGAAGCCTCTATATTAGAATACAGCACTGCAGGTGAAGACTCTGTACCAGGAAACAGTACTTCAGGTAAAGCTTCTATACCAGAATGCAGTACTGCAGATGACGCCTCTATACCGTTATACCGCCACTATACCATGATACAGTACTGTAGATGAAGCTCCTATACCAGGACACAATAGTGTAGATGAAGCCTCTATACAGGATGCAGTACTGAGGGTAAAGTTTATATACCAGGATACAGTACCGCAGATGAAGCCTCTATACCAGGATACAGTACTGCAGGTAAAGCCTCTATACCAGGATACAGTACTGCAGGTAAAGCCTCTATACCAGGATACAGTCCTGCAGATGAAGCCCCTATACCAGGATAGAGTAGTGTAGATGAAGCCTCTATCCAGGAGACAGTACTGCAGGTAAAGTTTGTATACCAGGATACAGTACCACAGATGAAGCCTCTATACCAGGATACAGCCCTGCAGATGAAGCTCCTATACCAGGACACAATAGTGTAGATGAAGCCTCTATACAGGATACAGTACTGAAGGTAAAGTTTGCATACCAGGATACAGTACTGCAGATGAAGCCTCTATACCAGGATACAGTACTGTAGGTGAAGCCTCTATACCAGGATACAGTCCTGCAGATGAAGCCTCTACATCAGAATATAGCACTGCAGGTGAAGCCTCTATCCCAAGAAACAGTACTGCAGGTAAAGCCTCTATACCAGGATACAGTACCACAGATGAAGCCTCTATACCAGGATACAGCCCTGCAGATGAAGCTCCTATACCAGGACATAATAGTGTAGATGAAGCCTTTATACAGGATACAGTACTGAAGGTAAAGTTTGTATACCAGGATACAGTACCGCAGATGAAGCCTCTATACCAGGATACAGTACTGTAGGTGACGCCTCTATACCAGGATACAGTCCTGCAGATGAAGCCTCTACATCAGAATATAGCACTGCAGGTGAAGCCTCTATCCCAAGAAACAGTACTGCAGCTAAAGCCTCTAAACCAGGATGCAGTACTGCAGATTAAGCCTCTATACCATGATACAGTCCTGCAGATGAAGCTCCTATACAGGATAGAGTAGTGTAGATGAAACCTCTATCCAGGATACAGTACTACAGGTAAAGTTTGTATACCAGGATACAGTACTGCAGATGAAGCCTCTATAACAGGATACAGTACTGTAGGTGAAGCCTCTATACCAGGATACAGTACTGCAGACAAAGCATCAATACCATGATACAGTACTGCAGATGAAGCCTCTATTCCAAGATACAGAACTGCAGATTAATCCTCTATACTAGGATATAGTACTGCAGGTGAAGTCTCTATACCATGATACAGTACTGCAGATGAAGTGTCTAAACCAGGATACAGTACCGTAGGTGAATCATGTATACCAGGATACAGTACTACAGATGAAGCCTATATACCAGGATACAGTACTGCAGGGAGTCTGGCTACATTACTGCAGATGAAGCCTGCATACCAAAACACAGTACTGCAGATGACGTATCTATACCAGGATACAGTACTGCAGGAGAAGCCACTATACCACGGTAAAGTACTGCAGATGAAGCCTCTATTCCAAGATACAGTACTGCAGATTAAGCCTCTATACTAGAATATAGTACTGCAGGTGAAGCCTCTATACCAGGATACAGTACTCCAGATGAAGCCTCTATACCAGGATACAGTACCGCAGGCGAATCCTCTATACCAGGATACAGTACTACAGATGAAGCCTATATACCAGGATACAGTACTGCAGGAGAAGCCGCTATACCACGGTACAGTACTGCAGATGATGCCTCTATACCTGAAACAGTACTGCAGATGAAGTCTCTATACCAGGATACAGAACTGCAGGGGAAGCCTCCATGTCCGGTTACATTACTGCAGATGAAGTCTCTATACCAGGATACAGAACTGCAGGGGAAGCCTCCATGTCCGGTTACATTACTGCAGATGAAGTCTCTATACCAGGATACAGAACTGCAGGGGAAGCCTCCATGTCCGGTTACATTACTGCAGATGAAGACTCTATACCAGGATACAGAACTGCAGGGGAAGCCTCCATGTCCGGTTACATTACTGCAGATGAAGCCTGCATACCAAAACACAGTACTGCAGATGACACATCTATACCAGGATACACTACTGCAGGAGAAGCCTCTATACCACGATACAGTACTGCAGATGAAGCCTTTATACCAGATCCAGTACTTTCCTTACTGACCGCTCTTCACATGTCATCATGGGCATCTTCTTCTCTCCGACTTCCTTCTCCACCTGTGGTGTCCCCCCAGGGTTCTATCCTCTCTCCCTGGCTCTTTAACAACTACCTTGCACAGCTGGCGCACCGCATCTCCTCCTTCTCCACCAACTTCCAGTGTTACGCAGACAACACAACTCTTTTTCAGACTTACTGCTGACTCACTCGCACCTTCCTTCATCCCTGACTGCCTGTCTGCCATGCAGGCTTTGAACTCTCCCAATGATCTCTGTCTCAATGCCAGCAAAACAGAGATCCTTCCAATTGGGTCCAATGCTCCCTCCTTCTTCCCTTCTCTCTAGCCTCCCACCTTGGGCTCTACCCCTGCTCCTTCTTCTGAAGCCAGAAATCATGGAGTCATCTTTGACCCTGATTTATCCTTCCTCCCTCAAACGCAGGACATTGGCAAGAAGTTCCACTTCCAACTATTCCTTGTCAAAGGAATTCTCCCATTTCTCACTTTCCCCTAGAAGCTCAAAGATTCCCGAGCCCTGGTTCTCTCTAGATTTGACTATTGCAACAGCCCCCTCCCCAATCTACCTTCTTCCACTCTGCGACCTCTTCAGCAAATCCAGAATAGAGCAGCAAGACTTATCCTTGACCTTAAGCCCAGGAACCACATCTGTAATGCCCTAAAAAGCCTCCACTGGCTCCCAGTTGCTGTGCAGATCAAATTCAAATCCCTCGGCATCATCCACAAGTCTGTCTGGGGCCGGGAACCACACTGCAACTCTCTCTTACCAAATACTCTCCTTTTAAACCTCTACACTCCTCTGGCACCAACTCTCTGCATGTAAAGCGTTTAGCTAAATAGAGAGCAGGAGGCCACTCACTTTCCTCAGCTGGATCTCTCCTCTGGAACAGCCTTCCCTCCCTCTGCCTCTTGAGCAGGACCGTCTGAAGTTCCGAAAGCAACTCAAGACTCTCCTTTTTTCCTCCTCCTTCCCTTCCTACTTCCTCTGCTAATCCCACAGTTGCTGTGATTGGTGCATCCTCTGGGCTTCTGACCATTCATAACCAAACTCCCCAGCATCTGTCTTCCTCAGCACTTCCCTTGGCACACCCTCCACACCAGAGATTCACATTTTCCTCCAACTTGGATCCTGGCCGCATAGCACTTACCATACCTTGCACTTCATCTGCGGCTCATCTTCGAGCATGGACACCACATCACTTACCCTGCTGCCCTCTTCCTTCCTGCACTTGCACGTTCTGAATACTCACAAGGCATAGTAGGTTCGGCCGTCCCTTCCTCCTCTGTATTTATTTGTATTTAATTGCACTGCTATCCCATGTTCCCTCCCTGCTGCCCTGTAGGTGCTTTGAAACAGTATTTATTTCCTGTATAAACAAAAAATAAAATAAATAAATAGTTGCTAGGCAGGAAAAATCCTCTGTAGACCAGGGTTAGAGAGGCGTTTTTCAAACCCATTTTTGCTTAATAAAATATCTGATTTTGAGAATAACAACCTGTGTCTGCCTCTCATTCCTGACTCGTCACAATTAACATTCTATGTTAATGCCTTTTCTCGATTGGGCCTCAAATTGTTTCCCTCTTGATACTTTATCTCGATTGGGACGAGTATGAATATGCCAATAATGATCCTCTTTCTCTACATTCACTCTTAATATTTTGACACGACTGGGATGAGTATGAACGTGCCAGTAAGGAACCACTTTCTCTACATTCACTATTAATATGCTGTCACGACTCGGATGAGTATGAACGTGCCAGTAAGGAACCACTTTCTCTACATTCACTATTAATATGCTGTCACGACTGGGACAAGTATGAACGTGCCAGTAAGGAACCACTTTCTCTACATTCACTATTAATATGCTGTCACGACTCGGATGAGTATGAACGTGCCAGTAAGGAACCACTTTCTCTACATTCACTATTAATATGCTGTCACGACTCGGATGAGTATGAACGTGCCAGTAAGGAACCACTTTCTCTACATTCACTATTAATATGCTGTCACGACTGGGACAAGTATGAACGTGCCAGTAAGGAACCACTTTCTCTACATTCACTATTAATATGCTGTCACGACTCGGATGAGTATGAACGTGCCAGTAAGGAACCACTTTCTCTACATTCACTCTTAATATGCTGTCATGACTGGGACGAGTATGAACGTGCCAGTAAGGAACCACTTTCTCTACATTCACTATTAATATCCTGTCACGACTCGGATGAGTATGAACGTGCCAGTAAGGAACCACTTTCTCTACATTCACTATTAATATGCTGTCACGACTCGGATGAGTATGAACGTGCCAGTAAGGAACCACTTTCTCTACATTCACTCTTAATATGCTGTCATGACTGGGACGAGTATGAACGTGCCAGTAAGGAACCACTTTCTCTACATTCACTATTAATATGCTGTCACGACTCGGATGAGTATGAACGTGCCAGTAAGGAACCACTTTCTCTACATTCACTATTAATATGCTGTCACGACTGGGACAAGTATGAACGTGCCAGTAAGGAACCACTTTCTCTACATTCACTATTAATATGCTGTCACGACTCGGATGAGTATGAACGTGCCAGTAAGGAACCACTTTCTCTACATTCACTCTTAATATGCTGTCATGACTGGGACGAGTATGAACGTGCCAGTAAGGAACCACTTTCTCTACATTCACTATTAATATGCTGTCACGACTCGGATGAGTATGAACGTGCCAGTAAGGAACCACTTTCTCTACATTCACTATTAATATGCTGTCACGACTCGGATGAGTATGAACGTGCCAGTAAGGAACCACTTTCTCTACATTCACTCTTAATATGCTGTCATGACTGGGACGAGTATGAACGTGCCAGTAAGGAACCACTTTCTCTACATTCACTATTAATATGCTGTCACGACTCGGATGAGTATGATCGTGCCAGTAAGGAACCACTTTCTCTACATTCACTCTTAATATTTTGTAACGACTGGGACGAGTATGAACGTGCCAGTAAGGAACCACTTTCTCTACATTCACTCTTAATATTTTGACACGACTGGGATGAGTATGAACGTGCCAGTAAGGAGACACTTTCTCTACATTCACTCTTGATACACTGTTTCGACTGGGATGAGTGGGAGCGTTTCAGTAATGATTCTCACTCTCTTTTTCTAATGCCACTATCTTATCTTGATTAGGATGAGCATGAGTGTTCCAGTTATAATCCTTGCTTTCTTCATTAAATAGCAATCTCTTATTTTCCGACTGAGACGAGTATGACAGTTACAATAATGATCTTCAGTCCCCCTCCCAGGTCTCCCACTTTCCCTGTAACCTGTTGTGAGGGGTCAGAATTACGAGGTGGACACAAAGGTTAAGTTTTCTCAAGCTTAGCCATTTATTAAATGGAAAAGGATCTAGAAAACTAAAACTAAAGAAAAGGGACTTACTGTCCAAAAGACCTCTGAGCCTCACACTAACGCATACAATACATTTATACAAGGAAGGTATGGATAATTCTAATTCAACAAGACAATTTATCACTTCAAATTTAAAGAGATCTGAAAGCACTCCTTGTGACCACGGCGGGGCTGCTTTCCCTTCCCTGGATCAATTCAGGAATACTTTGAGCACAGTTCAACAAAGTTCTGTTCACGGTAACACAAAACGTTTCTTCCAACCACAGTGTCTTTCCCAGTGACACAGCAAATGTCTTTAGCACATGTTTCTCCACAATTCAAAACAACTGGTGTTGTCCAAAATATTCTTCTTGTAATGGTAAATGTCTGTCTCTCAGAACACAAGTTCAAAACTAAAGCAAATGTTATTTTCAAAATGTCCAACAATTATTAACATAGCACACCTTCTTCAAATGAACTACTTCTGTCAGGATAGCAAAACAACTTCTCTTGGAGATACCACAACTTCTTAAACAAATGATAAAGGTAATACGTTCTTTTGATTCAACAAAGGTCTTTATACCACACCTGTTTCCACAAATATACTTAAGCAAATCTTCTTCTTTCCTGTATACTGGCCTGCCAGGACTAATTAATACGATCCCTTTCCATTTGTACTCGCCTGCAAGGAAGAAAACTCCCACAACTACATTCAAACTTGATGGCAATATTGCTTCCAATATTCTCCACACCAATCTTTCGCAAAGTTTTTCTCAACTGCTTCTCGGCAGCCTCTTAACTATTAGCATTTTGGGTTGCAAGTTTCCCTGAGTTGATATCCCAAAAAGGGGCAATTGTGCCCTTGTCGCCTCGGTTTGGTTTCACAGTCTCTTGGCTGTTGGCAATGCTGGTTGAAAGCTTTCACAATTGTAATCCGCTATGAGGGAACATACGCTCCTGCCACTTCTGCTCTGTATCTTTAATTATTCAGTATTCACAATTATGTGGTTTCTTCTTCCTTTCATTAATCATTCGGTATTCAAAATCATGTGGCTTCTGCTTTCTTTCATTAATTGATTTTCAGAACTATCTAATTTATTTCAACAGCTTTCTTACTTGGAGCGCCCCAGGGTCAGCATTCACGTTTAGCCAACTCACCGGCTTGCTTCAGCAGCTCCTTCTCGTGGTCAGGTGTTGCTGCAGACCTCCGATGCCCTGCAAGCTCTCTCTCCTGCTTCCACGTATCTACGGTGAGCTGCGCGTTGGTCTCCGGGAGCTCTGACAGCTCTGTTGATCTTCCGCGGCTTTTCTCTGACTGACATGCTGTGTTCTGAATTGGCAGCTCGTCTCCTTATCAGCTAGGCTTCTGCTTGACATGCTGCTTCCCGCTGAGCGTACTCTGTACTTCTGCTCACCTTCACCCTTCGTGACAGCTTCCACTGGCGTTCTTTCCGTGGCTGTCTCCTGCATCTGCGATAACGTCTGCTTCAACAGCTATGCTCTCTGCACAGCTTTGAAAGTCTTGTTTGCCTCCTTCTCCTTCTCTCTTCAGCTGGGTCTCCTTTTGTGATTTAAATGTCCCGCTCAGGTGCCTTGGTCTGTAACAACTAGACTGCACCTTTGGAAATACAGCACTCTGAATCCCCATTACCTCTGAGTCCTTCTTCCTCGTCTCAGTACCATAGGCATTATGGTTACTGAAGTTCATATGGGATTGTGTAACATTAGTTTGTTCTAGTTTACAATAGGCCATCAGTACTTTAGTTAGGATAGGGGAATCATGAAATAAGGTGGTCATCAATTCCCCCTGGCATGAGTCCCCTCCCATGTGATACTCCCACATGATACCACTGGGATATACCAGGATCAGGTAGCGGCTGCCTTCCCCAGGCTACATGAGAGGAGGCCCATTCTGGGGTCCTAGTGAAGATCTCACTAGATTCATAAAACTGTTGTGTTCAGGGATAAAGTGACTGGGGTTCTCAGCTGGCTGGCACCTTCTCTTTTACTTGTCAGCTTGGCCTCTCGTAGTTTCTGTGGTTTCAGGTACGGTCTCTCCACTCTTTCTCTTCGGGCGGTCCATTATGTGTGACTAAAAGGGAAGTGGCATCAGCATTGTTCATGGAAACATTGGTCCACCATGGCATGGTTGCAGTCAAGCCACCACTTAGCTCTCATTCGGTATCAGGACGCTTGCCATCCACCTAGGTTTCTCTCGTCTCTTCTCTTTTCCAACGCTGCACGTCGGAAGCGGCACTTGGGTTTCTCCTTTGCATCGGAAGACGCGCATCCAGGGTTTCTTCAGTGTACCTCGGCGAACAGGTTTGAAACTCGCACTGTCTCTGACTCTTTCTTTTATCATGCTGCCGTGGGACTTCCCCGGGGTAATGACATAGTCCTGCCTCTCTGTTTGGTTTATACTCTTTATTCTTCAAGAGGTTTTCTTCATCTCAGTATAATGTACGTTTTCCTTCAGAGGCACAATCAGAGTGTCTTGATGGCAATAGAAGATTTTAGTGTGTGCTTCATATCTTTCATCACTGCATGCTTTTGAAGGAATTTTATGGATATGTTTCTCACAGAGTTCCTTATAAGAATGGGAGTCCTCGTCCACCGAGGGGGGCGTCTCTCCAGGGGAGGTCCCGTTTGCCTCTACCCTTGCGAAGGGCATTGGGGAGTGGACTCGTCTCTCTAGCCTCACAGGGAAAGGCTCCCACTTGGGGGGAAGTGACGGATTACCGCAATTCATCACACGGCCCAAAGTATGTAGCATAGGTAACTTTGTTTGCTCCAAATTACTCCCCAACATGGTCAAATTGGGCCTGACCCTATGGAGGAGGGCATGGAAAACCCAAGGGACACGAGACCCCTGTTCCAGGCAAATTCTCCTTGCAGGATCAGTCGACGCTCGCACCGAGTTTCGAGCAACATATCGAGCACAGTGGGAAGACAAGGGAGTGGCCCAGATTGGGGACTCATGGCGAGATGGACATTGGGTGGGCTTCTAGACCCTGATGGAAGAGCAGGACATACATAGAGGCCAATTTATATTGTACAACAGCATGGTTTGGATGATCAGGAAGAGGTGGAAGACCTTACCCGAAGGGGAAGACACTGAGGGGGAGCTGGACACGTGGTACGATGTGTCGGAAGGGGGACATACAATATCCAGACTTTATGAACAGCTCCTGGGCAGCAACAACACGAGAGAGCTGCAAGCGCAAGCCAGAGGGGAGGAGGCACTCCAAAAAACCTTCACGGATGAGGAATGGTGCAAAGCCCTCTAGTATGCAAAGAAAGTCTCAAGGAATGCGAGGTTTAGGCAAATGCAGCTCTATCTCATACACAGAGCATATCTTACGCCCAAGAGAATGTCTAAAATGTGTAGCAAGCAAACCCGAAGCTGCCCGCGTTGCGCGGCAGAGAAAGCGGATATGCTGCACGTGTTCTTGTCCTGTCCAGTGATAGCTAATTTTTTGGACTCTGTTAAGGATAGGGCGGCGGGAGGTGGAATTCAAATGCAGGCATGGTCGCCAGAGTCCTATCTACTGTGCTTGTTGCCAACGAGCGGCAAACAGAGGACACACACGGCAAAAATGAAAGACATAATGTGTATACTGGCGAAGCGCCGAATAGCAATGGCATGGAACACAAGCACGTGGCCGACAATAGAAATGTGGTGGGCCGATCTCAACAAACAGACGGTAGTCGAAACATCAGTGTCGACCAGAGCACTATAAAGGGGTGAGGGCGAAAGTGGGGCCAAGATACTTGCATGGAACTCTCTCATAAAAGAGCTGTTCGGAAGAAATGAAGGACACAGCACAAACAACGCCAGTGGGCCGCAGGAAGGCTAACTAGCCAGCGGCAACATGGGAGGAGGGCTCTCAGCGAGGAGGGAAACAAGTGGTGGTTGAGCAAAATTGACAAGACCTGACCCTGGCGGCATAAACAAAAGGAGGTATTGAGGACGATGATGGAGGTTGCCGCACAAGTGCGCCTAGGAAATGGATGACGACGCGTGGAATCCAATATGAAGTGCTAGTTGAAGTGTGTTGTTTGTTGTTGTTACTGGTTGTTATGTGTGGAGATAAAAAACATTAAAGAGTTTTAAAAAAAATAAAAAAATAAAAAAACTGGTTGCTCAAGGGCCACCTTCGGGGAACTCTAATAGCTTTTGGAATCCTTACATTACAACTCCTGCAGCTTCTTCCTGGATCTACCATCCCTTCAACTAAAATAACTCAAATGCTTTGCAGATGTTTCAGCTCATCCTAGATTTGAAAGCGTCTCAAGGGTCTCCAAGGTTTATCTCCAAGTGTCCACTAATTCTCAGCATCTGTCAGATCTGAGGGACACTGAGGTTTATGAGTGCTCCTCAGGTTTCCAAGCACACTCATGATTTGATATTTTCCCAGACTTCTGCACCACCTGGACCAAGGGCTTCCCTCAATCTTTCCACACCATCATGAGTCAAGGGCCCTGCATGAAATGTCAGTACCTCTTCCATCACCTGTCCATCTCTCCTTCAAAGAACATTGCAGGTCAAGTGCTCTACAAGACTTCACTGCAACACTTACGTCAAGTGTTTATCTTAATTTCTCTGAACGTTTGGGTCTGTGCCGTGTCCTCTGCTTCTCCGAGGCGTTGTCACCAGCAGTCTCCTCTCAGCGACCTTCTTCCAGCCCCTAGCAATGACAAACAACAAGTCTCCACTGATTCCCTTTTAGATCACTCAGGTCTGCCACTCCTTCCATTCCTTCTCCTGTAAAAGGCCATATTTCTCTGTCTTTTCAAGAGATTGGCTGGGACCTGAACAGTCCCTCCTCTTCCCCTCAGTAGCAACACCTCAGTCTATTTGTTTTCAGAGTTTTTCTTGCAGCATTCATGGATTGACTGTAGGTTGATCCTTCCCACAAACTGCCTCCACGCCTCAAATCTGGCATCGATCATGTCAAGGGGCCCTGCAGTTGTCTTACTCATCTGTGGCTTAAGAGGTGTCGCTTCTTCCAATTCAGTGCATTATTAGGGAAAAAGCCAATATTAGGAACCATCCCTTGGTGCCAAATTCAATTTTTAATTCAACCTACTCCTCCTCCTCTGTCTCCTCACTACCTACCTATCTGATCATGCTCTTCTCTCCTTCTCCCCTTTCTGTCCCACCCGTAAGCCATCCCAGCTCTGGCCCTCCCCTCACCTTTTGTGCATGCGTCGTCTCCTCCGTCAACTGGAGCGACGCTGGCTCAAATCCCCTATTCAGTCCCACCAAACCTCCTACTTCTCTTATCATTCTCACTATGACTCCTGTCTTAACTCCGCTAAACGCTCCCACTTTTCTAACCTACTTCTCTCACAAACCTCTCACCCTCGTTGTATCTTTCAAACTCTCTCTCGTCTGCTCTCCCCTCCTACCCCTGACCCCTCCCTTTTCTCTCCTCTCTCTCCTTCTGACTATGCTGAATTCTTCTCTGCTAAAATTCTTTCTCTTGGCAAAAAAATTAACTCTTCTCCTCCCTGCTCCCCTCCCCCTCCGTCCTTCCACTCCCCCTCTGCTTGCATGTCTGAATGCTCTCCTATCACTCCCTCTGATGTCTCCTTCCTCCTTTCTAAAAACCCTCCCCACTGCTGCCCCTTCTGATTCCATCCCTACCCTCCTTATTCCTAAGATCTACCCCTCTCTTATCCCTTATCTTACTTCCTTCTTCAATAGCTGTCTCTCCGCGGCCTCCTTCCGCACTGCCTTTAAGTACGCCACTATTATCCCTATTCTGAAGAAACCTTCTTCTAATCCCCTTCTTGCTTCCAACTTTCGTCCAATGTCACTTCTACCTTTCCTCTCTAAAATACTCGAACGCTTAGCCTACTCTCAGCTCTCGACCTTTGTCACTAACCTCTCTCTCCTTCCCTTTCTCAATCTGGCTTCCGCCCTAAACACTCCACTGAGACCGCTCTCACCTATGTCCTTAACTCCCTTGTCACCGCTCGCACCGTTAAGCAATCCTCAATTCTCATTCTCCTTGACCTCTCTGCTGCCTTTGATACTGTTGATCATCCTTTACTTATCAATACTCTTTCCTCATTTGGCTTCAAAGGTTCTGTCATTAACTGGCTCTCCTCTTTCCTCTCCCAACGTTCCTTTGCTGTCTCTTGGGGTGGTCGATCCTCCCCTACCTTCCCTTTGGACCATGGCATTCCCCAAGGCTCTGTCCTGGATCCCTTCCTATTCTCTCTTTACACTTCACTCCTTGCCCCTATCATCTCTTCCTTCGGGATCTCTCATCATTTCTACGCTGATGACACCCAGCTATATCTCTCCTTCTCTTCCTTCACCCCTGATCTACATCTAAAGCTCTCTTCCTGTTTTACTGCCATTAAAAACTGGATGTCATCTCACTATCTTTCTCTTAACACTGATAAAACTGAAGCACTATTCTTTCCCTCCAACACACTTCCTCCCCCACACACCCCATCATTCCATTCATTTTCCCCCTTCTAACCTTCCCATTTCCACCCATGCTTGCAACCTAGGCATTTACCTCGATCCTTCCCTCTCTTTTTCCCATCATATATCCCTTACTTCTCGTGCATGTCGCTACCAGCTCTTTAACATCCGTAAAGTCTGTTCCTCCCTCACGTTTCATGCTACCAAACTTTTAATCTCCTCCCTCATCTTCTCTCGCCTCTTCTATTGTTCTTCCCTCTTCCTTGGTCTCCCTGGCTGCCACCTTGCCCCCGTCAAATCCATCTACCATTCTGCTATCCACACCGTTTGCCTTCTCTCTCCCCTTGACTCCATCTCTTACTCATTTTCCAACCTATGCTGGCTTCCTTTCCACTCCCAACTTAAATTTCACTTCCTTTGTCTTGTCTTGACATCTCTCCATGACCTTGCCCCTCCATATCTCTCTCCTCTCTCCTCTCATTCCACACTCCCTCTCGCTCCCTTCGCTCCGCTGATCTCTTCTTACTTTCTGTTCCCCCTCCCCCTTGTGCCTCTTCTTGTTTCCGCTCCTTTCAGCTCCTTGCCCCTTCACACTGGAACTCCCTGCCTCTTTCCATCCGCTCCATCCCCACCTATTCTTCATTCCGTTCCTCCTTGAAATCACTCCTACTTCATTCCCCCCTGACACCCTATTCTCTCTCTCCCTTTCTTTCTCTCTCCTTTTCTCTCTTTCTTTCTTTCTTTCTTTCTTTCTTTCTTTCTTTCTTTCTTTCTTTCTTTCTTTCTTTCTTTCTTTCTTTCTTTCTTTCTTTTTCTCTCCCTCTATTACCCCATCTCAGCTCTATCCACTCTCCCCCTTCCTCCCTATGATCTCTCTTCCTACTATGTAATTTACTCCCTAATCTCTCTCCCTCATCCTTCCTTCCCCATCCCTCTCCCCTTCTCCTCCTTCTCACATGCAAATTGTTCTACATACTGTTTTTTGGTCTAATTCATGTATATTTTTTGCTTCTACTGTTCTATGTTTTGTGTATTCTTGTTGTTAAACTGTAAAGCGCCTTGGAGTAAGGCGCTATATAAATAAAAATAAATACAAATTGCCCCACTCCCATTTTGTTAGCTCCCAGCACGCATGAATCTTTGCTTCCCTCAACGGGGCCTTTCTCCTGCGATTTGTAAAGGAATCTGTTGGTTCCTGAAGCTAGGTCCGCACTGAATAAATACCCTAATACCCTCAAAACATTTGTAAGGATATAGAAAGAAAGTGATTCTAAATAATACCATAGAACATGCCACACACTGTCCAAGAGAAATAAGCTACCTGTGCTAGCAAATCAATACTGACCCAGTAAGAACGTGCAGTGGATGTATTATTTATAGTTTGAAGATTGCATTCGTGCTATCGCACAAGGAAAACGTGCAACCAAAAAAACACAAAATGATCTAGCCTGAGATTAAGTAAATTTACCACGCGAGCCAAGAAGGGGCGCAATTCTCCCCTTTCTCTATCCCCCCTTCAAGTTCACGCACAGCTGTTCATTACGAGCATGAATACATCACCAGGAAGCGCCTCCTCGTTCCTAGTGGGGACCCTCTTCAGACATTTGACAACCCACCTCAAGGAGCCAGCATTGCATTTGATTCTCCTCCCACCACCAGACCTGCATTCAGAGAACACTACTGTATGAGTTCATGGCTGGCTACATTGATCATCACAAGCTATGCGTTCAATAAAAGGCTAGCCCCAAACATTGAAGTTCTCTTCTGGCTTTTCATGACAGACTTGTTTCTGCAGGGTTGGGATTGGTGCATGGTGGTGGCTGCCCCGCAGGCTCCACTGTGTGGCTTTTATGGTGTTCCTCAAGGGTCGAGCTCCGCCTGAAGCTTTTGTCACATAAAGGACAGGAGTAGGGCTTTTCCCGAGGTGCCAGTTTCTGGACATTAGCCAACACTTTTTCCGCCTCTACCTTTGGTTCTTGCTCGAGGTCCATTCCCTTGATGTACTTCCTGTCCCTCCACACCCGCGTTGTGTTTGGAGGATTTCTACATGCATCATTGGAAGCCTTCTTCCGCGCGCCAGTCTTTGTTTTAGCCCCAAGGTCAGGTGCAGTCGGATTATTGCTTTGTTGATTGAGGGCCGGTAACCTCTCTTTCAGGTGGACCTTCTTGTGTTGGTTCAGGGATGAGTTGCGGTTGAAGTTACAGTCGCACTCTGCACACTTAAATGGTCTTTCCCCTGTGTGTACACGCATGTGCTGCTTGAGAACCCAGTTGAGGCTGAAGCTCCGCTCACACGCTGTGCACTTAAAGGGCTTCTCACCAGTGTGGATCTTGCAGTGCTTTACTAGGTCAGAGTTGCGGGCAAAACTTTTCCCACATTCCGCACACTTGTGTGGCCGCTCGCCGTTGTGGCTCTTTTGGTGCTGGGTGAGGAGCCAGTTGTAGAGGAAGCTCTTCTCACAGTCAGTGCACTTGAAGGGCTTGTCATCGATATGGGACTTTGTATGCCACTCAAGCTCTGTGATCTCAGCGAAGCTACGGTCACAATATGGACACTTGTGTGGTCCCGCTAACACGTGGGTCCTCTTGTGCTTAATAAGGGTGGAGATTTGGCTGAAGCATTTGGCACACTCGGGACATTTGTAGGGCTTCTCCCCGGTGTGCGTTCTCTGGTGCTGTACAAGGCCAGAGCTATGGCTGAAATTCTTGCCACAGAGATGGCAGGGATACGGCCGCTCCCCGGTGTGGGTCCTCTGGTGCTCCTTCAGGACAGACTTCAGGTGGAAGGTCTTGTCACAAGTTTGACACTGGAAGGGCTTGAACCCCGTGTGTGTCTTCTGATGACGCAGCAGTGCTGAGTTGAAGGTGTAGCTCTTTTCGCACTCCATACACTGGTATCGCTTCTCAATGGTGTGCATTCTCTGATGCTTGGTCAGTTCAGATTTCTGGCTGAAGACTTTGCTGCACTCTGTACACCTGTATGGCCTCGTGCCATCATGGGTTTCCACATGCTGGCAGAAGAAGGACTTCTGGCTGAAAATTGTGTTGCAATCAATGCACACATAACAGCAATCCTTTTCACAGGCCTTCGAATGGGCTGTGGCACCAGTTGGCTGGTCTAAGTGACCTTCATTTTGTGAGGCTACTTGAAGCGACTCTAATGTTTTGTCTTCTATGCTTTTTTTTCTGGGTTCTGTTGGTTAAAAAGGGATCAAATATTAGTACATTTGGTATGAAACAAAATATACAATCGTATTCAAAATATACATCATGACAAAATCGTATGAACTTTGATGATACCCTACTTTGTTGATTGCATACCACCATGACACAAGAGATGACTCTCCTTACCATCCCCAGAAATAATCCCTGCTCGCCCAATGAATGACCTTGAGCCTTTGGTCTCTCTTTCTATTTGCTCAGTAAAACCCATCTCTGTCACTCACTAGCAGGCGCCTGCTGGGTATCCCCTAGTTGGTAGAGTCGAAGAGCCCCATAACATGTATGACATGTGTTCTTCTGCAACCAGTAAGTGTGTAATGTCACGCATTTTAGCAGTCTCCCTGCATGCAGTGGACAATAGCCTATCTAACACAGCAAAACCAACCTTTAGCCACATGAACCCCCTCCTCAACAGGCCCTGATACCCACGGGTCTGGTGCGCAATACAAATAAGAAAACAAACAAGCAAGCAAGCATGTGGGGTGCCATAGCGTTCCACCCCAGCGCCAAGATACCAGCCTCGGTTGTATATCTATGCGAATGATGTCTAAATGATGATAAGGAGGAAGGCATTACATTTGAAGCTTGCATTGAAGCAATCCTTAAGTGGGAGTGCTCAATGAAACTGAAGTTAAATGAGGATGAATAAGCTGAGTTCTTATTGCCATCAAGGACCATGACATTGGTCGATTTAGTGCTATTTGGGATGCTGCCAGCATTAGCAGTAAAACAATCGGCAGTGATAATATGCAGATAAGGCCTGGGCATAGACAGCTCAAATCTCAGCCGTAGCTCAAGGTGGAGTCTATTACTTGAGACAACTCCACATAATGTTTTTTTTAAAACTTCTTTTTTATTGATGGTCTTGGCAGATATAACTCACTTTGCAATCACAAATCATACATGCATATTATCAAATACAGTACAGGTGTTCCGTGGTATATTAACATTTACATATCAGTCTCTTCGTCCAAGGACGTTTCACACAGATACGTTCAAAACGGGTCCTATATATCCTTGGGGCGGCTAGTTACAGTTACAGTCCCCGTATATTGTTCCTTGCTCTCATTTACGTATGACAGTTCTCGTAGGAATTGCTCAATGCTTGGTGGTGAAGGATTTTTCCAGCAAGTCAAAATGCATCTCTTTGCAATTACACATGAAATATTAAACAGTCGTCTAATAGTTTCGGCACATTTGCCAATATCTCCGAATTAGTATTTTTTGGGTGTCATGGAGGCTGGAATCTGAGTTATCTCCTCTATCATTTCTGCTACTTTACCCCAAAATTCAGCCACTACCGGGCATTCCCAGTACATATGAAACAACCCCGCCTGCAGTGTTTTACATTTGAGGCAGTCTCCGGTGCCCGCGTTTGTGAATTTGGCTGTTTTGGCTGGGGTATAATGAAGTCTGTTGAAGACTTTAAATTGTATCAGCTGCAGGCCAGCATTCATTGATACAGTCTTGGTAAGCATGCAGTATTTGGACGACTGCTCGTCTGTGATGGTTGTTTTTACGTCATTTTCCCATTTGGCTTTGACTTCATTTAGTATGGGGGAATGTGTCTGTGTCAGCGCATATAGGTTTGAGATCCCCAGTTCATAACCGGACGTTGCTGCCTGTAGACATGGATGTATGGGGGGGTTCATCTGGGAAGAGTGGCCAGCATGTGCTAAACGTTGATTTCATTCTGTAGTATTGGACTGTTCTGAGGGCCCCTCCTCCCACCGCATCCCGGAATTCGTTTATGCTCACAAACCTCCCGTTCGGGAACATGTCCTGCCTTTTGATATCTTTGTGTGGGTCCCACAGTCGTTGTAGTGATTTATCTAATGTCAGATCAGATCATATGGTGTTTCTATTTTTAAGCTTTTCTAGAGTGTGCCCCATGCTCAAACCGTACTTCTCACAGGGTCATAGAGACATGTGTCCTTGTATTTGGCATTAAAAATAATGGATCGTAGGTCGATAGGGGGTGCAGCAAACTTTTCTAGCCATACGTGGGGTGAGCGGTCAGGTAGGTCATACCATTGTTTGACAAATTGTGACTGTGCTACATGTAAATATAATTCAAAGTCTGGTGCCGCGATTCCCCCGGAGGAGTACGGTTCAACCATTTTCTCCCATTTCATGCGGGCGGTTTTGCTATTCCAAAGGAACGTTAGAGCCATTGAGTGTAGACGTGTAAAGAATGCTCTTCCGGGCCCGATAGGTATGTTTACGAACAGATAGAGTAAGTTAGGGAGGATTATCATTTTCAATATGGCTACCCGACCGTACATTGATATTGGAAGTTTGGCCCAGGTCAGGAGTTTGGCGCCTGGTGTCTGTAGGACTTGTTCGTTATTGTCTGTATGTAATGTCAGTTTATCTCTGGATACCAGTACGCCTAAATATCGGATATTTTGGGTTGACCATTGGAGCCCTGAGGTTGTTGTGGGGCATGTGGTGGCTGGTGTTAATGGGAAGATCTCAGATTTTCCTCTGTTAATCTTGTATCCTGAGTATTCAGCAAATTTGTGAATGTCAGCTATGACAGGTGTCAAGTTAGTTTCAGGGTCTCGAATATATAAAAGGGTGTCGTCTCTGTATAAGGAGATGGATTGTGGTGGGCCTGACATTCATATACCTTGGTCCCCGTGTTTCTGTCTTACCCATAGCGCCATTGGCTCTATGGTAAGTGCAAATAATATGGGCGAGAACGGGCAGTATTGTCTGGTGCCTCTACCCAAGAGGAATAGTCCAGAGATTGTGTGGTTGGTAAGGACTCTGGCGCCTGGGTCCATATATAGTAGGTGGACATATTTTATAAAGTTGGGGCCAATTCCAAATTTCTTTAGTCCTGAGAGTAGGTATAACCATGACACCGAGTCAAGCGCCTTCTCAGCATCTATGGATACTGCCACAGCGCTTGCCTGGGGGTTTATTTGTGCCATTATACCAAACAATTTGCGTAGGTTTAACGCAGTGGATCCCATAGGTATAAATCTGCATTGGTCTGGGTGGATCATGGTAGGCATGCCAGGCAGTAGCCTGTTTGCAAGTACTTTTGCGAATACTTTGGTGTCTGCATTGATTAGTGATAGGGGCCTATAAGATGACATGTCCTGTGGAGGGCGGGAGGGTTTCGGTAGTAATGTTTTTATTGCTTCCCTCAATGTTTCAGGAAGTGTATGCCCTTCGAGTGATTTTAACATTATTGGTGCTAGTTCGGCGCGAAACTCCTTGTAGAGTTCGATCCCCAACCCGTCTGATCCCGGTGCTTTCCCGGTGCTTTCCCAGATGATAATCCCTTTATTGCCTCAATTATTTCTTCTTCCGTTATTGGTTGTTCAAGAGCTGATTTGGTCTCTAGGGGGAGCGTTGGGAATTCTATTTCCCCAAGGTATTCTTGTATCTCCAGTTCGTCCTGGTTGGAATATAAACTCTTGTAAAATTTTGTGAATTCACTATTTATGGCCTGTTCTCCTGTGATCACCCCCCTCTCTTGAGTTGATACTTGTGATGAGGGTCCGCTGGCGGTCAGCCTTGATGAGATTGGCTATTGATCTACCTGCTTTGTTGCTTTCCCCATATCTCCGTGCTCGAGCCAGAGTTGCAATATATTGGATTTCCCTAGTTGCTAATCCATCAAACTCTTTTATGAGTTTATTTATTTCTGCTAGGATTGTTCTGTCATGGGTGGTACTGTAGGCAATTTCCAAGTTCCCGAGTCGGCTTTCGACGTCCGCCAACTCCAGTCATACAGATTTCAACAAACCCGTTGTTTTGGATATTAGTACCCCCCTCACCCATACCTTGAACGTTTCCCAGAGGGTAGAGTATTTGTTGACCGTTCCTACATTATTGGCAAAAAATTCCTCTATTTCAATGTGTAAAGGCTCGACTACATCGGGTTCTTTTAATATGTTGGAGGCCATTCTCCAGCGTTTTGTAGGTCTTGGGGTATCCCTGAGCATCAGTTCTAGTGCCACCGGGGAGTGGTCCGATAGCGCACGTGAACGGATTTCACATTTCTCCAACGAGTCGGAGAGGGTTTCGGAGACTATTCGCGATTCTGAATCGTGTACCGTGGAGTAGTATGTGTATTCTCTTACATGGGGGTGCAGTTCCCTCCATGCGTCTACTAATGACAGTTGTGGTATGATTTGGTTCAGAGCGGTACTCGCTTTAGTTGATGCCCTGGTGGTTGTGGAGGATCTGTCAAGTCGTGTGTCCAGGACTAGGTAAAAACCCCCCTCATACGATATTAGATTCGTCCAGGGAGACGAGTATTCCCAGGACGTTCAGATAAAAGTCAGGGTCGTCTATGTTAGGTCCATATGTGTTAACTAACGTGATGGATCTACCCGCCAGTTTCCCCCAGACAATAACAAACCTCCCCTGGGGGTCTGCTTTGTGTCCTTGGGTCTGGAATCCCAGTGAGGGGTCTATTATTATTATTATCACTCCTCTGGCCTGAGTGGAGTATTCCGTGTGATATCTTTGTTTCCCCCAGGATGATACTATGTTGATGTTTCCAGGTGCATGTGTTTCTTGTAGCATTGCTATTTGGGGAGAGGTCCTATTTAAATGGGCACTGATTTTTCTGGATGTTGTGGGGTTGTTGAGTCCTCGAACGTTCCATAACAGGAGCTTAATTCTTAGCCCGTCGCCCGTGATGGTTTGGTGTATGTTCTACATATGGGCATGTACCTACTAATGGAGTGATTATATTTAGCTTGAGTGATGTTTTCATCTGCCAGACCATGCAAATTAAAACTTTTAAAACTTGTAATAGTCCGTTTTCCACCACTTGGAGGTCGTGTTGGTACAGCCTCAGTGGTGCGACCTGTCTCCCCCTTTCGTCCCCCCTCCACCCGCATCATCAACCCCGACTCGATGATGTACCCTCACAAAGTTGTGGAGTTCTCCTGGGGTAGCCATGTTGCGTCACATAGCCGCCATGATCAGGCCCTCAACCCCGTCTAAAAGTAGTTTATGGGCCGCCCTCTGATATCAAATCAACATGTTAACCAATATAAAGGATATATGCGTGCATCTTGTGCAAGCAGCCGGGTAGCGTCTCTAGTCCGCAGGTCGGGATCTGTAGTTCTGTTCAGGTCTGCGTTCAATAGGAGGTAAGGGTATGGAAGATTCTACATAGGCCATGCCCTCAGCTGGTGTTTCAAAGACGTGTGCCCTTCCTGCATGTTATATCCTCATTTTGGCCATGAATATCAGGGCATATGTTATTTGGCATGCTCTCGGGAGTTTCTTGACTGGTTCATATGATCTTCTGCTTGCTTGTACCCCTGCTGCAAAGTCCGGGTATATGTCTATGCGGCTCTCCTCGTATTGTAGTGTGCCATGTTCTCTCGCCAGTCTCAGGATTGTGTCTCTGTCCCTATAGTTAAGGAGTCGGGCGATGATCGTGCGTGGTGGCGCTCCGGGTTTGGGCGGTGGAGCCAATGTGCGGTGTGCTCTTTCTACCAGAAAGTGATCTGAGAAGGATTCCGGCCCGAAAAGGGATTTGATCAGGGCTCCGACTTGTTTTCCCATTTGTCCCTTTCCGAATGATTCAAACACGCCTACAATTCGTACATTATTCCTTATTGATCGTGATTCAAGATCATCACACTTGTTCTGTAGATTAGACATATTTTCTTTCAGCTGACTTATGTCTTGGCTATGGTGCGCAATGGTGTTTTCATTTGAACTGATTCTGTTTTCCACCTCTGTAATTTGTGCACTTTCTTTGTCCACTCTGGCTTTCAGTGAGCCAATCGTGGTCATGATGTCGTCCAGCTTTACGTTGATTGCAAGAAATCCATTCTACACTATGGTTGTTAGTCGGTCCTCCTGGTCATTGGCTTCAGTTTCGTCTGTTGTATTAGAGTTAGTGTGTACCTCTGCGGTTGTGATCTGCACCTGGTTGCTCGTAAATGTGTCCATGGGGCCTTTCTTCTTAGTGCCAGTGGGCTTTGTTGTATTCCTGGACTTCTGTGGTTCACCCATTTCAATGTTGGGACTCCTGTTGTGGCTTGGTCTATGATATTCAGGACGTATCCAGTAGCGTTGTGGGACCCTGTGGCGTCCGATTCCACCACTTCCAGTGTATTGTTGAGGTTCTGATTGGTCAGGGCTTGCGTGAGTAAGGGTTTACAACTTCACCTTTTGATGTGTAGTTGGTGACTGCATTTTATTCGTTGTGCTGTCCGTTTCAATTCACTCCCGTGCTTCTCAACCCCTCCGAGGTTGACTATTTCGAGCTTTGTTGCTGTTCAGGTGTCTCACTTGGGCATCAGGGAGCTACGAGTGGACTGTGTCTCCCCACGTATTATTATGTTGTTACTAGCCAGGTATGTTACTGTAAGTTCCCTGTTGAGCCGATCCTAGCTTACGGATTTCGCATCTAGGTTTAAGTTTGGGAGGTACTGTTCCTTGGCCTTGTGGGTTATGCCGGTTTATCAGTGCGTCTTCGGGTTGGTGCGTTGGAGGGGTAATGTTTCCTGTATATCCTTCAGCCGACCGATTGCAAGCTGCATGCGGCGTGGTCTTATGGTCATCGTGTGTATAGTTATGCAATTCCGATCTGGCCGTTAGCCGGGCCCAGTGCTCCCAGCACCAGTTTCACTTCTCGTCTGTATTTCGAGCATGCCTTGCAGTAACGGCTGGATGCTGGGCTTTAGGCGTGCGTTGTCTAATATGCAGGCAGCCGCTTCGCTGACACAGTCCACGCTAGTTCGGTGCTTAAGGGCTTTTTTTCTTTTTACTTTCAGCTTTAAATTCCAAGTCTTAAGCAAACACACTAGGGCTAGAGCGGTTATCCCACGGGGTATACCAGCCCCGCCAATCGTTCCGAGGTTGCTGCACAGTCATAGGCTTTCGTACGTTTCTCCCTGGCTGTTGTTACCCACTGCAGGATTTTTATTACATCGCGTGCCTGCTGTACTCACTCGGTGGATCGTGATTTTCACAATGTGCCCTCTTTCCCCGCTATTTTGCCGTGGTCTGATCACCCGCTTGACGCGTATTCTTTTTCCGTATGGTCTCGATGCCTCCCTGGTGTTAGAGCTAGTCCCGGCTCGGCCCTGTGCGCGGTCCGTAAGGATCAGCTTCCCGCATCGGGTCCCGTTGTATAATCCGGATCTTTATGGCCCCGGAGGGGGTCGCCTCCTACTGATAACCTCCCTGGTAGTCTTCTGGGGATATATTTCGGTCCGCTCCTTGTCATGGGAGGGTGCAGTGTTTCCGTTAGTCCCCAGGGGCCAGCAATGTCTCAGCACGTTCTCCAGTCGAGGCTCCACCCACCAGCGGTCCTTCGTTCTGCTGCATCTCCGATTGCCTGGAGACGGCCCGCGGTACTCCAACCCGGCCCGAGCTGCCACCTCGCACCGAGGGATTTTTCAGTCAGTCTTTGCTGGGTATCGCGTGGCCGTTTCTGATCAGGATTTCTGCCGCATATACCTGGGTTTATTATCTGCTTGTTTGGGTCATCTTCAGCTCTGTGGGCAGCCCCTTTCAGGATATATTTACCTTAGGATTTCGATCGGGCGGGAGCACACGTATCAGGCAGCCATTTCTATCGTGTGCAACAGCGCCCCCCAACTCTACATAATGTTAATATACTTGTCTGCAGAATGTATAGTGGGTGTAAGAAGGCATGGTGTCAACAGCAGATACTGACACAATAGATGCAAGCTTCAAAAACCTTTATTTATCTTAGAAAAGGTTGGGAGAATTCCTTACTGGCCCTAACTCTAGAATGGGAGTAGTTTTGACCATTAAATAATAATAAACAGTACTCGTCAGTCTGGTCAAACATAAAAGGCCTATACTAACAAAACCTAACCTTGCCCTCCTTCTTAAATAAAACTTGTGTAAAAGTGATGCAAACGAAAAATCAGGGTCTCAAAATAAATGTCAGAATGGCTTAAATGATAACTCCCTTCCCCATGTTCAGAAGCACAGGGTCTTGAGAGTTTCTTAATGGAACAGGTGGATGGCACAGTTCTTCTCACTTGGGCACACTCTGGCTTACCGGTATACTTCATCAACTTTGGCACAGATCTCAGGCTCTGTACAGTTTAACAAGTTCTTAGGGCTTTTCTAGCCTCGCCACAAATGCTCTGTTTGATTCAAACAAGTTCCTTAGGCTTTGCCAGCTTCATCAAAAACATATAGTTCAATTCAAACCAGTTCTTGGGCTTGGCTAGCACCGCCAAAAATATACAGTTCAATACAAGCTTCCCTCCACCGGGCTCGAGCTTGTTCACAAAACACTTCTTGTATTCAGTTTGCTACAGGCTTCCCGCTGCCGGGATCGAGCCTGTTCCTTTCTTTTCACTTTCCGGGGTTCCCTTCCCCTAGATTCATATCCTTTTCTCTTACTCTTAATCCGCTTTCAACTGTCGAAGACTTTCAAAACTGCAAGGATTTTACGCAGACCTCTGCATGACCACTTCGACTTTCCTTTTCTACTTTGACAATCTTCATTTAACTTTTTTTTTTTTTTTTTTTTATAACTCTGTTTATTGAGTTTAAACAACACAACTTAAAGGAACAAACATGGATGAGACATGAATCATCGGTATGCATAGGATGAAGACAGCATGGCAATAATAACAACTATCATGAGCCCCCCGGGTCATGGGCCGCGGGACGTCAATAGGTCGAGGCCGGCAAACAGTGTCAACAGTACTACCAGTGTACCCCCACCCGCTGGTCTCAGTGGAGATCTAGCCATTTTCCCCATATTTTTTCAAATTTACGGGGGCAGCCCCGTGCGTTATAAATCCGGCGCTCTGTGGCTGCGCACCTGTCCAGTTCGTTGCTCCAGCGGTTTAGACTCAGTGGGTCGGCGGATCCCCAATTGGCTGCGATAAGTCTTTTGCTTGCCCCCAACGCAATTGCCAGAAACAGTTTCTCATATTTAGATAGATCTACTTCCCAACCAAAGCCCAAGAGTATCATCTTGGGATCTCTAGGGATTGGTGTCGCCAGAGCGGCTGAGATTGTGTTAATACAGTCCACCCAGAAGACCTGTATCACCCGGCAGTCCCATATCATATGGTAGAAGGTGGCGAGTTCGTTTTTGCATCGAATGCAAGTCCCGTCTTCTATTCCACCCCATCTGGCCATTACGGCGCGTGAGTGGTATGAGCGATGGAGGATCCTCAACTGTATTAGTCTGAGCTTGGATTCTATGCCAATTTCCCTGGGGAACATTAGTGCCTCCACCCAATCCTCAGGTTCCAGGGGTCCTACGTCCCTTTCCCACTTAGCTTTGAGCTCGTCAAGCTGTGCCGCCCCGAATGAGTTAAGGGCCTGATAGAGGGTGGAGGTGACCTTAGAGGAGATGCGCTGCGGGAGAACATTGGTCTCAATGGGAGAGCAGGGGGGTATGATCGACATGTTAGGGAATTGGGCGCGGATGGCGTGGGTCAGTTGCGCATGCCGAAACCGGTCCATGGGTGCAAGGTCGAATTGCTCTCGCATAGTTTCAAATCCCAGGATGCGCCCCCCTTGTATCACATGTGCTAGTGTGTGTATTCCCTTCGCTTGCCAGTGATCAAAGGAGCCCATTTTCACTATTTCCGGGAGGAGCGCGTTGTGCCATATGGGTTGTGTCAATGTTGGCTGTCCTTTCCAGCCGATTAGCTTGTGCGCGTCCCGCCAGGCGCGCCGGATGTGGTGGGTCATTTTGGGCAGTGCTGGGAGTTGATCGTGGGTGGCATAGAGGATTTGCAGCGGTGTTAATGGGGCCATGGTCTCCAGTTCAATGCGGGTGTGCGGTAGTGTGTGGTCTGCATGCATCCAATCATTCACTACCCCTACCTGTGTGGCCAGGTAATAAGTGCGTATGCAGGGTAACCCGATGCCTCCCTCCCATACTGATCTCTGGAGCGTATCAAGGGCGATCCTGGGTTGTTTCCCACCCCATAGCAGTGTGCGCAGGTTCTTGTCAATGAGAGCGAAGGTTTCTCGAGGGATGGGGAATGGGGCATTCTGGAGGACATATAACAGTCTGGGGAGGGTCATCATTTTGAATAGTGCGGCGCGGCCCATTAGCGAGAGAGGGAGTGATTGCCAGTGGGGGGTGTCTCTATTAAACCGCTCAATTACTGGTTGAAGGTTAAGTTGGAGGTACCTTTCGAGTGTCGGATCAAGCCGTATACCGAGGTATTTAAGTTCCCCAATAGAGACGTGGTACGGACAGGTCCCCGGGATCGCTGGCTCACCACCCTGAATCGGGAAGAAGATGGTTTTGGCATCATTGACCTTTAGACCCGCAAAGCACTGATATTCTCTGAGGATGAGGGAGACAGCCGGGCATGAGATGCTCGGGTTGCTGAGGTATATGAGCAGGTCATCCGCATAGAGCGAGAGGCGATCTTCTCCCCCTCCCGGCCAAGCAAAACCGGTCCAGTTGGTGCCAGCTCTAAGTTCAATTGCTAGCGGTTCGATGGCCAGGAGGAAGAGGAGTGGAGATAGCGGGCATCCCTGTCTCGTACCCCGGCCCAAGGGGAACGATTTTGAGGATCTGCCGTTGACCCTCACCGTGGCCTCCGGGGATGCATATAGAAGTTTAACCCATGATATAAATGTCTGCCCCAGGTTCATCCTAGCCATGATCTCCCACAGGGCATCCCATCCCACAGAGTCAAACGCTTTCTCAAAGTCCACCGCCAGGAGGGCGAGTGGGGCTGGTATTTCCTTTGCCCTGGACAGTGCCAACTGGACTCTGCGTAAGTTCATTCGGGTTGATTTATTGGGCATGAAGCCGCATTGGTCTGGGTGGACAACGGTCTCAATAACCTGCAGTAGTCTGTTAGCAAGTGTTCTGGCGAGGACTTTTGCTTCGCCGTTAATCAGGGATATTGGGCGGTAGGAGGCGCATTCGTCCGGAGGCTTCCCAGGCTTGTGTATAACTACTATGCATGCCTTCCTGAGGTCCGGGGGGAGTGCTCCTAGTTCCCTGCTGCGTAGGAACATGCGGTGCATGTGGGTTGTTAGCATGCCACCAAGGTATCTCCATGTCTCTGTCGGGAACCCATTGGGGCCCGGGGTTTTCCCGGGTTGGAGCTGCGCCAGCGCCTCTTGCACCTCGGTATCAGTGATGTCCGCATTCAGGAGATCCGACTGGTGCTGGGGGAGCATCGGGATCTCGATTCGGTCGAGGTATCGTTAGGGTTCAATTGACGGGTTCTCGGTGGGTGGGGAATAGAGATGTTTGTAGTAGGCGGCGAATGCCTCCACTATGTCAGAGTCCTCTGTCAACAGTGTTCCATCTTGAGATCTGATGGCTCTTATGTGTCCCCTGCTTTGTTCGCGTCTCTCCAACCAGGCTAGAGTCTTGTTAGCTTTGTCGCCCCGTTCATATATTTGGCTCCGGACTAATTGGTGCGCAGTCCGTGCGTTATCTAGTGATAGATTACTGAGGGCGTCTTGTGCCGTGAGCATCGCTTCCTTTGCTTCTTGGGTGCTTTGAATTAGGATTTGTCGATCACACTCCAAGTCGCGTGCTTCTGCTTTTCTGATCTCCCGGACTTGGCGTTGTTGGTAGGCGGAGACCGCTGAGATAGCCTCCCCCCGAAGGACTGTCTTGTACGCCTCCCAGATCGAGATCGGGCAGTCCACGGAGCCCTCGTTGAGTTCAAAGTATTCCACAGTCTTTTTTTCCAGCTCCTCAGCAATTTCCGGGAGACGCAGATGATATGTGTTTAGGCGCCAATTACGATCTGGGCGGCGGCAGGAGTTTTTGATGGTTAGAAGGAGCGGAGAGTGGTCTGAAATTCCCCTTGCAAGGAATTCAGCGTCGAGAAGCCTGTGGTCTATGTTGCGGGGGACGAAAGCATAATCAATCCTGGAGAACGATTTATGGACACCCGAATAGAAGGAAAATCCTGTCTCGTCTCCATGGAGTGAGCGCCATGTGTCTGTTAGTCCCATAGCCTCGGCGAATGCAGCGAGCGGTGTGGAGGTGGGGTGTGTTCCAGATCTCCTATGGGTTCTATCGGCTGTGATGTCCATAACTTCATTAAAGTCCCCTCCAATCACCCACGTATCGGCTTCTTCTGCCAGGAGCAAACACTGTAATTCGGAGAGCAGTTCTTTCGTCAGCGTGGGGGGGGCGTAAACTGCTGCCAGGCCCCATTTCTCACCCCAGATGTCCGCTAGCAACACCACATAGCGGCCCCGGGGGTCTATCCTGGCCTTCCTGACCTGGAGAGGGACACGCTTGTGGATGAGTATCATTGTGCCCCTGGCACCTTTCGTGAATCCGGCATGGTAAGTGTGCGAGTAGTTAGATCTTTTGAAGAAGTTGGTGTTTGTGCCTATCAAGTGCGTTTCGTTTAAGAGGGCAATATCCGGCGAATGTCGGTTCAGGTACTGGAGTACCAGCCTGCGCTTTATGCTGGAGCCGAGGCCGTTGACGTTCCAGGACAGTATGGTTACCTTGTTGGGGTGCATCTTATCTGCGTGAGACCTTCTGGTGGGGCGTCTGGCAGGATGAGTGGCATTTGCACTTTTTTTGGGGGCGTGTGTCGGTATCTTCTTTGGGGAGACCTCCAGGGGCCTTTCCGTACTGAAATGCCTGATGACCGGCAGACCATCGCGTCCACGGTCCCGACCAAGGAGAGTGCATGTTTACCCTGCCTACATTCGTCTGCTTCCAGCCTTTTTGTCTCGTGAATACGTTTCCTTAGGTCCCCAAAACTCCCCCCACCCTGTACTTCCCCCCCAACTGGGAGCACCTGTCGCCCAAACATTAAACTTTAAACTTATAACTTGGTGAACTTCAACTTCCTCGGGAAGATCCGAACTCGGGTGGTAACCACTGCAGGATCTCCCGGACTGCGCTTGGGACTGCGGTGCCTAGACGGTGGCGGCCGCAATAATGTAGTTGCCGTGGTATCCCGTGGCGAGTTCAGTTCTATGGTGCCCAGGCCTCATCCGTTCCCTGTGGTATTTTTGGGGGAGTGCTGTGGCGATTCGGTTTCCGAGACTGTCTGAGTGTGGGGTGGCGAGTTCTGCCCGGGTCCGGGTTTGCGGACAGGCGGTCCAGAGGGCGGGCGTCGGGCCGCAGGCCCGTTGAGGATTTGCGTTTCAAGCCAGTCCCATGCTTCTTTGGGGTTGTGAAATAGGTGGGTTGTGCCCTCATGGTGGACCTTGAGCATCGCTGGGAAGAAGAGAGCGAACTTGATTGATAAGGAGTGGAGTTTCTTCTTGACAGAATCAAACGATTGGCGGGCCTTTTGGACCTCTTTAGTATAGTCCGGGTAGACCCCCACTTTGTAGCCATTGTATGTGATCGGACCGGAGGCCCGTGCCATCTGCAGGATAGCGTCTCGGTCCCGATAGTTGAGGAGGCGTGCAATTATTGTTCTGGGCGGGGCTCCTGGGGCAGGTTGCCCGGTGGGTACCCTGTGTGCTCTTTCGATAGAGAAGAATTTCGACAGTTTCCTGGGGGCGAAGATGTGGGTCAGCCAGTCTTCGAGGAAAAGTTCGACACTAGGGCCTTCCTCTTTTTCCGGGATCCCAAGGATCCTGAGGTTATTGCGACGTGCCCTGCCCTCACTGTCTTCGGCTCGGTATTCAAGTTGGTTGACTTTTTGGGCAATTATGGCAAGTTGTTGCTCCAACTGGCGGACGTTGTCTTCTGTGTCCGACACTCTTTGTTCCGCTTCTCCGACCCTGGACGATAAGTTACGGAGATCTTGGCGTAGGAGAGATACTTCCGTGGAGACCCCGCCTATTTTGAGTTCCAGCGACGTTCTCGAGTCCCCAATTGCCTTCATTACATCATTCAGGGAGAGTTGGGGGTCCTGAGTTTCTTCCCTGTTGCCTGGTTCCACCAGGCTATGTGTCTCCTGTCGGGAGGGGGCCTCCACAGTGTAGAGGTCCATTTTACTCTGCAGGGTCTGCCGCTTGGCCTTGTCTTTACCCATGTCCAGGGCAGTAGTTTGTGTGTGAATTTAGGCCCGGGTGGATCGCGTGGGTGTCCCTCAGGGATTGTCGTGGAGGCCAAGTTGGGGTGGGCTTGTCGGGCGTCTATCTATTGCCCCTCTGTCCTTGATCCTGAGCCCTGGTGATATTATGTAGGTTGCCGAGAGCCAGCCCCCTGTTCTGGCGTGCTCGATGGAGGGTCTGGAGTTTACTGGGGGGGGGGTTGTCTGTAGTTCACTGTGCGTGATCCCTCCAGGAGTTATTCCCCTTATGTGGGGTGTACGACCGGTGGTTTATGCCAATGGGGCGGTATGGGCCTTTGCTCCCTCCGCAGTCACGCCCCGAGGATGGTCAGTCCGCTAGGCTTTTGGGGGGTAGATGCCTATTGGGGGGGGGTGTGCCCTCAGTCCCCGCTGCTCCTCGCTGCTGTTGTTCTGGAGTGTGCCGTCTCCCTCATGCGGGTCCCTGTCCCGCAATTCGCCGGATTCGGGGGGGAGAGGTTGCCCGTATCCTGGTGTTGCTGCTGGGGGGAGCGCGGCCGTGCGTTGCCTGCGCCGTCACTCCACCCCAGGTGCCTCCGCCTCGCTGATGGGGGGGGGGGAATTTGTGTGGCCCAGTCCAGGAAGTGTTTTTACCCCTCCGGCAACGGGGAGCGCGCTCAGCCCCCGTATGCCAGCTCCTCCGCGGGCGTGTCTGCCGCGCCGCCGGGGGACACTGGAGAGGCGCGGGACACTGTCCAGTTGTGCACGGGGTTGGCGGGGGGGGCTGCGCGTACCTTGTGGTGTCCCCAGGCTTCACTCCTTCCCCGCTGCTTCCAGCCTCAGTTGTCTCGGGGGTGGGGGGAGCCTGTTCTGATGCCTCCGAGGGGCTGCTCCGTGCTGCCAGCTGCCAGCTCCCAGCCGCCAGGGGATCAGGTTGCGATGGCCGCAGGTGCGGGGCGCCAGCCGTTGTCGTGCGATCTGGTGCCGCTTCTGGTCGCCACCTCGGACTCCGACGGCAGTCCGCAGGCGTGCCCTCGCCGATCGTGATCCGGTGGTGGTTCGCTCCCCGGAGGGCCAAGGCCGCGGCCGCTCGAGGGGGGAGGGGCGGAGCAGCCGCTCACGTCCGTGCGGCAATGGAGGCAGGAATGACGCCGACGGACTCCAGGGCGTTTCTCCTGTTCCCGGGTCCGATTCTACCCCGGATTGCAGGGTTCGCCGCCTGGGTAGGTGCGCTGCCTCTGCGTTGCCCGAGGTCGGGCGTTTTCAAGCGATTACAGGCTTTTATTTGAAGGATATGTTGTCGCGGCCGCCGGGAGCTGATGCCTTTAGCTCCTCATGCGCGGCTCGCGCATGCGCAGTCCCCTTCATTTAACTTTTAACACCAATGCCTCTTGGTATGTGTAGTTTCCTCTTTTAACCATTTATCCATCAAGGGTCACACTTTGCACTCTTGGCATGCTCTTAATTTCCTCTCAATTAACTTTTGCTCATACTTGCAGTTACTTTTTTTGTCTTGGCTTCTCGTAACATCATCACATCAAAGACATTTCACAGAGACTTTCGAATGAAGGATTCCGTCTCACAGGACCACTCTGTCACATTATTTAACTTCAATCACTTCATTAAGTGTATTTCCCCTTTACGGGTTTTATTGTTATACACACAGCCTTCTCTCTTGATACAGTTACTTTCACTTTAACACAGACCAGGCTTTTGTTGCCTTTGATAACTCACAGGTTGTATCAAAACTGTACTTCATTCTCAGCAGCTTTCATCTGAGAGTCAAAGCTGCTGTTCCTCTCTGTCTTGGCTCCTCCAAGACTCGGTTGTTCACCCGGGAGGGGAGCAGGTCACTTTGAAATACTTTACAACATTCGAATGCAGTACTCACATTAGCAAGTATATTTAGGTGTTTGACAGCAAGTACTTGAGATCCTGGATGCAACCGCGGGGAGCAGACATGGGTATTAGGATGCATAAGTGATTTGCCAAAGGCACCACACGGGTGAATTTTTCTTAATGCGACTGAACAGGAAAACATTGGTGGGCCGGGGCTCAGAGGGACATTCACATCTTAGTGACTAAGTAGCCTCACTTATCCTTTTCTAGGAGGGAGTGCGATGAACTGACATGTATGAAGCGAGTATGGGAGGGTCAGAGGGCTCCAGGGTAAAGGAGTGGTGGTTGGAGTGGCAAGAGGGCACCACCTGCCCCACTATATGTCCATGGAAACTGTACACAGATTAGCCGGTCAAGTGGCACAGCGAGTAGAGCGCTCGCTTTGACATCAGTGCAGAGCCTGCGAACGCAGGTTCGAATCCCGGCAGCGCCAAACTCAGCGTTTCATCCTTCCGAGGTCGATAAATGAGCACCACACACCGTGGGTAATAATAAGCAGCGCTCAGATACCGGAGGGTTCGTAGCGCTATATAAAAGCCAAATTATTATTATTATTATTATTTTATTATTATACAGCAGGGTCTAATAGCCCTCTCAAACCTTCTGCACCAGGCATTGAGCCTCGAATCATCATGTATGCACACCACGTTCAACGTTGGGAAGTTGGCAACTCCTCCGTGACAGACTATGAGAGCCCCGTAATGCTAGATAAGAAATGCTCCGAATTAAACAATCGGAGGAACGCAGGGAAGATCACAATCCACTTACACCCAGGAAGATGGAAGTGCAGAGCCGGACTGGTGCCTTGTGCGAGAAATCAGAAGATGTCTCACCCGCTAGTCCCCTTGGAATTCTCTCTCAGGTCGCCATGGCACAGCCATCACCTTTGGATCCAGACCAGGGGGTGGACCAGTGCAGGAGGATCAACTGGGTGAAGGGTCTTCGGGGAGTGGGACACTGCATGGCGAGAGGCGGTATCCCTCCTCCTGTAACACCTTTACCCCATCCCACCAGGTAGTATTCGTGGGAACTTTACCCCCCCACACTTCTTTCCCTTCACACACACTTCCACATGGACAGCCCGCTCTGGGAGAAAACAGACTCACACCAGAGCAGTGTACCTGACATGTCCCGCTAATAAGGTCAAGCAAAGTCAGGCAATTACTGACAATCACTCACACCTGACTTCCAATGAACTTCCTCCACATGGATAAAAGGTGGAGACGAGAGCACACTCTGAGCGAGGCAAAGCACATGAAGGAGTAGCAGTTTCGAGAAGGCAATGGAATCAGGGGAGAAAGATGGCAAACCAAGAAGGGTTCGCAAGGAGAGAAATACCCTTGACCTTTCTGACAGGAATTAGTTACATTTAAAACCTTTGTAGATCAGAAAATGTAAGGCCAGGAAACCAAGCTAAACAATCCTGCATTGTGTGTTGGATATATACCAGAGGCCGTCCTGCGTAGTTGACCAAGTTGGGGAGGAGCAGCAGCCGCCGTGGTATCGTCCTTGGCTCCAAGAACAAAGTCGCGACAAGAGTTCAACACAGCCGGTCAGTTGGAGAGGCCGAGGCAATAACAGTCTGTGTTGAAGTCAATGTTGCAAGCGGCAACATTGTATAACAAGTGCAGGAACGAACATTGTTAAATGCGTGTGATGAAAGACGCGAGTAAAGCTGAATCGCTGTTGAATGTTTGAACTTTGAGAAGGAAAGATACAATACCAGTAACAGAGTGGTCCGGCGCCGAGTGGGTGCTCAATTGAAGGTCTCTGTAAAGGTATTCAGCCAAGAGGTGGCAGAAACTATAGTAAGAGAATTGTGCGAAGTGAATCGAAGTGATCCTGCGACGGTTAAGCCAAACCCATTGCACATTTGAAAGTCTTCAATTTTTGATATTTAGAGGAACACATAGAAAGCAAGATTGCATGGTCCGAGCCCGATCGAGGAAGACCAAATGTGAATATTGTGATAAAAGTATCTGAGGCTGAACGACAGAGATCCAGAGCCCGTACGAGAGGGATCCAGGATCCAAGCCCGTACGAGGGAGATCCAGAATCCAAGCCTGAATGAGGGAGATCCATGGTCCCAGCCTGAACGAGTGTCATAAATGATGAAAGTCATATTCTTTCCAATTTAAACAACTGGCAGGTTACCCCAAGGACTCACCGTTACCTCTGTTCCTCCTCCTATGACTGACACCTGCCAGCAGGGGAAGACTCTCCTTGTTCCAAGCGGAGAGATGAAAGTGAAAGCCTCCCAAGTACCTCTTCCCCCTCCTAGATAAAACCAGGTAAGAGAAGAAGTCCCAGGGAAACCCTCTGGGGAAGAAAACCCTGTGCCGAAGGTAGCGGTATGATGTATTCAGTTGCAGGCGGGGATTCAGGTGAAGTCCGGAGGACGTTCGTCTTGAGAGAGAAAGAGACTGGTAAGTATCAGCAGGTAAGTGAAATATGGATATGTAGGATATAGAGAAATGTTGATTACCCTTAAACAGGAACGATGTGTGGGAAAAGGTGCCAGTCAGAATCTTCAGAAAACTTCTACGATTGTAAGAAAGGTTTTGATGAGAAATAGTGAGATAACTAGAAAGAAGTATGGGAAGCCACGGGGAAGTCTTTACCTGAGAGGCAAGAAGGGCGGAGCTAGGAGCTGTTTTGATGGAGCAGAGTCTTGCACGGGCGATCGTAATACCGGTGTGACATAGACCTGTAACTATGCGAAGGAAGGGATAATAGTAAGTCGTGAAAGATAGAGAAACGGGAATTAGATATACCGGAGAATTCCGAATGAAGCTTACCGCGGTCCGGAACGAGACCGGAGGGCAAACTTGGGTGAGAAAGAGATGGAGTCCGTGGAATCGGGAGACAGAGAGGCAGTGAGAGATGCGCTATAATTGAGACAGAGCAGGAAAGTTTAGAATGCTGGAATGCAGTGTTTAGCAAGCCGTATCAGGATACCTAGAAGCGAACTTACGTAGCGTTGTTAAAGCGGAGTAGCAACGCAACTCTGTGCTGATCTCAGGAACAGATATACCTACACTCGGGTAGGGAGACAGCACTTCCTGGAAACCGAGTTGTGCAGAGGCTAGACCCGCAACTCCAGTTACGGCGGCCATCTTGTTAGTAAAAATGGCTGACACCCGCCGTCCTAAGGTCCATCGATGCCACAAGGACCACCGTCTTCGAAGGGGCGTGACAGTATGCCCCCTCAAATGCCCCGGGCCACCCGGTTTAGTCGGATGGGACCGAAAAAATCGGCGGACCAGAGCCGGAGCATGAACAGCCGATGCAGGTTCCCAAGAGCGATCAGCCGGAGAATACCCCTTCCAGTCAACCAAGAACTGCAGACGTCCCTGAAAAAGACGAGAATCACAAATACCAGCCACTTCATATTCGGGACCCATCGGGGTGATGACAGGAGGGGGTACACCCATCCGTGCTCGGGAAAAACGATCCACCACGTCCTTCTTTAATTGCGATACATGGAAAACAGGATGAATCCTGGACCAAGACGGAGGGAGCTTGAGCTTGTAAGCAGATGACCCCATTCGTTGCAAAATGTGAAAGGGACCGAAGTATCTCGGGGACAATTTGGACGGCACCAGATGACGAGGTAAAAATCGAGAAGCCAACCAAACCACGTCTCCTGGCACCAACCTTGGAGCTGGAGTGCGATGTCTATCAGCAGAGCGTTTGACACGGGCCTGGGCCTCCCGAAGAGAGGTCCTGGCTGTTCGATGTCCCATCTGAATATCATTGATGAGAAGGTCCACATCGGGAAACCTAGATGCGGAGACCGGACCGCTGGGAAAACACTGAGGGTGATATCCGTAGGAGCAAAAGAAAGGGCTGAACCCCAAGGCTGAGTGTTGAGAGTTATTATATGCGAATTCTGCCAAAGGCAACAAGGAACACCAGTTATCTTGTGAGGAAGAGATGTAACAACGCAAATAACCCTCAAGGGTCTGATTTAGACGTTCCGTCTGACCATTTGTCTGTGGATGGAAACCTGAACTCAATGCTCGAGAGATATGCAAACTCTTGCATACTTGCTGCCAATACCGAGACGTATATTGTGAACCTCGATCAGAAACGATGGTCTCAGGAAGTCCGTGAAGAGAGAAAATCCGTGAAAGAAAAACCTTTGCCATCTGGGCTGCGGTGGGAATCCGCGGAAGTGGAACAAAATGTGCCAATTTTGTGAAGTAATCGATTGTGACCATGATTACTGTACAACCGTCTGAGGGTGGCAGATCGACAATAAAATCTGTGGAAATCATTTGCCAAGGACGGTTAGGAACTGGCATTACTGAGAGGAGACCTGAAGGGGCAGATCGCAGGCATTTTGATTGCAAGCAGATGGCACAAGCGGATACGTAGTCTATGATGTCTCGAGTCATTTCCGGCCACCAGAAATTACGCTGGATCAATTCTTTAGTATTAGCCACACCTCTGTGACCAGCTAGGTAGGAGTCGTGACAAAGATTCAGAACCGTTCTTCGTAGTTCACTCGAAGGGAGGAAGAGCTTTTTGTTATTATAAGCACATCCTTGGACCAAGGTAAGTTTCCAGGTTGCTAGAAACTGTGGATTCAACTGGATAAATCGCAAAGTTGAGTTAGCCACGTTTTGTAGAAATGTGGTAACTACTAGGGCTGTACCGAATAGCATATTTAGTATTCGGCCGGATACCGAATAGTTTGTCAACTATTCGGCCGGAGCCGAATAGTGAGCCGAATAGTTTTTTTTTTTAGGCCCCCCTATGCAATACAATCTCGGGCCACCGGCTTTGGCCCGGTGGCCCGACAAACACAACATTATTGCGGTGAGGCCGCGGGGGTTCCCTGTGGCCCCACGGCCTCACCGTGGTGAGGGAGCATGGGGGACACATTAGAAATGGAAGCCGCCGGGGTCGGCAAAGTGCCCCGGCGGCCTCATAACTCTGGGGGGGCCGCGGCCCCCCTATGCAATACAATCTCGGGCCACCGGCTTTGGCCCGGTGGCCCGACAAACACAACATTATTGCGGTGAGGCCGCGGGGGTTCCCTGTGGCCCGCTCCCTCACCGTGGTGAGGGAGCATGGGGGACACATTAGAAATGGAGGCCGCCGGGGTCGGCAAAGTGCCCCGGCGGCCTCATAACTCTGGGGGGGCCGCGGCCCCCCTATGCAATACAATCTCGGGCCACCGGCTTTGGCCCGGTGGCCCGACAAACACAACATTATTGCGGTGAGGCCGCGGGGGTTCCCTGTGGCCCCGCGGCCTCACCGTGGTGAGGGAGCATGGGGGACACATTAGAAATGGAGGCCGCCGGGGTCGGCAAAGTGCCCCGGCGGCCTCATAACTCTGGGGGGGCCGCGGCTCCCCTATGCAATACAATCTCGGGCCACCGGCTTTGGCCCGGTGGCCCGACAAACACATTATTGCGGTGAGGCCGCGGGGAACCCCCGCGGCCTCACCGTGCTCAAGGGGTGAGGGGGGGCACATTGGAAATGGAGGCCGCCGGGGTCGGCAAAGTGCCCCGGCGGCCTCATGAGTCTGGGGGGGCCGCTCCTGTAGGAGCGGCCCCCCAATGCAAAATAAATGTCGGGCCACCGGCTTTGCACCGGTGGCCCGACCAGCATACCTGCTGGTACTGCGGTGAGACCGCGGGGGTGCAGGGCACCCCCGCGCCCTCAGCGTGGTGAGGGGGATGGGGGGGCACATTGGAAATCGAGGCCGCCGGGGTCGGCAAAGTGCCCCGGCGGCCTCATGAGTCTGGGGGGGGCCGCTCCTGTAGGAGCGGCCCCCCAATGCAAAATAAACGTCGGGCCACCGGCTTTGCACCGGTGGCCCGACAAACACAACATTATAGCGGTGAGGCCGCGGGGGTTCCCTGAGGCCCCGCGGCCTCACCGTGGTGAGGGGGGTGGGGGGGGCACATTGGAAATCGAGGCCGCCGGGGTCGGCAAAGTGCCCCGGCGGCCTCATGAGTCTGGGGGGGGCGCTCATGTAGGAGCGGCCCCCCAATGCAAAATAAACGTCGGGCCACCGGCTTTGCACCGGTGGCCCGACAAACACAACATTATAGCGGTGAGGCCGCGGGGGTTCCCTGAGGCCCCGCGGCCTCACCGTGGTGAGGGGGATGGGGGGGCACATTGGAAATCGAGGCCGCCGGGGTCGGCAAAGTGCCCCGGCGGCCTCATGAGTCTGGGGGGGCCGCTCATGTAGGAGCGGCCCCCCAATGCAAAATAAACGTCGGGCCACCGGCTTTGCACCGGTGGCCCGACAAACACAATATTATAGCGGTGAGGCCACGGGGGTTCCCTGAGGCCCCACGGCCTCACCGTGGTGAGGGGGATGGGGGGCACATTGGAAATCGAGGCCGCCGGGGTCGGCAAAGTGCCCCGGCGGCCTCATGAGTCTGGGGGAGCCGCTCCTGTAGGAGCGGCCCCCCAATGCAAAATAAATGTCGGGCCACCGGCTTTGCACCGGTGGCCCGACCAGCATACCTGCTGGTACTGCGGTGAGACCGCGGGGGTGCAGGGCACCCCCGCAGCCTCAGCGTGGTGAGGGGGATGGGGGGGGGCACATTGGAAATCGAGGCCGCCGGGGTCAGCAAAGTGCCCCGGCGGCCTCATGAGTCTGGGGGGGCCGCTCCTGTAGGAGCGGCCCCCCAATGCAAAATAAACGTCGGGCCACCGGCTTTTCACCGGTGGCCCGACAAACACAACATTATAGCGGTGAGGCCGCGGGGGTTCCCTGAGGCCCCGCGGCCTCACCGTGGTGAGGGGGATGGGGGGGCACATTGGAAATCGAGGCCGCCGGGGTCGGCAAAGTGCCCCGGCGGCCTCATGAGTCTGGGGGGGCCGCTCATGTAGGAGCGGCCCCCCAATGCAAAATAAACGTCGGGCCACCGGCTTTGCACCGGTGGCCCGACAAACACAACATTATAGCGGTGAGGCCGCGGGGGTTCCCTGAGGCCCCGCGGCCTCACCGTGGTGAGGGGGATGGGGGGCACATTGGAAATCGAGGCCGCCGGGGTCGGCAAAGTGCCCCGGCGGCCTCATGAGTCTGGGGGAGCCGCTCCTGTAGGAGCGGCCCCCCAATGCAAAATAAATGTCGGGCCACCGGCTTTGCACCGGTGGCCCGACCAGCATACCTGCTGGTACTGCGGTGAGACCGCGGGGGTACAGGGCACCCCCGCGGCCTCAGCGTGGTGAGGGGGATGGGGGGGGGGCACATTGGAAATCGAGGCCGCCGGGGTCAGCAAAGTGCCCCGGCGGCCTCATGAGTCTGGGGGGGCCGCTCCTGTAGGAGCGGCCCCCCAATGCAAAATAAACGTCGGGCCACCGGCTTTGCACCGGTGGCCCGACAAACACAACATTATAGCGGTGAGGCCGCGGGGGTTCCCTGAGGCCCCGCGGCCTCACCGTGGTGAGGGGGATGGGGGGGCACATTGGAAATCGAGGCCGCCGGGGTCGGCAAAGTGCCCCGGCGGCCTCATGAGTCTGGGGGGGCCGCTCATGTAGGAGCGGCCCCCCAATGCAAAATAAACGTCGGGCCACCGGCTTTGCACCGGTGGCCCGACCAGCATACATGCAATTACTGCGGTGAGACCGCGGGGGTGCAGGGCACCCCCGTGGCCTCACCGTGATGAGGGGGTATGGGGGAGGTCACTTACCTGGTGATTTCTCTGGGTCCGGGCATCTGCTGGAATCCGTCTGTTGGCATAGGAAGCGAGGGAAGGGAAGAACTGTTCCCTTCCCTCGCTTCCTATTTCAACACGTTAGGCTGGTTCCTCTGTGGTCAGACTGCAGAAGCCAATAGGCAAACAGCTTGTTTGGCTTCTGCAGCCTGACCACTGTCAAACATTCTATGATTGGCTGTCATCTCCCAAACAGGGAGAGGGCAGCTAATCATAGAAAGTGGACTTCGGCTTCGAGTCCCTAAACAGAAACTATTCTGCCGAAGCCGGATAGCTGTATTTCAGCCGAACTTCGGCAGAATAGGGACTCGAAGCCGAAGTTCGGTACAGCCCTAGTAACTACCTGCACGAATGTGGCTCTTGGAAACAGAGGCTCTGTTCGGAAAGGCGTAGAGGAGTTATAATCCTTTCTAGACAAAGCATCAGCCTTGAGATTGACTCTCCCGGGAATGAAGGTGAAAACAATCTCATACGGTGAAAAGAAGTGTGCCCAACGTGCCTGTCGGCTATTTCGGGTCTGAGCATATTGTAGGACGCGTAAATTACTGTGATCAGTCCGGACCTCAACTGGGTGTCTTGCCCCCAATAGTAGGTGTCTCCACTCTTCAAATGCCCTTTTTATAGCTAATAGTTCTTTTTCAAGCACTGAATAATTTATTTCAGAGGGAGACAGTGTCTTAGAAAGATAGGCTATAGGACATTCTATTCCTTGATCATTTTCTTGAAGCAGAACGGCCCCAAGGGCCTGATGAGACGCGTCAGATTCAACAATGAATCTCTTGGCTTGATCTGGAGTAATCAAAATGGGTCCTGTGAGGAAATGTTCCTTCAGTCTCTCAAATGCTAGTTGTGCCTCCTCTGACCAAAAGAATCGTACATTCTTTTTAAGAAGAGTCGTCAGTGGGAGTATTTCTTGCGAATAATGTGGGATGAAACGTCTGTAAAAATTTGTAAATCCCAGAAATCTCTGCAGATCTTTGATGCACGCCGGTATAGGCCAATCAGTAACAGCTGAAACTTTCCTAGGGTCCATGGCTACCCCATTGGCAGAAATTATGTATCCTAGATAGGCAACCTGGTTTCTGTGAAACTCACATTTCTCTAGTTTGCAATAGAGATGATTGTTAAGCAGTCTCCGTAGGACTTCCTTCACGTGCTGACGGTGTTCCGATGGGGATGTAGAGAAAACCAGAATATCATCTAAATAGACAATAACTGTGTGAAGAAAAAAGTCTGAAAATAGGTGGTCCATAAAGCGTTGGAAGACAGCGGGGGCGTTGGACAGGCCGAAAGGCATTACTTTATATTCATAATGTCCCAAAGGAGTATGGAAAGCCGTCTTCCACTCATCGCCAGCTCGTATACGGATGAGATGGTAAGCCCCGCGGAGATCCAGTTTTGTAAAGATGGTAGCTCCTTTAACGGCTTCGAGTATATCTGGTATGAGAGGCATAGGATAGCGATCCGGGATGGTGATCTTATTCAAGCCCCGGTAATCTATACACGGTCTGAGTTCCGTAGATTCTTTCTTGGGGATGAAGAATAAGGAAGCTCCAGCTGTTGAGGTGGATTCTTGAATAAGTCCATTGCGAAGATTCTTTTGAAGATATTCCATAAGAACTTCACGTTCTCGTCCTGATAGGACATACATGCGACCGAAAGGAATCGGTGCATCTGGAACTAGTTCCAAGGCACAGTCATCTCTCCGATGTGGGGGTAGTTCAGCATATTCTGAATCGGAGAATACTGTCTGAAACTGCCTGTATTCGAGGGGCAACTCCTGAATATGGTTCAACATAGAGATGGAACCCGGATTTTCCAACATGGAGATAGTAGGACGAAACCCAACCGCTCCGTCCAAGAGACAGTGCGTCAAACAATGTTCAGAACCCAGAAAAACAGTGCCCGCCTTCCAATTGATATAAGGATTATGAGCACAAAGCCAGGGTAGCCCTAAAATTACTGGATAGTGTGCTGTACGGATTACATCAAAGACAACAGATTCTTGATGGGAGGAAATATTCATCCGCAAAGGTATGGTTTGTTCCTTTATGGGTCCTGAAGTTAACGGACTACCATCCACCGACTCAACTGGGATTGCCAAGGTCTTAACTGAACACGGTATATTATGAGTGGTCTTCCAGAGGGTATCAACAAAATTCCCCGCGGCCCCACAATCTATTAAGGCTGTGACCGGAATGGGATCTGAATCTCCCCATTTGATTTGGACTTGCAAGGCCAACATAGTAAGATCGGGGATCTCTGTTACTTGTGATGGTATCATAGAGGATGAGGAACCTGTTACTGATTCCCTAGCCGCGGTTCCCCTTGCGGTTGGGTAATGGCGTTTCCCTGTGTTTTGACTGGGATGAGAGGACAATCTTGAACTGCGTGTTCCTTGGAACCACAATACATACACAGGCCCTTGACCCGACGTCTATTGCGCTCTTCTGGAGTAAGACGACCTCTGGTAGTCCCTATCTGCATAGGTTCTTCCGTCTGAGATTTCCCTAAACTAGGAGAGTATGTAATAGGTTGTCTCACGGAACGGCCGCGACGTCGTTCCTTCAATCTTTCTTGCAGTCGGTAGTCCATCTGCATAACCATGGTGATTAATTCTGCCAAATTTGGAGGTCTGGGTACTCGGGAGATCTCATCCTTTAACTCTTCGTTTAATCCTCTGCGGAATATTGTGATCAGAGCATCGTCCGCCCATGACGTGCCAGCTGCTAACTGCTTGAAATTGGTGATATAAGACAACAGATCTTGAGATCCTTGTTTGAAATCTAATAACTGTTCTTGGGCTGAAACCGTGATTTCCTGACGGCTAAACATGGCTCTAAGACTGTTCAAAAAGGCAGGGTAAGAATCTAATAAGGCATTATTTGTAGTAACAAGAGGCGTGGCCCATGCTAAAGCGGGACCTGTTAAATTCGCAATCATGTGTCCTACTTTATCACGGTCGCTTTGAAAAAAGGCTGTCTTGAATGAGAACTGAACGGTACAAGCCTCAATAAAGGCCTTAGGTTTATGAGGATTACCATCGTATAAACCCCCCGGGATTGGGCCAGGAGGTATCTCAGAACAACTAGGGACTCTGCCTACCTGTTGTCGGAGATAGGCATTCTCCTGTTTTAAAGCCTGCACTTCAGCCGTCAACGCTTGTACTGCAGTGACTAATTGCTGTTGTTGGGAGGCGTCCATATTTCCTTGTAACCCTGAACCCCTGAGATAACCTGCTCAGAATATATTTCGAAACTCAAATAATAATTAGTGGGCGTTGCTAACTGTCATAAATGATGAAAGTCATATTCTTTCCAATTTAAACAACTGGCAGGTTACCCCAAGGACTCACCGTTACCTCTGTTCCTCCTCCAATGACTGACACCTTCCAGCAGGGGAAGACTCTCCTTGTTCCAAGCAGAGAGATGAAAGTGAAAGCCTCCCAAGTACCTCTTCCCCCTCCTAGATAAAACCAGGTAAGAGAAGAAGTCCCAGGGAAACCCTCTGGGGAAGAAAACCCTGTGCCGAAGGTAGCGGTATGATGTCTTCAGTTGCAGGCGGGGATTCAGGTGAAGTCCGGAGGACGTTCGTCTTGATAGAGAAAGAGACAGGTAAGTATCAGCAGGTAAGTGAAATATGGATATGTAGGATATAGAGAAATCTTGATTACCCTTAAACAGGAACGATGTGTGGGAAAAGGTGCCAGTCAGAATCCTCAGAAAACTTCTACGATTGTAAGAAAGGTTTTGATGAGAAATAGTGAGATAACTAGAAAGAATAATGGGAAGCCACGGGGAAGTCTTTACCTGAGAGGCAAGAAGGGCGGAGCTAGGAGCTGTTTTGATGAAGCAGAGTCTTGCACGGGCGATCGTAATACTGGTGTGACATAGACCTGTAACTATGCGAAGGAAGGGATAATAGTAAGTCGTGAAAGATAGAGAAACGGGAATTAGATATACCGGAGAATTCCGAATGAAGCTTACCGCGGTCCGGAACGAGACCGGAGGGCAAACTTGGGTGAGAAAGAGATGGAGTCCGTGGAATCGGGAGACAGAGAGGCAGTGAGAGATGTGCTATAATTGAGACAGAGCAGGAAAGTTTAGAATGCTGGAATGCAGTGTTTAGCAAGCCGTATCAGGATACCTAGAAGCGAACTTACGTAGCGTTGTTAAAGCGGAGTAGCAACGCAACTCTGTGCTGATCTCAGGAACAGATATACCTACACTCGGGTAGGGAGACAGCACTTCCTGGAAACCGAGTTGTGCAGAGGCTAGACCCGCAACTCCAGTTACGGCGGCCATCTTGTTAGTAAAAATGGCTGACACCCGCCGTCCTAAGGTCCATCGATGCCACAAGGACCACCGTCTTCGAAGGGGCGTGACAACGAGGGAGACCAGTTGTGAACATTGTGGTAAAAAGGTGTCCAAACCTGAAGGAGAGAGATCCATGATGAATATTGAAAGTGAGAACTTGTGCATGTGAGAACGCTGAGAAGAAAGGAACTTTGGTGTTTAATTATTGCGACAGGCCCTCCACACTAAGAAACTGTTATTGGAAAAGAAGCTTTGGCAAAAGGCCCGGATACCTTTGCTTTGAAATGTATCCTTGTGGCAGAGAGGCCACAGTGTGTACAAAGCTCTAGTGTGCCACCTTGTGGCGTGCTGAAAACATGGGGAAGGGATGCCAACTGCTGAGCCAGTCTGACATATGGTTTCTTGAACAATTTTCTTTTTGCATCCACAAATGTCCCACACCCTTATTTAGAAGTAAGGATTGGCAATAGGTTTATTAGTATAGGTCCTTTGAGACTCGACTAGGACTAAGTTATTATTATTTGATGGTCATAGCTTGCTCCCATCCTTGGATTTGGGTTAGATAGGCGTTCAACCAACCCATTGAAGTTCAATAAATATCCTTGAACTGTAATATCATGTGTCTGTCTTCACTGTTTGATATCATGCCTTCCTTGTATGTGGTGTCGGTAGTGGGATGTGATTCAATTGAGACAAATTGGAGGACCTTACAATTACAGAAACTTAGTCACAGAGCCTCAAATCCCTCTACCGCCATGCAGGAATCCATAGGGTATGACATTTGAAGCAGCAGATACACTACTATCCCTCCAGGGAAGAGAGGGATGGTTCCAAGAGATTTAGTACTAATACCCCCTGAGGGTTGTTATATAAGATTGGCTCCAAAATCTGGCCTAGCCTGGAAGTTTGGTCTGGATGTTCTAGCAGGCATCATAGATCCCGACTTCCCGGGAGACATAAAGATTCTCCTATAGAATCATGGCGAAACTCTATTTGAAATACGTTGTGGGGACAACATTGCACAAGGAATTATTGAGAAAGCTCTATTTCCCCCTTTTAAGGAAGAGAGTGAACCAGATGAAACTGAGAGCGGTAGTTTGGGCTTTGGAGAGGCTGATGAACCACCCCTCACTGAGGTAAAGAGGAAAGAAGAACCTACCATCCCTCCCGATTTAGCCTTCGCACAGCGAAATGATCCACTGCTTGTATAGTCTTTCGTACAAGTGATTCCTGGGGGAGAAGGACGAGAAAAGGGGAGCCCTTTTTTCTTCCTGAAACAGGGATTACTGTATAGGAAGGAAACCTCCAGAGAAGGCCTATGTAAAGTTAAATTAGTAACCCCCAAAACCCATTCTCATTTAACAGGGGGACATTTAGGACAATTTAAGACGCAAGCTCCATCATTGGGAAATTCTACTGGCCTGGTACCCATGCAGACATGTGAACTATGCCAGAAAACCAGTGCACCTATTCCCCTACCTGACCCTCTAAACCCCTCACCAATCATAGAAGTCCCTTTATCCTGAATTGTGATGGATATCATTGGACCATTGGAAACCTCTACACTGGGTAATAAATATGTCCTCGTAATCGTTGTTTACGCTAGCCGATACACGGAGGCGTTCCCCATGCGGAACAATACACCCCAATAGATCTTAAAACGTCTTCTAACATTATTTTCTAGGGTTTGTTTCCCCAAGGAAATTCTAACGGACCAGGAATCCAATTTTATGAGCAAGATGATGAGTGAGGTATCTCCACCTTAAGAACCTCAGTTTACCACCCCCAAACGGGACAGATTGGTCGAGATATTTAATAAAACCCATAAAATGTTATGTTATGTTATTTGAATTTCTAAAGCGCGCTGTCACCACAGAGGTATCTTGGCACTGAGGAAGAGATGAGGATGAACAGCTAACAAAACCACATACAATTAAAATAACAATGTCTTCAAGGATTTTCTGAAGGCTAAATGATTGGATATAGCCTTGATCGAAAGAGGAAGGTTATTCCACATTTGAGCTGCCGTAGTTGAAAAAGTCCGGCCTCCAATGCCTTGCGGTGGTAAGAAGGAACTACCAGCAGCTCCGCTGTGGAGGAGCGAAGCATACGAGCAGAATGATAACGAACAAACCTAGACTGAAGGTACTTTGCACCCAGTCCGTGGAGTGCTCGATGAACAATGCAGGGAGATCCAGCGGCAACGAGCTGCTAGATTTTGGAGGCGCTGAAGCCGCTGGACTAAGCCCTTAGGTTGCACGAGATACAGCCAATTACAGTAATCCAGATGGCTAAGCACCATGGCTGCAACAACTGGAGGATGAAGAGTAGCAGGAAGAAGCGGTAGAAACTTTTTCAAAAATTTAAGATGGAAGTGGCCTGTCTTGCACACAGCAGAGACCTGATCGTGCATTGAAAGAGAAGCAGAGAGAATAACACCAAGGTGGCTATCTGGTTCTGGAGTACCATGTTGCAGATGGCAGTGGTGGCTGGTGAATTTTTTTAATGGAGGGACTTAAATATTTGCTGCAAATATGTAAGAGGGACTGAACGTAGCAATAGAGCCACAGCCAACCAAGTGGATTTTTTGGGGGGGGGTGGATCACCCCTATGAATGTTTTTGAATAAATGGTGCATTATAAAGCACAATTTATGTGAAAAATCAGGTAAAAAGCCAGACGGTTTGCAATCAGTTTTGTAGGGTAACTCATGACCAACAGAAGAAGGGAGCATCTCCCAACATATTTTCATGATGCCTGTCCCCACAATATATGCCAGTACAAAAAATATTTGCATGCTTTCTGCGCCCATATAGTTCCATGTAGCGGCACCAATATATGCCTGTATTCCCAACTAAGAACATATACATGTTTTCTTTGAGCATAATGCCAGTAATGATACTATGAGACAACATGTCCAAGCTGGCTCTGCTAAAATATGCCAGCATTATTTATTTTATTTTTTATATTATTGTTTAAAGCGCAGACCTAGCTTGAGAGTAACAGAAGTTTTAGCAGCCAGTGTCTGGGCTGACATCTTTCATCAGTGGCACAGTACTGTCAGCTGCGTCTGTGCATTCATTGGGATTAGTCCATGGTCAGGTGCTGTTAAAAAAGCCACATTTTGAGAGATTTGAGAAATAGGAGCATTGTGGGGGCATCTTGAGTCGATACTGATATTGAGTTCCAAAGGGTGGGTGCGCGACAAGGTAATGATCGTTTGCGTGTCCTCCCTTAGCAAACTCCCTTGTGATTCGAGCTGGTCGGTCAATTTGCTGCACAATGGGCATGTGCCACCAGCATCCTCACATAAGAACAAACTTGTGTAGACTTTGCCATTAAAAATGCCAAGCTACAATAAAAGAAATGTCTAAAATGGCTGCACCAATGTAGGCCAGTCTAGACATGTAGTAACACTTTTCAAGTTTGCTTTATCATAGACCCTCATTAAAAAATGCCATGCCACAGAAAATATTATAGCCAGACTGAATGCACCAAAATGCCGATTTAGCAACGTAATAACACTTTTTTGAATAATTGGTCAAATGGTGCATCATAATGGTGCATTATAAAGCACAATTTCTGTGAAGAATCAGGTAAAAAAACAAACAGTTTGCAATCGGTTTTGTAGGGTAACTCATGACCAACAGTACACAGGAGCATTTCCCAACATATTTTCATGATGCCTTTCCCCACAATATCGGCCAGTACAACAAATATTTGCATGCTGGCTGTGCTGTGAGGAAACTGAGGAAGTCCTCACTTCTTTCTCCCTGATATCCTCTGCTCTGGCCAGGGAAGGGCCATCGCTTTTGGATCCCGACCCTGGCGGCGGGTATGTGAGGAAGGATCATCTGGGTAGAGGAGATTTGGGGAATGGAGGGAGAACATCCCTGGATGAGATGCAGTATCCCTCATTCCCATTTCACAATGTACCTTCAGTCCCAGAAGCCTTTATAAGGCATTGCCAAGCTCCAGCCCTTTTTTCCCCCAAAACTGACCCTCAGACCTACCATCAGTATAGAGGGTTCAAAAAGAGATCCATGAGGACACCCGCTCATATAGGTCGGTTATATACACATCCACCTCCTTTTGTTGAACCAAAGAATTGTCAAAGTATATCCTACCCTTCCCCTACCTTTGTAGGCTATTATCAGTCTTCCCCTCTCTCACATACACCCACTGTCCCACATTCATATCGCTTTAAGACTGGGACGAGGAAGAGGCAATTGGGCGTAATGCACACTCATTGATATACACCACTTTGGGACTGAGACGAGGAAGAGGACTGCGAAGCACCATTATAACGGTCAGACATCGCCCAGTAACAACACTAACTATGGTCAGGCCAAGGACCTGCACATGCAGCCAACTGATAGGCTACAGGTGCATAAATGGCAAGACAGGTAAGATGAGAGGAGAGACCCGCGTGGAGACCCGGAGGCATGAAACTGACGCGAAGCAGGCAGGAGAGGGGCTGGTGAAAAGGCTGCTGATCGCTGCAGGAGAGTAAGGAAGAGGCCAGAGCGCGCCACAAGAGAGCCAGAAGCCTATGTTGCCAAGGGAGTACAATAAGAGCAAGTGAACCTAACAAAGTGTGAAGGGGTAACGGTTGTGCTACCTGTAGTGGGTGGACCATGTGGTCCGACAACTGCGCCTAGGCTAAGTAAACCCTACGTGGAGAGAACCAGCAAAAGTCAAGACACTGAAGTTGTTATGTCTAACAAATATTAAAGTGGTTAAAAGAAGGAACATGAGTTATGTACTCGAGAAAAGCCTGAAAGGTTGCAAAGTTAAGTTGGAATACTTAGGGAAGTACATTAACTGTGTTTGTGAAGCTAAGAAAGCTGCCTTCTCGGGGAAGGAAACCCTGAGTTCCTTTTTGTAGAACTGTGTTGAACGTGGAGAAGGCAGCTTTGAGACCTTCTTGTGGAAGACGCTTTGATGAACCCGGGGAAGGGAATACTGAGACCTTTTGTGGAATAGTGTTGAACTTGGCCAAGGGAAACCCGAGACCTTTTTGTGGAACTATTTGCTGACATCCCTACACATTGTATATCTTTAGTTTTGAGGGCAAGTATAGGTTTTGGACACAGATAGACTTTTGAGTTGAACTTAATGATACAGTCTATCCTTAGTTTCTTTAGGTAGGGGAATCCCACCTTAGCATAGGGCAAGTTAGGCCTTCTACCATCCTGACATATAAGAAATAAACCATTTTATTTGAGAAACGTGAATCTGTTGTCTGTGCTTTACTTCATGATGCCTTCACAGTGCCCATATATTTCCATGCAGCTGCACAAATATATGCCAGTATTCCCACATAAGAACAGATCCATGTTTTCTTTGTGCATAATGCCAGTAACGATACCATGAGAAAACATGTCCAAGCTGGCTCTGCCAACATATACCAGTATTATTTCATTCTATTTTTTATTTTATTGTTTAAAACGCGACATAGCTCGAGAGCAACAGAGGTTTTGGTAGCCAGTGTTTGGGCTGACATCTTTTTACAGTGGCGCAGTACTGTCAGATGCGTCTGTGCGTCCATTGGGATAGGTCCATAGTCAGGTGCTGTTAAAAAATCCACGTTTTTAGAGATTTGTGAAATTGGAGCATTGTGTGGGCCTCCCATTGCAAACTTCCTTGTGATTCGAGCTGGTTGTTCGCTTTTTCTGCCCAAGGCGCATGTGCCACCAGCATCCCCACATAAGAACAAACTTGTGTCAGCTTTGCCATTAAAAATGCAAAGCTACAATAAAATAAATGTCTAAACTGGCTGCACCAATGTAGGCCAGTCTAGACAAGCAGTAACACTTTTCATGTATGCTTTATCATAGATCCTCAGTAAAAAATGCTATGCCACAGAAAGATATTACAGCCAGACTGAATGCAACAAAATGCTGATCTAGCCACGTAATAAAACTTATTATGCTTGCTTTATTGTAGATATGATATGGCATTTATATTGTGCCTATACACAAGTGTTTCAAGGCACGACGAGGCAAGGGAGGGGCAACAGATGGAAGACAGAGACAACGATCTTACTAGGCCAGGCGACATTGAGATCACGCAAGTGCAGGGGAACGGGGGAAGGGGAAAAGTGGGAGGGAGAGGGGAAGGGGGCAGTGCAGTACATGGGATTGATAGTAAAAATAAATAGAATAAATGAAAGCAATAAGTAAAAAGTACGGTCAGCTGGTGGCAAGTGCAAGGGTAAGTGTAGACATTGGGTGTCAAGTGCTGGTGGGGGGCTGTAAGAATACAGAAAACAGTCCCCAAGTGCGTGGGTTGCCAGGGAGGCAGGGCAGGTGTGCAGCTGGCGGGGGAGGGGACCTGGGCCCAAGATCAAAGGGTAGCCAGGTGACCAGTGCAGTTTCGGTTTCAGCCAGGAGTTCAGCAGGGGAGAGGAGGAGAGAAAGCAGAAGCAAAGAGGAAGGCTTTGAGGTGCTTTCGGAACCAGAGATGGTTCTCTTCGAGTTTCAGGGAGGCTGTTCGAGAGGGAAGCCCCAGCCACAGAAAGAGATTTACCACCAACTCATTGCTTGTAGAAGCAACTGACCCTGAGGGAGTTGGAGGCAGATGAGCGAAGAGCTCGAGAAGGAAGATATTTAGGAAGAGAGAGTTGAAGGTATTGAGGCCTAGGCCCCAGAAAGCCTTGTGGAAAATGCAGAGGCTTTTGAACTTAATCCTTGCAGCCCCTGGGTTACCAGTGCAGCGGTTTCAGTACTGGAGAGATACTATCCCTGGCCTTGAAGCTCGTAGTCCTGTTCTGGATGAGTTGCAAAGGGCAGAGAGTAGAAGGGCGGAGAGTAGAAGCAGCCAGATTTAGAAAGAGGCTGTTGCAGTAGTCCAGCTTAGAGAGAACCAGAGCTCTGGAGACAGTGAGCTTCCGGGGGAAGGAGAGGAAAGGAAGAATACCTCTGAGGAGGTGCAGCTGGTAGTGTGACTTCTTGGAGACGTCAGAGATGTGAGGAGAGAAGGAGAGTGTGGAGTCGAAGATGACCCCAAGGTTTTTTGCCTCACAGGTGGGAGCAGGAAGAGGGCCAAGAGAGGCTAGCCAGAGAGTGACAGGAAAGGAAGGAGCAGGTGTTCTGATGAGGAGAATCTCGTCTTACTGGCGTTGAGGCCGAGATCATTGGCGGCGCACCACTCCTGGATAGCAGATAGTCAGAGATGAGAGAAGGAAAAGAAGTGGAGGAAGGGAGCCTGAAAATGAGTTGAGTGTCATCCGCATAGCACTGAAAGTTGGGGGACAGAGCAGCAATGTGGTGGACAAGAAGTGCCAGGTATTGGTTGAACAGCCAGGGAGAGAGGTTAGACCCCTGGCGAACACCACATGTAGAGCTAGAGATAGAGGAGAGGAAGGACCCAAGTTGGAACTGGGAGGGGCGATCTGAAAGGACAGACGTTAGCCAAGCCAGGGCCTCATCGGTGATCCCTGCATATGTCCAGCAGGGGCACAACAGATAGGAACGCCGTGGTAGCTGCGATCGCTCTGGTGGAATGGGCTCTCGGACGGCCAGGCAGCGGTCAGTTTGCCAACCGATGACAGTACATGATACAGCCGGAGAGCCATCTGGAAATGGAAGCCTTCGAGAGAGCCTTCCCCTGATTGACAGGTCCAAAGTTCACAAAGAGTTGTGACGTCTTCCGAAAACACTTCGTGCGGTCCACGTAGAACTTCAGCGCTCTAGCCACATCCAGCGAGTGCAAAGTCCTCTCAGCCAGCGACGAAGGCGACGGGAAGAACACAGGCAACACCAAGGGTTCGTTGAGATGGAAGTCCGACGGTACCTTGGGCATGAAGGAGGGGTGCGTCCTGAGCACTACCCTCGTGTCGTGAAAAGTCAAGTACGGGGCCTTGCAGGAAAGGGCCTGGATCTCTCCCACTCGTCGTGCGGAGGTGATGGCCACAAGAAACGCTGTTTTCCACGACAGAAATTTCAACGGAGCTGAGTGCAGAGGCTCGAACGGAGGTCCCATGAGCTTGGTCAGCACCACGTTGAGCTCCCACGCCGGGGCCGGAGCCTTCACCGGCGGGAACGATCTGAACAGTCCCTTCATGAACTCTTTCACCAGACGATGAGACCACAAGGACGTCCGCCCCGTGGTTCTGGTGTATCGGGAGATCGCAGCAAGATGAATCTTGATGGACGCGTGTGCCAGTCCAGCTTTGGCCAGCGTCAGCAGGTACGGCAGTACTTGGGGGGCCGTAATCCGTAGAGGGTTAATCTTCTGTGCGTGGCACCAGACAGAGAACCTCTTCCATTTGTGTCCGTAGCATTTAAGAGTCGAGGACGCCCTGGCCTTTGCAAGAACCTCTCTGCAGTCGGCCAGTATGTCGTATCCTCCAAACTCTCGCGCTGCAGGAGCCAGGCCTGCAGGTTCAGCGATTTCGGGTCGTGGTGGAGGATGGCGCCTCCTTCTCTGGAGAGTAGATCCGCGTCCACCGGCAGCTTGATTCGCGGGGATGCCGACAAGTCCAGAAGGTCCGGGAACCATATCTGCCTCGGCCACGCAGGTGCGACGAGGATCATCCTGCACCGTGACCTCTTGAGCTGGTTGACGAGCCGGATTAGCAGTGGCAAAGGAGGGAACGCGTAGAGGAACAGGCCCTCCCAGGGGAACGAGAAAGCATCGCCCATGCTCCTCGCCTGGGGAAACCTGCTGGCGAACCTCCGGCACTTGGAGTTCGTCGCCGTCGCGAACAGGTCGATCTGGGGTGTGCCCCACCGTCGGAAGAGGCGATCCACTAGATCCTGCCGTAGCTCCCACTCGTGGCACGAGCGCAGCTCCCTGCTGAGTGAGTCGGCGATGGTGTTTTTTATCCCTGCCAGATGAAACGGCACCAGAAATATCCTTTGGGCGATGGCCCAATGCCACAGGTCCTGCGCCTCCTTGGACAGTGCTGGGGACCTGGTTCCGCCCGGTTTCCTGATGTAAAACATGGTGGTGGTGTTGTCGGTGAAGATCCTCACCACCTTGCCCTTGAGGGACGGAAGGAAGGACCTGAGGGCCCAAAACATTTCTCCGTCGGGAGCCAAAGGCCTCTTGCGTGCAGATTTTCGGTGTGCGCTCCCCACCCTTCCAGGGAGGCATCCGTGGTCACTGTCTCCTGGTGGGCTGGGGTCTGGAAGTCCAAGCCCGCCGTCAGATGCGCGCGGGTGCCCCACCACCGGATCGCTCGTCGGAAACTCTCGTCGAGTGTGATCCTTTCCTCGAAGCTGCCTGTCGTTTGGATCCAGCGCGCGTCCAGGAACTCCTGCAACGGGCGCATCCGGAGCCTGCACATGGGAATGAGGTAGATGCAGGAAGACATCATTCCGAGGAGGGACTTGATGGACCTCACCTTGGCCGCGTCGGCCACCAACATCCGCTGCACCTTGCCCAGGATGGTCCTGGTCCTCTCCTCCGACGGGGAGGCCAGAAGGGACACTGTGTTGAGCCTCGCTCCCAGAAACAGAGCGTTTTGCGCGGGTACCAGGTGGGATTTGGCGTAGTTCATGGAGAATCCCAGGTCCGTGAGAAGTTGGACCGTCCTTGCCGTGTGAACCACGGCGAGCTCCCTCGACTTGGCTCGGATGAGCCAGTCGTCCAGGTAGGGGTAGACGTGGACCCCCTCGCGGCGCAGCTGTGCCGCCACCGGTGCGAGGCACTTGGTGAATACCCTGGGTGCCGACCGTAGTCCGAAGGGGAGGGCTTTGAACTGGTAATGACGCCCTTGGACCACAAACCTGAGGAATTTTCGGTGCCCCTTTAGGATGGGAATATGGAAGTAGGCATCCTCCAAATCCAACGACGACAGGAAGTCTCCTTCCTCCAGCTGACCCAGGACGTGCTGGAGGGTGACCATCCGGAACTTCTGCGCCTTGATGAACTTGTTCAGACGTCGCAGGTCCAGGATGGGGCGCCATCCCCCCGTCTTCTTCTTCACGAGGAAGTATCTCGAGTAGACTCCGGAGCCCCGAAGCCTCTTTGGGACGAGTTCGATGGCGCCCTTCCTGAGCATCGCTTTTACCTCCAGGAGAAGTTGAGGGACGTGAAGTTCTTTCCTGGCCACGGGGGGGACGCGCGGGCACCTTCTCTGGAACTCGAGCGCGTGGCCCCGGGCCAAGGCGTCCAGCACCCAACGGTCGGTGGAGATGGACTCCCACACGCTGACGAAGCTCGCCAGCCGGCCTCCCACCGGCGTGCTTCGGTGGGGGCCCGACCCCATGGCCGGTTCAATCCTGCTTCGACGAGGCTTTGCCGCCTTGACCTCCTTGGCGACGACGGCGGGGTCCGCCAGACTTGCCTCGTCCTCTGTAGGCCTCCTGAGACGACGAGCGGGCCGCTTGATGGTAGGTGGAGAAACCGCCGCCGGAACCTTTGGAGGCGCCCTTGCCTCCGCTGCTCCGAAAGGGCGTCCGTCGTTGTTGCAGAACTCCCAGGGCCCGGGCCGTCTCAGTGTCCGCTTTAATGGCCTGAAGGGAATCGTCCACTGTTTTGCCAAACAGGTTGTTCCCATCGAAGGGCATGTCCAGGACTCTGGTCTGAACGTCTTGACGGAAGTCCGTAGCCTTGAGCCATCCACGCCGCCTAAGGCAAACGCCGTTGCCCAACTGGCGGAACCCAGTGTCGGCGATGTCCGTCGCAACGGTAATGGCGTGGTCCGAAGCCACCTCACCTTCCTGCAGGATCTCCAGGGCCTCTGTCCTCTTGTCGTCCGGCAGGAAGTCCAGCAGGGGAGCCAGTTTGTACCAGAGCTCCCTGTCGTAGCGGGCCACGATAGCCAAGGCGTTGGCCGCTTTAATCGTCGTCGCTGCCGACGAGATGACTCTGCGTCCCATAGCGTCCAATTTCTTTCCCTCACCGTCCGGTGGGGAAGTCGATGTGGAGGCCGCACCCCCCCCCCGCTTTCTTCCTGGCCGCCGCGGAGACGACGGAGTCCGGGGTAGGCTGCGCCCGGAGGCACAGGGGGGCCGTGTCCGGGACCCGGTACTTCTTCTCGTACCGGTCTCTTCTAGCTGGCGTCGTGGAAGGGTTCTTGAGGAGGGTGAGGCCCTCATCCCAAATGTCCAATAGAGGCACTGAGAGGACCGTCTTCCTCTTGGCCTCGCGCCGCTGATAAAGGAAACCTTCCTTCTTCTTCTCCTCAGGGCAGAGTTGAAAAAGCTCGGATGCCCTGGTGATCATGGAGTGGAACGATCCAATCTCGTCGGGCGGAGAAGCCCTGGTGGGAGGCGACGACGGTACATCCTCGTCGTATACCTCGTCGTCGGTACCCGTCGCTGCCGTGTCAGTCCCCGTATCATCCCCTCGGGTGGACCCCCCCGAGGAGGGCTGGACGGGGCGCGACGGCTGAAAAGGAGGTGGAGGGTGGATCCTTCTTTTCTTAGTAGGGGGAACACCAGAAGGTCCCGGTTCTGGGTCCCCCGACGGGAGAGGTTCCTCCGTTGGCAACGGTAGTCTCGTCCTTATCTCTGAGCATAAGGACTGTATAGCCAACAAAATGGCCGCCGAGTTGTCTTGCGGTGCTGGCAGAGAGGAATCCGACGGGCGATCAGGGGCCCCGTCGGTACCCTCGACGATGTCGTCGTCACCTGCGTCGGGATCCATCCCGACGGGCCGGTCTTCCTCCACGCTGAGGCCGTGGCTTAAGACCTCGACCAGTTCCTCCTCCGAGGTTGAAGCCGAATCTACGACAACGCCCTGCCCCCCCTTTCTCTTCCCCTCGGGGGATTTCACGGGGGTCCTATCGATGGGCACAAAAGAGGACTCCCTCCGAGGTGGCAGGGAGACTCTGAGCCCCGAGGTCGCCACCACTGGTGTAGCCTGCACAGGCTGAGCCAGGGCCGCTGCGACAGTTTCGATAGAGGGCTTGGCCGGATGGATTAAGGCCTTCACCACCTTAGGTGCGCTCACCGCCTTATCCTTGAGGGGGGGGGACACCGCCTCGCTCCCCCTCCGATGGGGCCTTTGAGCTCGACCGGGGCCTCTCCAGGAGCTTCGCCTGGTGCTCGGCCTTCCTCTTACCCGACCCAGAGCGTTGGCTCGTGGTTGATGGTGCCGGGGAGGGTGCGCCCTGTCTGGCGCCCGTAGAGCCCGACCGTTCGGCGCTCCCGGTGCCAGCAGACTCGCGGTGCTTGGCCTTATGTTGGACCCCCGTCGCCGGGGCGTCCTCAAAGGTCTTAGAAGACCGCTCAGATTTCTTCTTCTTCTTCTCGCCGGACGGGCTCTTCCCTTCTAGCCAGTTGGCGAGACGTTGATGGCGGTCCTTCATGGTCCGCTCCGACATGTTGCCGCAAAACGCACAGTCCTTTTCCACGTGCGTCTTGTCCTCATGTAGGCAGTAGAGACAAAAAGAGTGTTCGTCCTCCTTGAAGACGTTCTGCAGCTGGCATCCAGGGCAGGCCCTGAACAGCTTTCCGGGCGTCGAGCTTCCCTTCTCCTGGGCCATGACCGGGCCTGAGAAACTTCTGGAGTCCTCCAAAAGCGTAGCTCGACGAAATCTTCACCCTTGAGGGGCGCAGACAAATCCGACACGGGTCCCCGTTGATCGGATAGAGAGTCGGTGGAGCTTGAGGCTCTTTTGACCGAAAAAACGAAGTTTTTGAGAAAAAACGTGAAAAAAATAGCACTAACGCTCGAGAGCAATAGCACGAGGATCCCAACACATGAACGTGCAGTAAAAATCTGAAGATGGCTGCCAGAGGCGGGGCTTAGGTAGAGGGCAGTCATTGGCTGTGGTCAGTATGACGCAGAGACCAGTGATTGGTTATTACTACGAAAGTCAGATCAGAAACGAAACTGATACTGGTTTTTTCTTTACCGAGGATTCCCAGCCTGACGACAGGGAATATTCATGAGCATGTGAATCCATGCCAGACCCCATGCTGGAGAAACGCTATTACTCCTCCGACTCCAAAACTGCCACTAACTCCCTGGTCACTCCAAGATATTGAATGTGCCATCAACGCGCTGAATTATTCTAAGGCAGCTGGCCCGGATGGGATCCCTCCCTGTGTTCTGAAGCGACAACCATTACTCTGGGCTCATATATTGAAACACCAATTTGACAAAATATTAGTGTCCTTAGTAATTCCGGCCTCATGGCTAGGCTCTATTATTGTTCCCATTCACAAAAAGGGGGATAGGAGTAATCCCGCGAATTATAGGCCAATTGCATTGATAGATGCGTCTGCCAAAGTATTTGCTATCTTACTATTATGGGAACTCCAAGTATTCATGAACACTAATAAAATCTTATCCCGATTTCAGATCGGCTTCAGAGCACAGATGGGAACTTCCCTAAACGCAACACTGATGGCGCACATACTTGCAAAATCAAAGATTATGAACACAGGGCCAATATATATAGCTTCAGTGGATTTAACTGCAGCCTTTGACAACGTATTACGTGGTTTACTAAGGCAAAAAATGCGGTCAATGGGTATTCCTGATCATCTTGTCTACTTAATTGCCAAACTGCATACCAACACAGTATACTTTATTAGAGTCAACATGGCTGGAGCTACCACGGGACCTATTCCGACCACATTAGGGGTCAAACAGGGCTGCAATTTGGCTGCCACCCTGTTTAATCTTTATCTCTGCAGCATTAATGAAATATGGACACAAACAATTAGCTATCCAGCATGACTGGGCGAACTAAAAATCCATTGGCTAGCCTTTGCGGATGATATCGTAATCCTTGATCGAACTCCGTCGGGCCTCCAAACGAAGCTTTCATTGTTTGCTGATTATTGTTTATCTCATAATCTGCAATTTAATGCAGACAAATCAAATATCTTTTTGTTCAATAATCTAAAGAAAAAGATATGCCCCAGAAATTGGACTATTGGACTGACTCCTATTCCACGGACGGCCAATATTCGATACTTGGGCTATTCGATTTCTGACTCAACTGCGCTAGCAATGTGGAAAAACACTTTGAATCAAAAAGCAAAAATATTAACGACTCAAATGCGTATGATTCTAGCGAAATACTGTAAGTTTTCACTGGCTCCATTATTTGAGTTTTATACTCTTAAAGTTGAGGCAATCCTACTATATGCCCTTGATATGTGTTTGGCTCAAATAAATCCATTTCTAGACCAATTACAAGGTCGCATTTGGAAAGATGTGTTGCGTCTTGCTAACTCACTCCCCAATGCAGTTCTAAAACAAGAACTAGGATTGATATCATTATCTGCCCGATACAACTGGCGACAACTCACAAATTACGCAAAAATGCTTTTTCCCCCCATTAATTCTTTATATGAAGATTTGGGGATGATGATTAAAAATGGCAATCCACCGTCCATTGTAAAATATCACAAAAAAATGGAAGCTCTTTTGAATGAAATGGCACTTACTTCAGCTGACTTAGAATATCGCCAAGCACACATCAAAAACCGACTATATGCTCACGATTGGTGTAAAACCATTAATGCTATGGAAAAATATCAGTCATATAAAGAAGCCGGTAAATTTATAATGGCGCGCTGTCCGCGTAAGACTTATCTTCAACAATTTCCTTGTCCAATAGCTAGAGGCATCTACCTAAGATTTAAATTAAACCAACTGCCGACATTAGAAAGAACAAAAAATTGGACAAACTCAGAGGAAACTGCATATGGTGGCACTTGCAGACTATGTAAAAGGTTAGACTCTTATGAAACACTTAAACACTTGACCATTCACTGTTCTTATTTTGAACTACAACGAAATGAAATATTTGAAACCAAATACGAGCATGATAAAACCGAAAGCAGAGAATGGTTGTGGATGGCATGTATGTGGGGATTTACAACGAAAGCTATATTGAGAACTACGCGTTTTGTTACTCTAGTAAATGACCAACTAGAAAAATTACAGCTAACTCAATCAAACAGTGTAGTTCCAAAATAAAAACTGTTAATGATAAAGTTTATGCAAAATAGATAACCTGCTAATAGATCCATATGATTGGTAGTACAGATTTTATGTTGCATTATCTAAGAATGTCTAAAACTGAGGGTTATGAGTGGGGAATTAGTACTTCCTTATATTGTGGTAAATTAGAGTGCTTCCTTTTTAAGATTGGTTGCCGAATGGGAATAACTCGAACCTTTTTAATGGAAAAATTGTACAAGTTAAAAATGCATATGATGATGACATGAAAATTATGTTGTAAAAGTTTGGTAATCAAACTATAAACAACGGTTTGAATAAAAAAAAAAATAAGACTGGCTGCTTTGTCTACGCGACCCCCAACTCAGGTGGTACAGTCTTATACTAAGAGTGGAGTCTTGTACTGCCTCAGTTGAATGGTTTTGAAGAAGTGGGTAGCACTTCAGAAAAACTGTCCTAACACTCCTTGAAGGCAAGGAAGGGGCAAACCCCACAAATTATATTGAAAACCTATTATTGCAAGAGATCAGCCTGGGGAACCTTACACAAGATTTTACAGTGGAGTGGGCCCACAGATCTCGAGCCAGAAAAACTACTGGGAGCGCCCCCAAAGCCTATGATCGCCAGGATCCTGAACTATAAACACAGGGAGTAGATCCTGGAGTACTTTAGATCAGGATGCACGATATAACAAGCATCTGCAAAAATTATGGCATACTCCGATTACACCCTCCAAGTACAGAAATCGAGATTGAACTTTGCTTCAACTAAAATGAGACTTCAGGAATCTAACCTCAAGTACATGCTGCTGTATCCAGCGAGACTAAAGATCATACACAACAGGAGAGAGGTTTTCTTCGAGACACCTGAAGAACTGCACAAGTGGATGGATGGAGAACACCTCCTGTTGATTGCAGAAAAACTGTTGGACGATACTGCTGGAGTGTAAAGTTCCGGCTATGGGAAGTACCTAGTTGGGAAGGAAACGTGATATAGTAGAGGGGAACCACAGTGTCAAAATATAGTCTCTTGTTCAATTTCATGTATACAATTATATTAGCATTGTGAACACTACATAAACAAATTTTGACACTTAAAATTGCTGACGCGTTTCAGATTAAACATCCATCAGGGCTTGTATTCGGATTCCAATTAAATGAGGTAACCTAACATTTTCATCCATCTACCTATAACACATGACCGATTCAAGCTTAGTACACTTGTGGTAAGTTTTGTGAGATGCTTATAAACATATTTATGTAATTTGACATTGACCTCTTGGGTTTACAGTTGGCCATGAAGTTGCTCTAACCTCTGATAATAGATTTAGATGTACACTCCATTAGCCCACCTTTGACAGTTCCTCATAGTGAGTGATTCATAAAATAAAAAATTGAAAATTAATTCCATGAACCCCATACTCAGACGGCGTGTTCTTCGCCTCCAAGTGTTGACTATAGAAGGAAGATTCTCCTAACTTTCTCCCTGGTATCCTAGAGAGGAATATACATGGAAGGACCATGTGAGAGAACCATAAGTCCAAAGTCACTACATCATTCAAAAGAGATTGGCTTGATACACTCAGTAATTCACTAGATTTGCCCAGACTAGTCTAATGCCCTGCGCCGAGATCCGACATCTAATCTGTGCAGTCAGCATGAAGGACCACATGGACTTGCACGGGTCTCGTACAGTGGCAATCGGCATGTCCCCAAGCTGCTCAGACTTGGCTAGTTGAATTCCCAGTTTCCACTTGTGAAAGGTATTCACGATCGCTAAGAACGGAAGGTATTCGGGATTCCTGTCTTGATCAGCATCCAGTAACACCCACTTAAGGCGGCCACTGTAAAGAAGGCCCTCCACCTCACCCGTGTGTGTATATACCAAACGTTGCCTAGGCAACAGCGCACATGCGTGTGAGCATGCAGCCCTAAAACCCGGCCATCTTGGTAGGGGACTTTCCTCCTGTTCTCCTGGTAATCAGTCTAAATAAAGGCCATCTCCCATTAATACTGTACTGTGGATACCTTATCAATCCAGCTGCCCACGCTCCTGTTCTCTCGACTAGCATCAATAGCCGCACAGATACATAAAGCATGCATAAAACGTTCAATGGCAATTCCACATGAGGACATCAAAACCCTGCCTGACTCCACTGTGGGAGGTCAGCTCCCATTCTCACTGCAAAGTACCATCACAAAACCACACCCTCTTCTTGAAGAGGCAAATGCCTTAACCTCTAGGGTCTAGTGTCCACAATCACATTCTGGTTTAACAGCATATGTGCAAAGATTCAAAATCGAACCTTAACCGGCCATCCTGTAACCCACTCATCCTCCAATGCCCACTAAAACATTGCCCCGATCTTTAAATAAAGCATATTAAGTCAAATTCACAGTTCATCCCTCGGGGACTAAGAGTCCAGTCCCTCTATCCAGGAGATCTCCTTCTGAAGGAGCTTCTTGTACAATCACCCCTCTGTTACCAGTTATCACCTGTTCCAAAATTACACATTTCAACTGGGCAATACTATGCCTCTCCTCTACAAAATGCGCAGCTAGTGGGAATTTCAAATTCTTAGTCCTTATGTTGGACTTGAGCACGGTCAATCTTGTTTCGGCTTTTCGTGTGGTCATACCCACATAGTAAAGACCACACAGACACTTCAAAGCATATACCACATTAGTGGAATCACACGTACAAGAGTGTTTAAGTTCTATTGTTTTCCCAGAGTAAGGCTGTCTGATTACCTTTCCCTTGATGATGTTGCAACAATTAAGAGAAGGTACCGTTCCTTTATGTGTTGTTTGATGTGTCTTCTTAGGGAGCAATTCTGCTCTTACCAGTGTGTTTCGGAGTGCCTGGCTGTTCCTATAAGCAAAGTAGGTTGGTTCGGCAACAGTTTGTGTAGTACAGGGTCCATTTGCAACATGGACCGATTAGGCCAGATGACCTTTACCCTGTTACTCTGCACTGAATGCGTAGTTACGTAAACCAAAGATTTGTCAGTTTTGGGAACCAATAGGGACCCTCGCTGTATGTTCTCCACTTTTTCAGCTATCTTCTGTATGACATTGGGTTTGCAACACCTGTCCAAGAACTTATTCTGCAGTGATCTCACTCATTTCTTGTACTTTCGAGATGTTCCTCCTGTATCTCAGGAACTGACCTAATGGCACACTGTCGTTGTTACGTTTAGGATGAAAACTCATAGCAAGTAGTAAACGCTTCCTGTTGGTTTAGTGAACATTCTGGTATTAAGACCAGTTTCGTGCAGTACATTTCCACAACTAGAAAGTGAATCTTAGTATCACTGTGTTCAGTCATGAACTTTATTCGGGGATGCATTTAATTCATCATCCGGAAAATTCTTGTAGTTCATTCACTGATCCCGTCCATATCCCAAATACATCAATGTATCTGACAAAGACAGAAAAATGTTGCATTCATCTATTAGAGTTTAAAACATGTGTTTCAAAGTATAGCATATACGTATTGGCATAGCTGGGTGCCATAGCCGCCCCCATGCTAGTGCCAGATAACAAAAAAAAAATCTCATCAAATTCGAAGTAGTTACTCAACACCAATTTAAGCAGCGTTAATACAAACACTATCCCTCTTGCACGATTCAGATTGTATTAAGAGCAATTCCATTGCCTCCAATTCTGCTTCATGTACAATGTTTGTATATTACAATGTTACATCCATAGTGAAGAGAGTATCACGTCCTCTCACAAACTCTGTCTCCTCAAGCTTTGTTAGAAAGTGCATTGTATCCTTTCTATATGTAGGACTGTTTTGGATGAGTGGCTGCAACACCATATCCAGATACTAAGCTAGGGCTTCTAACAAACGGCCCATTGCTGCAATGATAGGTATTCCTGGAGGATTAACAAGTCTCTTGTGGATCCTAGTCGGGAACATGCAGCCTAGTTATGAAAGCCAAGATAGACCATGCCTCGATTCTGAAACAAACCTCGGAGACTGATCTTGTAAAGTACAGGAGCCTACGTAGCGTAGGCCCCAGGTACAAGGAGCAGACATTATACAGGAGCATCCTCTGCCCACACAAACAATTTTTGTTTTTTCAGGGTACTAGCAGTTAAGTAGCTAACCTGCTGCACTTTCCGAATCATTCGACAGGATTGGTCAGTGCAAGACAGAGACGCAGGAATGCTGGAGCATAGCTGGGTAATTGTTGTGGGGGGGGAGTAGTGGGGATGTTTGGGGGCCAGCCGATGTAAACACAATGAACGATGGTGACTTGAGAATCAAACACTACACCTACAGCAAATCTCACTAATGAACAGGGAACTTAAACTTGTCACCTGGAATGTCTGTGGCTTGAACAGTTATATTAAAAGGAACTGCATAATGTCTTATTTACGCCGACATAAGGTGGATATTGCTCTCCAACAAGAACCACATTTAACACCAGAAAAACACAAAGTCCTTACTAATAAATTGCAAGGCAACACGATAGGTTTGCGCTATTCAACGTATGCTAGAGGGGTGCTTATATGGATTGCCCCGTCGGTGCCTTTCCGAGTCAAAAAATAGTGACAAAGACGGTAGGATAGCCTTAGTTCGTGGCTTCCTTGAAAAGCACAAACTATGCATTATTAATACCTATGTCCCCAACCATGACGCAGCAGACTTTTTCCATACACTGTGCCCCAGGGTGGGACCATACAGACACTATACCCTGATCCGGTGGAGGGGGGAGAAAGGGGGGGAACGGACGAGGGGGATGTTTTAATTGTACACGAGATCCGAGACAAGACAGGTCAGACAATAAATATACTCACCAAGCCCCCGCAGCCAAAGCACTGAACACGTTAGTAGCAGCCTTTAAGTTGGTAGAAGTGTGGCGTAGCCTTCTTCCGCAGGTTCATGGATATTCCCACCATGCAGCCCCCCAGGACTTATACACCAGATTAGACTATGTTTTCACGGGTACGGAGACACTAGGCAACATTATAAGAGCAGACTATAAAGCGAGAGTACCATCAGATCATACACCACTGCTGGTCACGTGGCGAAGGGCCCCCCCTAGAGCTCGGATCCAGACTTGGGGACTTAGAGGAGAAGCCCTGAGATATGGAGCATTCAGGGATCACCTCAGGGAGGATATCGTAGACTATTTGTAATGCAACACAGGCAGTGTGACATCAGCTGGAACATTATGGGAGGCCTTTAAGTTAGTTATAAGAGGACTCACAATATCTAAAGCAGGTGGGATACAGACCACAATAACAGAGGCTTTAATAAAAGCGGAAACTGCTTTGGAAGACATTGAGCAGCGGGAAAGGGACGCAGGTGTTAAAACATGAGTGTTTAGATCATTGGGATAGGATAGGCAAGTTAAGCTACTCAAAATAAATTGAGAAACATCTGGCTGAGGAAGATAAACCGGGCAGGATGCTCACTTGGTTGTACAAAACTGATACACAGCGAGACATGATAAAATCTATTGTGGGTAAAGATGGCACTTTGTGTATGACACAAATGGAAATAAACACGTTTTCTGGAATACTATAAAACCCTATATGAAGACATCTCTGAGATACGGACATAAGATATAGAAGATACCCCAACTCAGTTGGAACTCCCGATGCTAGACGTGGCTGCGCGTTTAGAAGCACCCATTACCATAGAGGAGCTAATTAATAGCCATCAGAGAGCTGCATATGGGCAAAACACCAGGCACCGAAGGGCTGTCTGGTGAATTTTATAAGGAATATGCCACAGATGTTGCACCCCCATTAGCATTTGAGGTAGAAGGCCTCCCGACATCATTAAGGGAATCCATTACAATACCCCTCCTCAAACCAAATAAGCCAGGCACAGACCTTGGCTCATGCAGATTTCTCTCATTACTTAATCAGGATGGGCAAATACTCACAGGCCTACTAGCTAATAGACTAAACTACGATAGCCACATTAATACCCCCAGTGCAAACCAGTATGCCGTTGCTTCACTAGATGATTCTGTCAGATGGCCATGGTTATAGGTCACACTGAAAAAGTTTTGGATGGGCCCTAATTACATTAAGTGGGTCCAGCTGCTGTACAGCAAGCCAGTGGGCAGGGTACCGACAGGCACCCAGATCTCTGAACAATGGGTTTTACAGAAAGGCACGAGAAAGGAATGCCTATGGTCTCCCATGCTATTCATTCTAGCGCTTGAGCCCTTAGCACCTTATCTCCGTAAGGACGATAAAGAAGCAGGTATAAACATACATGTTCAATGGGACTTTGTGTCATTATACACCGATGACATGTTATTGTATTTACAATAACCAGAGACCAATTTAGAATATGTCCTAGAAGTGCTAGATAGATATGCTGTACTCTCGGGTATAACTAAGTACACATACGTTGTGCTTGTTTCCGTTGGCAGGATACTGCCGTAAAAGGTTGAGTTTGTCCATGGTGCTTTCGGTGAAATGGGCAGTGACCATATTTAGGAATGGATATATACCACGACCCCAAGGCTGAACAACACAACACACAGAAGGTAGTAAGTGGGCAGACTAAATCCATGGATTTCGGGGCTAGGCTCCTTCTTTCGCTGATTGGAAGGGCCGCGCTCCTGAAAATTGTAGCCCTCCCTTGACTCCTTCATTTTTTCACCAACATTCCATAAAATATACCCAAGGTCTTCTTCCACCAGCTTGACACTGTATGTAGGTTTGTTTTGTGGCATCATAAGAGATGTAGACTAGCCCTGACTAAACTATAATGTATGCACGAGCAAGGAGGTATACGAGTGCCCAACTTTGAGATGTATTATGCGGCAAGACAACTGCAATGTGTAGCAGAGTGGCTAGCAGATGAGCCGACCCAAGACACCCCACTATTATAACCAGCTTGCAGCCCATTCTTGCTGAAAGAGATAGTATGGGTTCAGATTCACATCTGTATAAACCCCCTCTCCTATTGACACTAGGGAAAAGCATGTAGCATAGAGCTTACAAACTTATGGGTATCGCCACGCCTTATTCTCCCCAAATCCCGCTAGTGTCATTGAGGACTGATAACCAACAGCTAAGAATGTGTATGCAGAAGTATTGGGAGCACACGGGGGTGGTCACAGTAGGAGACCCACTGCAAGGAGGGAACCTAAGGTTTTCTACACGTTGACCACCGAGACAGGATTACATATAGGCCAGCACATAACACATGCTTCTTTACTGAAGGAGCTAAAGCATAGGTGGCAAACAGCCATGAAGAGCTTCCCGAAATGATGGGGATAGAAACAATATGTGATGTCTCAGGAGGAGGACACACATTGTCAAGAGTATATGAGCTGATCATAAGTCAACAAGCTGACAGGACAAAAAAAGTGGGAGAAGGACCTGCAAGCACCAATTGCGGAGAGGGTGTGGGAAAGGGTAATTATCTACCATATAAAGTGTCACAGAATGCTACATTACAGCTACTACAATTGTATGTGACCCACTGGGCATATTTGACCCCTCTAAAAATGTCACGCTTTAAAAATGCAAAAGAGCAAAGTTGCCCAAAATGTACATATGTAAATGCTGACCTGGTACCTATGTTTTGGGCTTGTCCAATCATGGCACTATATTGGAGGGAGACTACACTGCTACTGTCCAAAGCTGAGCTAGTATTGAACGTACAATCCCTTACAGCTTGCTTACTGGGAATCTTCCCAAGACCCAAGAAAATGAGGCATGTGAGCAAGTGAAAAGATCTGGGGTATACATTGGCTAAACAAAGGATAGCGATGGGGTGGAAAGCATAGAAAGGCCCGGATGCCAAAGAGTGATGGAGAGACCTACAGAAATGGTCATTGCCAGATACTTCTGTGTGGCACGAAGCTGTGCACCAGGGAGAAGGGCACAGACATTGACTTGTGGAGAACTTTGCTCCAGAATTTGTTTTGGGTCACACAGGAACAGCCCGAGATGGGTATAGTAGAACAGTGACTAGGACAATGGGGAGTCCAACCCTCAACTGTGATATATGGTGATATTGTCTGAATATACAGTGTTAAGCAATTGCGTGTGGCAGGGAGGAGGGTTTCCGGGGGAGGATTTAGAGACTAATCTCAGATGTGTAATAGTATGCTATATATGGATATGTGCCAAGGCTGTAAGTTGAAAAAGTTAATAAAATACATTAAAAAAAATAAAAAAAACTTTCTTTCATGCAAATGTGCTTTTTAATTTTTAGGTTCCCTGACCATTTGATCCAGAGACAATCCTGTTTAATCGAACGTGCACACTTGAGTCTGGCAAAGTTCATCAGATGAAAGAGCTTGCATCAATTTTTGCTGCTCTGAAAAAACGTAAGAAGGCTATGCGCTTGCTCGCGCTAATAGCATTCAGTTAGCCGCTTCCTCCCTCATTCACATGAGCAAATGAAATTATCTGAAGAATTCTTGCTGATCTAACTAAATACCTAAGTTAAAACTTCCAAACAGATGAAGATGAAACACTTTACTGTAGAACCAAAGTCTTAAATTCCTTCCGATTCAGTAAATGCTGCTCTCACTGGAGTTTCAAAAGGAACCAAACTATACATTTAGACTAAGGGACTAATTTACAGAGAAACTAAAAAATAGAACCTTTCTATTTAAAGATGGACAATGAAAGGCAGTTTAGAATGTTGATTCCTGCTCCTGTTTACCTAACCCCACCAATCAACAGCTCTGATCAATCCTCACCAATCAGCCCCCAGAATCTTCACTGCTATGATGGTTTGGGAAGGAATCCCTCTGTAAAAGAATTGTCAAGGATCAAACCCAATTGGATAAAGAAATGAACATCAATGCAAAGGTAAATAAGAACTCTCAACCTAATTCACAGCAGTAAGACCGGACAGTACTGACCCAACCCTGTAAGACCTGACAGGTAGTTAGCGAGGTAGTATTTGAACAAGCGGATGGTCTTGTTGATTTCCATGTCTGGTGGTCTACTATGTTGAACGCAACTGAGAGGTCAAAGAGAACCAGGGGGCAAGGATGGACATCGCCGAGGATCCTAAGGACTTCTTGAATCACCTAGATGGTAGCAGTTTCTGTACTGCTTCTGGGTCTGAAGTCAGACATGTAGGATTTGAAGGAATTGCTGGCATCGATGTGTAAGAGTTGCGTAGCTACGGCTTTCACAAGGATCTCACCTAAGAAGGAAAGATGGGTGATGGGGCAAAAGATATTTGTTTACTTCTACAGAACCAAACGCCAAAGCGCTTTACAAACATGAATTAGTTGGTACAATAGGCGAATTACAATGAAAACAGCCAACAACAAGAAAAGGCGAACACCAGTCTAAGAAGAAACTTGATTTGATGATCCATAGGCTCAGTAAAGGTGAACATTCGGCACTAGGTGACAATTGCAAGACCACAAAATAAGCCTAAACTTGTAAGGGAGTAGATCTTAAAAATAAAAGTCAATGCTGAGCCAGTGTGCAGGAGATGAACAAGTTACTTACCAATCTGGTAACGTTCTTTCGATGGGATGTTCTTCCGAAGTATTCCACATCTATGACATGTAATGTCCACAGCTGTGCACTTCAGAAACTTTTCAGCAGAGGGCGTCTTGCGTTAATGGCATTGAGCCGATGTCCCTCGAGGGCCTCCGTCGAGGGTCGACGTTACCGGTTGTTATATATAGGACGCACGGTGCCCGTTGCCTCAGTTTAGTTTTTTTCCCCCAGAACGTGTGGCACCAGTCTCCTGCCAGTATAACTGCCTACAGCCTTAAGTAAACGGAAGCTGCAATCACAGAGAAAATTCTCCAGAGGGGCAGGCTGGGAGGGCGACGTGGAATACGCTGGAGAAACATCCCATCAAAAGAACATTACCAGATTGGTAAGTAACTTGTTCTTCGAAGGGATTGTGTCTTCCAACATATTCCACATCTATGACAGACTCCCAAAGCAGTACCAGATTATGGAGGAGGGAAAAGAATTTAGAATGTAACATTTGATCAACCAATCAAATGGCGGAATAGAGGACCACTTTCCCAAAGGCCAAATCCTGCCTATGGATAGAATCCAGGAAGTAGTGTTTAACAAAAGTATGGACAGAGGCCTATGTAGCTGCTTCACAAATATTCCGAATAGGAACCCCCCGTTGGAGAGCAGTGGAGGCAGCCACACCCCTAGTAGAGTGAGCCCGTAAACCTACCGCAGGGTCCTTTCCCGCCAAACGATAGCAGTCAGTGATAGTGAGGATAATCCATCTGGACAAGGTCTGTTTGGAAACAGCCTGACCCAAGCAGTGTCCAGCATAACCTACAAAGAGCTGATCATCCACTCTGACCCGGGACATCCGTGAAAGATAAAAGCTCAAAGCTCTCCTAGGATCTAAACTATGGAGCCTCTCCTCTTCCTTACCAGGAGGCAGAGGAGGATAATATGCCTGAAGAATAATCTTCTGGCTCAAATGAAATTCAGACACAACCTTCAGAAGAAAAGAAGATTGCACCCTCAGGAAAACCCTGTCCTTATGGAAAACAGTAAAGGGTGGCTTGGCACAAAGTGCCTGCAATTCATTCACTCTGCATGCAGAAGTGACCGCAACTAAAAACACAGTCTTAAAAGACAACAGTCTCAAAGGACAAGCGTGCAAGGTCTCAAACAGAGCTCCCATCAGAAACTTTAAAACCAAATTCAAATCCCAAACCGGCACCTGGAACGGGGGCAGTGGAAACACATTAGTCAGTCCTTTCAGAAACTATGAAACTAAAGGAATCTTAAAGTAAGAACACTCCTCAGACGAGCGCTTAAATATGGACAGTGCTGCCAGGTAACCCTTAATGGTACCCACTTGAAGGCCCTTGTGGGCTAAAGAAAGCAGGAAAGACAACACCATAGGAATGGAACATTGGAAAGGATCCACATTCTGTTCCCTGCCCCACTCGCATAACTTCTGCAACGGTACAGGGATTTTGTCGCGGGCCACCTGGCCGAAAGCAACACCTCCATCACATCATCCGGGAGGTCCCAATCCTTATAGCTCAATCTTTCAGATACCAAGCGTGAAGGTTGAGAGACCGGACCTCTGGATGAAGAACCTGACCCCCCCCGCCCCCTCTCGTGAGAGCAGATCGTCTCGGTAGGGAAGATGGCGTGGAGGGCAGATGGACATGTCTAGAAGGTCCGGGTACCACGCTCTCCTTGCCCAATCCGGAGCAATGAGGATCAGGCGGGAAACGAACCTCTGTAACTTCCGCAACACCTGAGGAATGATGGGGACTGGAGGAAACACATACAGTAGTGGGAATGACCACTCCACTACGAACGCGTCCCCTAAGGCTCCTCTCGGGGGAAATTCCCACAAACAAAATCTCTTGCACTTCTAGTTGACACTGGTGGCAAAGAGATCCACTTGAGGGGTTCCCCAAAGGCCGAAGATCTCCAAAAGGACTTCCTGAGCTAACTCCCACTCTGAGAGACCACGCTCGGCCTGCTCAGAGCATCCGCCGCCGCGTTTTCATCTCCGACCAGATCAACTGCGGAGAACAACATTTCCTGTTGGATGGCCCAGAACCAGAGCTGCATCGCCTCTCTGCACAATGGGAGTGACCCTGCCCCTGTTTTTGTTGGGATAATGCATGGCAACTGTGATGTCCGTCATAATCAGGATAGTCTTCCCCAGCACAGATGGCAGAAAAGCCTGATGGCTCGCAGCTCTAACAGATTGATGTGGAGTCTGGACTCCGACAGAGATCAACGGCCGCTGGCTGTCAACTCGTTGGCATGAGCACCCCATCCTGTGAGGGAAGCATCCGCCACGATCGTCACCTCCGGCCATGGTTGCCAAAATGGTTCCCCCTTAATCAGGTTTCCTTCGTCGGCCTACCATAGAAGATCCTGGGCGACCGAGAGCGGAATCTGAACGTGATCCGACATCTTGCCAGAGAACTACGACCACTGCACCGTGAGAGCTCACTGCAGGGATCTCATCCGCAGTCTGGCCTCTGGCACCAGATGAATGCACGAAGCCATAAGGGCGAGAAGAATTCAAAAGATGGGACACTCTGGGCACGTCGAAACTTGTCCACCATCTGCAGAATGTGATGAGCCCTCACCTGGGGAGGTGAACACTGGGACAGGGACGTGTCGAGCACTGCTCTGATGTACTGGAGCCACTGGGAAGGTGTCAAATGCGAATTTCTTTACATTCAGGGAGAAGCCCAGCTTGTGAAGGGAATGTGGCAGGTGACATTGAGATGATCCAAGGCTTGCTCGGGAGAACGAGCCCTGATCAGCCAATCGTCCAGGTAGAGGTAGACCTGAATCCCCCCCCTCTCCTGAGGTACGCTGCCACCGCCACCACCACCATCAGCTTGGTGAAGACCCTCGGGCGGAGGTCAATCCGAATGCCAGGACCCGAAACTGAAAATGCGAGCTGGCAACCACGAACCTCAGGTACTTCCTGTACTGATGAATCGGCACATGAAAGTAGGCATCCCGTAGGTCCAGAGACACAAACCAATCCTGTAGTTGATGGGCCTGGAGGACTTGAGAAAGAGTGACCATCTTGAACTTTCTGAGACAGGTTCAACCAACGCAAGTCCATGATGGTTCTCAATCCCCAGTCTTTCTTTGGGATAAAAAAATAAGGGGAATACCATTTCTTGCTCCTCTCCGCTACAGGCACCAGTTCTATGGCACCTTTCTCCAGCAGGGTTAGGATTTCCTGCGCAAGGAGCAGATCCGGACGCTTCAAAGAGAGCTTCCCCGGTGGATTGTCGTGAGGCCGCTGAAGGAAGGGAAGACAGTAGCCATGGGCTATGGTATCCAGGACCCACACATCTGAAGTAATGGCACGCCATTATCCAAGATGCTGTGCAAGACTGCCCCCAACCGGTGAACCATGGGACATGGCCTCATAACTGAGTCGGAGTGGCTGCGGAAGTGCCTGAAGGCAAAGAGGCAACTGCCCCAGCAGCTTTGGCACCACGAGTTCCCCGACCACTATTGGTACTCTTCCGTTGGCCCCTTTGACTGGCAGCCCCTTTCAATCTACCAAAGGAGGAGTAGAAACTAAAAGGAACCTCCCCTTGATTAGTGTCCCATAGGACAAAAAGGCAGAGGTTGACATACTGCAGCGCTCAAAGACGTTGCTGCAGCCTTGGAGGTCTGCAACCTCTCAAGGCTCTCTTCAGCCTTGCTGCCAAATAAATGAACACCATCAAAGGGCATGTTCAGAAGATGGGCTTGCACATCAGGAGCAAACCCCGACTTCCGCAACCACGCAATCCTGCGTATCACGGTGCTCGCAGCCACAGTCTGCTGAAGCAGGGTCTTCAATTCCCGACCTTTCCTCCTTTTCAAAAATGTCAGCCAAAGGTCTGGGAAACCCAGCAAAAGTGACAGAAGAGGGCCTGGGGCCCAATACCGGCCTCCCAGACTTAGAGGAATCCTTCCTAGGCATATCCACCTCCTCAGGGAACTCCTCAGACACACTACACCCACAAAGCGCTGAGGGTGCCGAGGGCCTTGATGCCAAGGGCTTCGAGAACTTCAACGTCGAGACCGCTGAGGGCTTTGACGCCAGAATCTGCGCCGTGGGTGTTGACGCAGAGATCTTCGGCATCGATGCCGCTACAGGCGTGGGTTGATGCGACAGTACAGCATCGTCCGAGTCCGACTGACTCGGAGCCGAACGAGTCGGCGTCGATACCACCACAGGCTGCAATGGTCTTGCTGGGTACGAGGACCGAGACCTGGACTCGCGTCTCTTGCGACTGCTCTTGTCCACACGGGACCTCGAGGGCTCCCAGTGCGAGCCCGAAAGCATGCGAGCCGCGGTTAAAGAGCGTTCTCTGCCGGCTTCGTGTCATCATTTGCCCTTTAAAAGCTTCCCACTCCTCCGGTGTCTAGGACTTTGTGGGACACACCACCTTACGCACAGCGTCATCTTCTGAGGACGACGAGGAAGGCGACCGGTTCCAGCGCTTCCGAGAGTGCCGCGGGGATGAGGAATGGTGGGAACAACTCTGGGACCGAGAACCTCAGGTCACCTCCCGACGTGGAGAGTCGCCCATCGAGTCGTCGGTGGAAACCCTAGACTTCGAACCAGACTTACGAGACTTCAAGAGCCCCCTACCTACCTTGAGCTTCCCCTTCCGTTCACGCAAGGTCTTGGTGGTTAGAGACTGGCATTTAGAACAGTCGTCGGTGTCGTGCGACTCCCCCCAGACACCATAAACAAATACGATGTGGGTCGGTCAACGACATCTTGGACTTGCAATCCCGGCAAGTCTTGAACCCGGACCTCTGAGGCAGAGGGGGTCGAAGAAATAGACATCATGAAGTTCGATGAACACATGAGGCACGCAGAGATCCACAAAGCTAACACGTACGCTGTTGGAAAAAACTGAACTGAGGCAACGGGTGCTGTGCATCCTATATATAACATCCGGTAACGTCGACGATCGACGGAGGCCCTCGAGGGACATGGGCTTGATGCCATCGATGTAAGACGCCCTCAGCTGAAAAGTTTCCGATGTGCACAACTGTGGTCATTACATGTCATAGATGTGGAATACGTCGGAGTACACAATCCCTTCGAAGTAGATGATTCATGGCCACAAAAACTAGACACCAAACGTCAGAGACAGCGTTGTGGCCACACGCCAGAGTGCCCGCAAATCCTCCAATGATAGCAGTCCAAATGCATCCCTAGGCTCACAGTCCACAGCTTTAAAATAAAAAGAAGAGGGGGTGGGGGTTAGGTGCCCTTTGGCGGTTACCAAGCTCAATATGGTTCAGTCTTTTTTTTTTTTTTTAAAGCTAAAGCGGGAGGATTTGTCTGGTCTCGAGGGTCAAGGGATGCCATCTTCAGTGAGGAAGCTGTAACTGGCAGTTAAATGAGGAGTACTTCATTCAGAAGAGGCTGGAGTCTGAAGGCTGGGAGGATGTGGTCTTGAGGAATACTGGAGTGGCAGTCGGCTCTTCCATGACGATTGACTCGAAAGTTGTCTGGGTAGTGGTGGATTGAGGACTGATGTGCTATCAATGGTGGTGTGGCGATAGTGTTAATATGCTGGCATATTATGCTGATCTTGTTAAGAAACTTGTGAGATGGTTGAATTTTCAATGGAGTGTGGTACTGGTGGGTCGAGGAGAAGGTTACTGCAATGGCCTGATGGCTTTGAAGAGGGCTCTGCTTTCATTGTTGGAATTGCACATACTCATCCATTGACAGCAGACCACTCACTTAACAGCTGCTTCTCCCTAGCACTTCATTCTTGGTACACCCAGCATTTACCCCCCCCACTTCATCATATATATATTTTTTTTTTTTTATTTTTTTCTCTCTCTCTCTCTCTCTCTCTCTCTCTCTCTCTCTCTCTCTCTCTCTCTCTCTCTCTCTCTCTCTCTCTCTCTCTGCTCACAGGGCCGAGTAGGTTCGTCTCCATCTTTCATTGTCATATTGGTTTTCTCTCCCATGTGCCCTCCCTGTTGCCCTGTGGGCACTTTGAAACACAATTTACTTGATGTATAAGTGCCTTACAAATGCACAATACATAAATTGCCTATTGTGTTCTGTAGTAGTTGGCCTTGGTAGTGTTGATACGTCATCTAGGTGTTAAGAGTGTCAGTGATGCAGGGCCACTTCGCGTGCGATCAAGCCCTTGCTGCAGCGGCCTTCGAGATAGAGAAAAGCACCACGATTGTAATGGGATGCTCCATGACACTGTATGCAGAGCATTCACTATTTGCTATTCTGGAGAGGTCAAAATCGAGACTCACAACACAAAGAGCAACAGCTTACGAGATTGTAATATTGAGCCCAAATGTCCACATACTTAGATGTAAAAGTGTAAACCCTGCTACATTCATTACAGAACCCTGCACGGTAGAAGACATGTAAGCACATGATTGTGCCACATATGAGGGAGAAGAGGCCATTCCAAAAGCAAGTGAAAATGCCCTCGAAGAAGGTGAGAGATACTTCGTGGATGGATCAGCATCAATTGACAATGAGACAGGAGAAAAACACGTAGGAGTAGTAAGAATAGAAGGGGAAGAGTACAAAGTTATAGTGCAGAAATGCCTTCCATCACACTATTCAGCACAAGCAGCGGAATCGAACTCACTAATTGAGGCATTACATACAGCCAAAGGATGTGCAGTGACAATATATTCCGACTCGGCATACGCGACGACGTACATTCAGGGTTGTCACGATGGCAAAGGAGAGGGTTTAGGAAGGCAGATGGCTCGCCAGTACAACACGCTTCTCTATTGAATGATTTGATTGAGGCACTAGCAGAGCCGTCTGTGGTAGCATTGGTCAAGTGCCAAGCACACACCAACAACACAGACGCAATCTCAGTCGGGAACGCGGCAGCGGACGCAGCCACAAAAGAAGCAGCCTACTGTAAAGTCCCCAACTGCTAGAATGCATTGTAAAAACACCAAAAAAAGAAGAGCAAGAGACAGGGTTCAACTGCACTCCCTACTGCAAATAATAGAGCTACAAAGGCGTGCATCCCCAGAAGAGCAAGAATTAGGGGGGAAAAGAGGATGCAAACAGTCACCCACAGACTTAATATGGCGACAGCAAATGACAGGAAAAGTAGTCATGCCCATGGAACTATTACTAATAGCGTTTCAACACTACATTTTCCGACGCATGTAACAAAACAACATATTGCAGCAGGCATTCGGGAAGAGTGGTTTCTCCCCAATTTACAAGAGCACTTATAAAAATTAACAATAGAATGCACGACATGTCAAACATACAGTTCAGGTATGACACTCGGGACATTACGAGGAACACTGCCACACCCTTTGGGACCCTTCAGGGAGCTCCACATTGACTATGCAGATATGGGAGAAAGATGTAACAGACACAATTCGCACCTTGAAACACTTGTGTATAGGCACATTATAAATACCAGATCATATCTCGATACCTCATTGTAATAGTTTGCCCCTTCTCACGATGGGTGGAAGCTGGACCATGTGCACATCCCAACACAAAATGCGCCGCAAAGTTTTTGGTACATGAAGTTTTCACCGGTGGGGTTTATGCAATGTGATCAGGTCAGATAATGGCACCCATTTTGTAAATGACCTCTTCAAGGAGGTGACCATGTTGTTAGGAGTAAAACCCAAATTGTGTTCGATTTATCACCTGCAAGCTAACGGGATGGTAGAAAAAAATCTACAACCTGCTTAAAAGTAAATTGTCCAAATTATGCAACACACTTAAAAAGAACTGGGTGTATTGCTTGCCCCTAGAAGTGTTCCAAGTAAGGATCATCATTTGAGCCCCCACAAAATAGTGACAGGACGGCGCATACATACGCAACAATCCCCAGAAGAGCATCAGACGCTCACAGAGCAGCTGCCACAGTGCTAGGGAATGAAATTAAGGAATACCTTACCCAACTGACACGTGCAGTGCGAAGCATAGCAAAGCAAAGCAAATAGCACCCCCATTTACACAGGATAATGAAACCGATACAACAACGCCAGCACAAGACAGCCCCACAGGACAGTTAATGCCAGGAGAAAATGTGTGTGTGCGCAGTTTTGTGCAAAGATGGAACTCCCCATGATTCAATGGCCCATACGAGGTCATTTACTGCACTCCCACAGAAGTAAAGGTTAAGGGGTTGAAGTACTGGGCGCATCTCTCAGATGTGAGAAGGGCACACGATAGTACAACACCCCAAAGTGAACAGCAAAAAAGCCAAGACACTGCAATTCCCTGAAATAGAGAAGAGGAATACAAGGCACAAAATGAGATAGTGGAAAACAGGAAATATAAAATAATTGAAAAGAGCATGCAAAAATAAAATGTACTAGATTGAGCAATGTACATAACAGGATTTTAAAAGAAGTATGCAGTAGATACCTCTTTCTGTCATTCTCTCCACTTACCTCACCAATTATCTTATGAATTATAAAAAACAAGTTAAGAGTAGAAGTGAATGCAAGGAAAATTAGGTCAGCAGCTACTAAAAAGGTTTTGTTCCTGGAATGTATTTAAAGGATATCAGTAAGAAATGTGCAAATGCTAATGTGTGTTTTAATGGAAAAGGAAAATGTGTATAAATATAGTATTTTTGTGTGCTTCTTCAGGTGGAAGTATGACGGAGAGGAGGGCCGACACTAACGACTCCAATTTAGATAGTGATAGGGTAGATAGTAGAGTGAATAGATATTATAACTATGACTGCAATTTATATTTAGTAGCTATAGTATTTTCTGTAATGTTATTTTGTCTTTGTATTTACTGGAGCTTGACATTCATAATTGGGATATGAAAGAGGGGTGGGGGGAGTGGGGTACACCTGATACAAGAAGGATCAAGCCTTATATGGGATGGAGTTAAGACAATTTGGTCTCATAATGCTTCCCTAACTAATAATCTTACAACGTTGCATAAAAACCGAACTGTCAGAACCCCCGTTCTTACATATGCTGCTATGGGTCTCGATAGTGATGAAACCAATGAATATAATGGTGATTATTCCCCGTTCGGTACGCCTGATCTGACATACACAAACACACATGCAACACAAACACCTCATATGGCACTGAAATGCACTTTAGCCCCAATGCCCCAACCACCCAAGATCTTTCAGTACCACAGTCCTGGCAAAGTGTCAATGAGCGAAGTGATGCAACATGGTTAAACATTTTTCCTATAAAGTATCAGTGTAAAAATGCTATATAATGATCAAGGGGATAGCAGAAGGCGAAACAGGGTGACAGGAGAGAATAATTACGCATACCATGGCCTGGGATTAGATGAGATTGAAGACCCCCGCCACCCGGATCAAGACATGAGCGCAACAGCCAAACAAGCAACAAATGAGAGCTGCTATGTCTGCTCTTTCATTCCCCATGCCTCTGGCACACATAAAGTTCTTATACCTCAAGAAGTGCCCTTGTCGGATGCCCAATGTTTAGTTCATCTCGTATTGTGTAGGATTTGAAGCACCTTCCAGTGACACACAGTAACAATAGAATTGCTGCAGAATGAAAAAACATGTACAAGTAAGCCTCAAGGAGTGATCTGCATTAAGGAACCATTTTTTGTTATGAAAGGGACACGGTTCACAGAAAACAAGTGGCATGATGAGAAAATTGCGTGCAAAGCAGAGGCATTGTGAGGTCTAACGGAAGAGAACTTTCAATGGGTCAAGGAGACATGCACTCCGGTCTGGTCCCAACACATCGCAAAACTCACGTGGGTTACAGCTCTCGAGAAACCGATCGAAAACACAGAAAGAAAATGCACACATACTCTATATCCATGGCAAAGGGAAGGTACAGATGGGCCCTAACAGACAATGCAACAAAACAATCATCATCCAAGATATAAGTGAGTACAGCAGCACTCATGGACACGTATTCGGTATGTGGCAATCAAGCATACTCGCATCTTCCACCATCATGGAGGGGTACTTGTATTTGGCACCAATGGTGATTCACGAAAGCCATATCCACGGGAGGAAAGATTTGGCTGACATATCGGCAGCACCCCAGCCAGCAACAACAGAGCCCTCCGCATACAACATTCTGTCTGAAAACAAACTACAAGACAGTGTGTCCTGCAAAAGAAGGTCATCCAACTACATCTCCAGCAAGTCATCAGAACTCCTGGCCGAAATTCCAGACACATACAAGCTCCTCAACTCTGCCAAAAAATGTTTTGCTTCCCTCTGGTGCTAGGACTTCAGGCGTGAACGAATACCAAATGGCTGCAGATCGTGCACTGGGAGCTGATCCAATTGGCCAACGACACTGAAGAAGGATCTAATGTGATCAAGGTGGAACTCCGAGCACTGCGTTTAATGACAATGCAGAACCGTTACATACTGGACCTCCTCATACCAATGGATGGCAGCGTTTACTGAAAAAACACGTAGGGGAGTCCCCCAAATGAACCATTCAACAACTAATTTAATGGCCCAGTTTTAGCTCATACCAGGTCCCATTCCATATGCTGTTTGAATCACCACACAGAATGTAAAATATGATACAGTGTTTGTCATTTTATACAAAATAGTAATAATTTATTGCGTAGGCCATTGGTCCTACGTTAACAAAATAAAAACCACATAAATACATATATCGATATGGAAGATGTATGTATACATCTAACAGCATTTAAGTGCTTACTGAAAAATCAGGAGTGCCTGCTGTACATTCGTACCTTCTGAAGACGCGGACAATGGGACCCTTTCCCACATCATCTTGGCCGTACACAATTTAGGGGAAAGAATGCGGAAGGAAGGAGGAATAGAGCCAAGTAACTGGTTTGACGACATCTTCAACTGGATACCATCTTGGTTCAGCGTGATGATGAAAATGTGTTTCCCACTCATCGTTTTTCTTTTACTATTTTTTCTGTGTGTGCCAGGTGGGCATTCGATGGTGTGCGAAATCGATGCCTTGTTCTGCAATGATGATGGTAACAATAGGCAAATCAACAATGATACAAAATATGAAAGATGCACAGATCCAAACTGGGGAGTGAAGTCCCTCTAAGTATTGCATGACAGCAGTATACCGCCACCCTGGGGATAGGGAAGATAACTTATAACATGCCACAATCAAAGAGCCACGAGAATTACAATGGTATAGAGAGGTCTTGGTAGACCTGGATGGGGATGTGGGAATATACATGACATGTACACCTGATGAGTTTTTGAGAAGGGGGCATAGTTTACGAAGCGTCTGTAGGGCTTGGATGCCAATAATAATAATAGTGCAAGAAACAGAGTACTATCAGAATGAAAATAATAGTAAAGATTTGTTTGTTACTTTAGATGTAATGAAAGGGGGGAATGTGTTTGGGCCCCTCTCGTGCATTCTGCATGATATGGACCACTTGCTCGCGCATTCGCGGGAGACACCTCCATTGCCTGTATGCTAACATTAGCATAGGTGGGGCTATTGCGGGATACACTTGGCTTCCATTTTGTGTTACCTCGACTCCATCTTTGGACTAGGCCTCACTCCCGATACAACGAAAAGGCTTCTCTACCCTCTGCAGTGCTGCGCACAGCGCGCTCATGGCCCCCACCCTTTCTTCCACTTTCCAAAGGCTTCACAAATCCCTTTCTCACGGATGCGCCAGGGATAATTGAAACAAATACCACAATGTATTGTCTCATCCTTCCTCTGTGATCACTGTCCTGTGCGTGAACTGGCTTGAACCATGACTGGTAGCTCATCCATCTCCACAAACCATCTCCTACCCTCTCACCCCCGCTGTTGGAAAATTACTGCCAATGTAACCCAGTGCCCTCCTAAGGTATTCTCTTGATGTACCACAAGTGTGACCCTGCTGTGCAGCCCACCCTGGAGTGCCCCCACTAAATCCAGACCCCCGTCACAGTATATTGTGTCCTAAAACTAACATGTCAAATTAGACTCCCCATTTTCCTTGATGTGCTAAGAATCCCCCAGCCACCCAGGTTATCACTGAGAACAAGAACCCTAAGCCCTGTATCTCATAAAAGTCTCAATGAAAGAACAATGTAATCATGTGAAAGCAAATATATAGGTTTGCAAAGATTTACTCAAAGGTGTATTGGGGATTGTCATTTATTACATGTCTAGTGGTAGTTTCTCATGCCAGCTTAGTTAGTGTCAACTATCTCGTTGTGACCTCACCCTCACCCCTCCTGAACACAGGCAGCTGGACCTTGTGACGCTCACCCTCCCACCAACTGGGCAGCCTATACGGAAGAGGTAGCGCCTACAGGAATATATGTAACATCACTCCCCAACCAATCCTGTACTAATATAGTACCCTATGTTGATGATGTCATTGATGATGCTGTTTTGCTTTATAATTCCATGTACATGTATTGTTTGCCAGAGCGCTCTCGAGGCAGCAGAGTTCTCTGGATGCCAACTTTATATAAAGCATTATTAATCTTGCAACCTGTTCTCCTCGTCCCATTCCCTACTGGGATAGGTTATATTTCATTCATTTGTATTGGTAAGTCAGGGAGCGAGTCTTTACACTACTCCCCCACCTGGTCTGTTTGGTCTAGGCAGAGAGAGTATCTTGTAGCCTTCTGGGAGAAGTGTGTCAAAACCTGTGAGAGAGCTATCCTTGAACCACGTTTCCGTGAGTGCAAGAACATCAAGCTGCAGGAGTTCAAGGAGGTTGCAGTTGTCAGAGGAGTGTTTGACAGCTGAGCGAAAGTTAAGCGTGGCAATGTGGAGCAGATTGGGATTGTGTTGCGTCAGGAGGAACATTGTGTTTCAGTGTCCGCTTATAAATGCTTTGTGCCAGCTGGAACAGCCCTGGAGAATGAGCCCCCTTTGCTTGTTTAGGGAAAACATGGCTGTCTGTTAGGACTAGAATGGTCTTCCCCTGTAGTAGTAGTTGAAAAGTCTTCAGAGATTTGAACACTGCTAGTAGCTCCAACAGGTTGATATGTTTGCTTGCTACGGATTGTGACCATGTGCCGTGCACGGTCTGGTAGTGAAGGTGAGCTCCCCACCCGGACAGGGGTGCGTCTGTGGAGAGTGGGGTCTCTACTGCAGGGGTGGTGAACAGTTTCCCTTTCAGGAGGTTTTCCTTTGTCCACCACTGCAGTGATCGAACGAGGGCTTTCAAAAACAAACACTAGATCGTCCCACTGACCGTTTGCTTGACACCATTGGCTCAAGAGTCACTCTTGCCTAGTACTCATGCACAGACAGGCATGTGGCACCAAGAAAATGCAGGAAGCCATCATTCCTAATAGCTGCATGGATTTCTGTATGGTTATCCGGACGACCAGCTACATATTGGGGGATTTGGAACAACATGTTTTGGACCTTGTCGTTGGAGGGGATGACAAGGACGGCTGTTGTTCAAATTAGGACTACCATAAATTATTTTACTTGGCAGAGGACGAGGCTTGACTTCTTCTCAATGGTAGAGAAAACCAGTTTAAAGAACAGGTCGGTATACAATCTTCTGGGTGTTCTCCATTTATTATATTTGTTTATAATGCGCCAGAGCCCGCAGGCATCAGGGGGCAGATTAGAAGAGAAGGATGAGGAAGCAGGGTCTGGGACAAAGGATCTAGTTTTTCAAATAAGATCATTTTCAAGCATTTTCTAAAGCTCAGGAGGTTTGGGTCTGCACGTAGATCTTTAGGCAGGTTGTTACAAGCTCGAGTGGCTGAACAGGGAAGTATCTTTCCAGGCCCCTATACCAGTTACTTCTAGGAACCGTCAGACATATGCCCTCACTAGATCTAGTGGCTCTCTTGGGAGTGTGGGCTTTTAAACAGGTTTGTAGATCCGCGTGGATATGCTCTAGACATGCCTGAAGTGTGTCTCTTGTTATGAGCCAGTCATCTAGATAAAGGAACACCGGAACGGTGTGCCTGCGTAAGTGAGCTGCTGCCACACACATAGTAAAAATAAAAGAAGAAAACTTGGTGCTGAGGTAATGCCGAAGGGGCGCACTGTGAATTGATAAGAGTTATCCATCTTGAACATGGCAACATTAAAATATGAAAGTATGCATCTTTCGTGTCCAAGGTTGCCATGTTATCCCCATGCTTTAACAGTGTAAGTACCTCCTGCTGAGTTGTCATCCTGAAGCTTTGAGGCTTGATATATACTTGTTTGCAGGACGCAGCTCTAATACAGGGCGCATGGGTAGATACTTCTTGGGCACATTGAAGTATACTGAATAAATAACCTTGTTTACCTGATGAGCCGGGACTAGTTCCATCACTCGCTTTTCCAGCGGGGGCACCACTCTTGCTTCAAGAATAAGGAGATGATCTGGAGACATTCTTCTGGTCTTTGGCGGGTGGTATCGAGGTGTCTGGAGAAACTTGATACAGTATCCCTCGCCCATTGTCTTGAGCACACACTGGTCTGAAGTAATCCTCTCCCATGCGTGGATGACGTACGTTATCCAACCTCCTACTGGAGATGCATGAGAGAGTACCCGGGCCGGAGAGGTCATTTGGGCGCCTCTGGTGGCTGCATTCCCATCCCTTCGTTTGCCAAGCCTGAAGCGCGCGGTTTAGGATCCAGATAGGCATTGGACAACCCTTGACTGGAGTACAGCTCCTGTGCTGCAAGAGGTCTGTGTAGGTCAGGAAAAAGATTGCTCTCGAAAGTAGCAGCGGGTGTTAAAAATGTTGCACTGTAGATACAGTTTGCTGGAAATTTGGTTCAATGATTTTAGAGTCTTATGCAGGAACAGTGTCCCCAAATGTAAAGGGGGTCTGAGGGAGCAGGCCTGAACATCTTCTCAACTCGCAGATTAACTGCCCATATCAGAGTGGTGTGAGCAGAGAAGGGGCGATACGCTTTTTTTAAAAATAGAATTAAGTGGGGGGAAAAATGAAAAAATAAATACATTTTAAAAAAAAAAAATGTAAACGCTTGACTCGCATGCTTTTTCTCTTTGTGGATATCCTCCACCACAAAGTCAGGGTCAGGTACCACCTCCTGAGTGCGTATTTTAAAATGATCTACTTTTTTGAGAATACTATTGAAAAGCAGCGGGTCATCAATAGTGGAAGAGTCTCGGGAACCCACAACAGGTGTGGCGTAGGCATAAATGGCAGGCTCTGCCTCACCAGTGGGTTTAGTTTGTCTGGGTCCTGGGAATTAGGACGCGGGAGGCGTCTCCCTCCAGGTCATATTGTTCATCCTGAAATACTTCCTCTGAAGGAATAGTCTGTTTAGGTGCCGGCGAGGCAGTGTGGAAAACTGGGGACTGAAGTCTAAGTGACTTAAAGGTATAGGGCTTCCCTCAAGGGGGAAGAGCGCGCATAGGGGACCTGTCCAAGAAAGACAAACTCAAACACTTTCTCCATACACTCCTCAAACCTTTCCCTTGTCCAAGGCCCTGAAGTTGGAGTTTCAGGGAGTGGGAAAACAACCTTCTCGTGACTAGGACTGTGATGGCCCTGTAGGAACTGAGATAAGATGGAAGAGGCTTGGACATATCCGTGAAGGTGTCGGGACGCTAGAAACCGAGAAATCAGGTTGTATATTTTCCCTTAATATAGGGTGAGTTTTGACATTGACTTGCATTTCGACGTGTCTGAAACAGCCAATCTAAGATTTAGGGGGAGCACCCAGGGAAGTCAAAGACTTCCAACAATGGAGTAAACGCAGAGGCAGAAACGCAGGGGGTCGAGAACCAGGAGGTTCTCCAGGTTTCGCAGAGATTTTGGTGTACCTGAAGGTGCAGTCTAATTCTTCGACGGTACGGTCGATGAATGGGTTGTGTGCTTTGCCATGGTGTAAACCTGTGTGCCCTCTGTGCCAGTGGGTGGGACCCCCATAGCCGTGCTTTCGGCATACCTAGTGGGCACGCAGGAGTCGGAAAACTCAGCATCAATGTCTTTAGCATCCGAACTGGAGCCGTGGCTGCTGGAGGGTTCCTTGTCCGATGTGATAGCACCGGTGGGAGAATGGGATTCGGCCTGCATGGCGTAGTGTTAGGGAGAATTCTCTTATAAGGCTAATTTCCCAAACCTAGCGAGTCCCTTAGCAGCTTTGCTGGCTTTTTGAGGTTTGTTTTTTTCTCCTGCTAAGAGTGAGACTCTTTTCCTCCCACTCTTAGGCATGATTTGAGGTATGGCTTTGACTTATTGTGCGCTTATCGGCTATGGGGTCTTTTACTCCATAGGGTATCATCTGTTTTTGGTATGTGTGTTACACAGCACCCTCAGTGCAGTAACACAGGGGTGTCATAGTGACCCCCAAACAGACTCCATACCCTGGGACTGACACTACTGTCTCTCAGGGCATGTAAAGTCACCATTGACATTACTAGTCCAAAATTGTGAACAGAACCAGTACAAACCATCATTTTGTGGAAGTACTGGAAGGGGTTAATTAGATTGCCCCTGGGTCTATTTCCAAGGGGGCACTGTCCAGTCCCCCCCCTTGTCAAGTTTCTGGCTGGTGGCAGTGGTTACCACGCAAAATATTCCCTCGGAATATTTCGTATGGGATTTTCCCATTGATTTTAAACGCACCACTTTTTGGTGCAATGTTAAAGATACTGCCGGTTTATTTATTTAATATAAAATCACCGGTTGGGTCTTTTCGCCAGAAATCGGTTTGTGTCCATCTCTGTAACTCCAACCAAGGTCGGGCCCTTTGTTCCACTTTTTGGCGGGCTTCTCCACAGAAGCCCTCCAACTGGTGCCACTCTGTCTGGGTTCCACAGGATGTGTGGGTGGGGGAATTGGCACCCTGGACTGTGTTGCCTTAGCAACCCAAGTCGCACTTTGTTCTGATTGGCCCAGTGGTGAGCCGCCCGGCTCACCACTTAGCATGTAGGAGTGACAGCTAGGCTGTTGAATGGGAGTTTTTCTGCATAAAAGCAGGGCTTTGGGGACTGGAACTTCAGAAGTCACCACAGGACCCAAGAAATCCGAAGAGGGGAAAAGCTGAGCCATCTGCAACGACGATACCACTGGTGGAGCCCTGCTGCAACAACCTCACCACTTTCCTGACGACAAGAGAAGATCTTCTGCTGTAAGAGTCTTCTCCCTTTGAGCTGGTGGGGACAACCAGTTAGCCATTCGCCTTCGAGGACGTCCCTTGGCCGAATCGCCAGTGCCAAGCACCCCGGCGGCCGGATAGCCAAGCTTCACCACTGTGACCGCGAATAAAAAGAATGCACCTTTTAACCGAACAAACTCTGCGGCTGGTCTCTTCCCTGGGCAGTACGACGACTCCAAGTTTCCTCCTCGACGAGATCTTCTCTTCCCCTGGTCGGAACCATGAACTGCACCCGCTGCCAGGAACAACTGCCACCGCTGGAGCTTCCTCATTTTTAAAGGTACTGTGTTCCACCTGGCCTCCCTTTCCACGATTTGCTAAAGGTGACCCTTAAATCCTTGGCTTTCCAACTGGGTTGGCCCCCAGACCTTCTAACTGTATCTTTCGCATCAAACCAACCTTCTTTGAACATTTCTGACTTGAGTGTTTTTTTTAAACTGTGTGATCTTGGGCACATTTCGTCTTGCTCCATTTAAAGTGGGCCTGGCTTATGAACTTTCGTTCTACAGTAGACTCGCCTTCACTAACTTGCTGTGGTCTTAGAAAAGTGTTGGGAACTGTTTTATTTTCATGACCTGCCTTTTTCCTCTCCCTTTAACCTAATTATTGGAGTGCCATCTAAGTTACGCACTCACATCTGTTTTTACAAATAGTGGTGTTTTGACCTAGACTTGTCGAATAATTATTAAGTGAGGTGTGTATACTTTTTCTGGTTGCGTTTGAACTTGCTTTGATTTATAGTGCTTAGTGTACTTCCTAAAGTGTGTTTTAAATAAATGATTATATACTTTTGATACCAAGCTCTGGTCAGTGTTTGCTTGCTCTACTGTGTTTTGGCCCTATTGTGTATACCCTGCATACTGCCCTACTCTTCTTGAGAGAGGTCTGACTGCTCAGCCACAGCTACCTGGTAAATCTGGGTGGTGCAGACTGCTACCAATTGGGTTTACTGCTTACTCCTGTAGTCTTAATCTTCTTGCAGTGTTCCCCAAGGGAACTGCACAGGATTCTGCCTAACACGTAGGTCCCCCACGGCTTAGTGCACTGTTCTTTAAGCCTCTTAGTCGACAGGCTTTGCAATGCCGCTCATCGTGGTCACGAGGCAAACAGTTGTTACACTCTTTTCCAGGAAGGGCAACATTTAAATGGAGTTTCCTCCATCATCACATATTAAGATAAAAGCAGCCAGACAAGGAAAGGTAATGGGAAGGATAGGAAAGGGCGTTCTCTAGTGGTGGATAATGTCGAGAAGAAAGGCCCCAAACTCTCCCTACTGTGAAAGGCTGAAGCCTGATGGGGAAAGCCGCAGCCAGCCACTTAGAGTTCAATTGTGGAGGTCCTCTGACAGAAGTCTGGAAACGGCTGCCGAGGAATAACGAAAATGTGCAAAGACGCGATAATATGAAACATACATTTCAAGTAATACATCTCATATTTCAAGCAGTAAATCTCGACCAAGACACGTGAGGGATCATGGGTACACTACACGTCACAGCAGGGATAGTGTTACAGACACACCCATGTCAACGTCCTTTTTCAATCTTTTAAAAAAAGAGGAAATACTCTGCAATTACCACTAGATGTCGAACTATATGCACAACATGTGATTGTAAGCAGATTCACAAGCATCACAAATTACCTTTCCTGTAGGTTGAGTATTACATATGCTGTACGAGATTCAGAGTGTCGGGAAGGCAGTGGAGATCTTCCTTCATACACTTGGTTGCTGGGTGGCTAAGGATATTGAAGTTGCAGTGGAAAATGTTGAGGCGCTTGTGCGACATGGTGGTAAACGCATCTACTAAATCTCCGATGAAGGAGGTGTTGGACTTGGATGTTCTGTAGATGAGGTGGAAGGAGGCTGTCCTTTGGTGAGGGGTTGAAGTAGCAGGTGTTCAAAACAACTGATGGTAGCAGCGTCCAGTTGGGTGTTGTGTGCATGGCCATGATGCATTATAATTGTTCTTTTATAAGATCTATAATTGTGAAGGATGACAAGGCCTTTTTCTGCCCAAACCTTTTTGGACGGTCTCTTTTTAGAGGATATGGGTGGAAGCCATCCAGGTATCAATAACGAACATGGCACCCAAATCGTTTGTGGTGAGCTTAGAGATGTCTGCTGCATGGTTGATTGCTGAGCAGACATTGGCAAGCATGTTTTGGTGTAGTGGTGGGTAATGGCTGATGGGGATGTGGGTTTGGTTGCCACAATGCATTGTACAGGATGTTGACTGATGAGTGGCATGGTTGGCAATTGGTGGAGAGGAGTAGTTGGGAGAGAGGGGGGTGAAATTCTAGGTGGCTCATCTGATGTTTCAGGAGCAGGGGTTCCTGTCCAACAAAGCCAAACAGGAATTGCCCTTTTCTTCCTCTACTCTTCACATGGGAAGCCCGGGTGAGAGACACTCTGTGTTCTAACAGTTAAGAAAGGAAGGCGTGGAGCTAGGTAAGTGAGTGGGGCAGAGTTCATATGCCCTAGCTCAACTGGCACAAGCTGACTATCTGCAAAAGAAGAACCTGGAAAGCTGCTTAAGTAGGGGTAAAAGAGGGAGTCAAAACAACAATGTACCAAAAGATTAGCCATGATTGACAGCTGGGTGGGGCAGAGGTCAACTGACCTATATCCACTTTCTGACATTGATATGCGAGGGGCAGTGCTGTGTAGACACAGAACATTAGAAATGCATGCTTAGTGGAGACACTTCCTTTAACCCCTCAAAATATGTATGCTCTGTATAGTTTGTAATAAAAGTGGTAAATAATTCACTGAGGCACGGTTCGCAGAAATGTTTTGCAGGACTGCCATTTCGGGCACTGTCCTATGAACCAGTCCAAGCCTGCTGGAGATCCCTGTTGGAGCAAAGTGGCAAGCATACAATTGAGTCAGACAGGACTAGAAAGCATATGTATCATCACCGCCGTGTAAAGAGGCATGTCAAAGTCTTTGTGTCATCGAACATCCTCTTCCTCACATTTACCAAATTGACACGTCTCTCATTTCAGTCGTCGGTAGTAGTGTGTTGCATCCACATTTGCTTTAGCGCGCAGGTGTAACTCAAAATGACAAGACTTTCACTGTCTATCGAGGTCCCAGTTTCTCTCACTCGTTGCCTCCCGTCCCCTCAGTACCATTTACCTTACTCACTGTTAAGTTCCAAATTCTCCAAGGTCATCACTACCTTTTTTTAAAACTCCATTCAGTCCCCTCCTCCTCTCGCCAACGCACCCCACCTCCCAAGTTCCACTCCAACATCACCCTCTGCTCTCAATCTAGTGACAAAGATTATAGTATATGGACTGGTATCTTTATGATTCTCCCACCAAACTTAGCGATCCATGTTCCTGGCCCGGGAGGATAGCTCAGAGGCAACACGTTTTTCTTGGACGCAAGATAACGCATAGCAATACAGGTTTGAATCCTGGTTCCTCACTTGGAGACTGGTGGTATAACGCGGTGCACCGAAGAATACATTTGTTTGTGAGGGCACCTTTGGCTTTCAGAATCCCATCAGATACCTAGATCTCTCTAGTTGTTGTAAGGAAGTGTGCCAAGGTGGGGAGATGTGGGGCATCATCCGACAGGCCACACAAGATGGCCATGAGGAAAGCGATGGGGCACAGAGATGCCCATGAGTGGTGAGAATGTGTCAGCACAGCTACAACAGACACTCAGAAACACAATATAAGGTATTTCCATGGATAGCGCTTTAATGCTCAGACACTGGCAGATGGTCTGCCTTAAACACCAACATGAAATAAAGCACACAAACTGCACTGTTAATGCACACATTAATAGACAAACAATGCATACCCAACAAAGAGAAATAAAACACTGAATGTATTCCGATGACAAATGCACACAACCGGCACAGAAATTGCAAAGAAGGAAGAGCCTTGAAGCAAACACCACAAATCATAAGGCAAAATAGAGGCAACCAGAGGGCAACCAGAGGTTCTTATTGGTTGTGAATGATGATCCATTTATCGAATTCCAACTTCTGAAACTCTAGTACCAACAGAACACATTTTATATTCCTTCGCCAAGATGTCATTTGTCTATTTGCTAAGCTTACAGTGTGTACATGGTCACCTGAAAATGCGGCATTTACTCAGGTAAATATTAAAACTGCTAATTTTTTATTGTTAATAAACCAACTGAAGATATAGCTTGAAGGCCTTCGTCCTGAAGATCCACGCACATATAAGCCCAGTTACTACAATTCAGCATTACAAAGCGGTTGAGGAATGGATCTTTCTATGGCACTGAAACATGTAAATATCACATAGTATTAGCAAATCAAACTCATACACCCCTTAAGGACTATTCTTAACAGATGGCCTGGCATTAATTGGAGACATTTCTCCAACATGTTTTGAGGTCAGATTTTAACCTAGGTTTTACGTGCAGCATGGACCTCCATTACCGCCCCCCTGGGGTAATCACTTATCCCACAATTGATAAAAAATAAATCCGGACAGGCTGAGCAGTGGCATTATTGTTTTTTGGAGCACATAACTGTCATGACCTAATTACTATGAACAAAATAAGCACGAATTTATTCACCATTACAATTAAGCTGGTATCCAACATCTCATGTTTTAACATTGCTGCATCATCCATTCCAGTCTCTGGCGATGTTCTGGCCACGACAGGACTTTCATTACTGGCTTGGTTGAGCCCGCCACGGAACGAAGTCCCCACATTCAGTATGACCCCACATTTGGGTATTAATTCACATTGCTCAGCGAGAGGTGCAATACTATAGAAACGTACGGCTGATGCTCTGGAATCAGCATTGCCACAGCCGTTCGAGTTGGAAAAGGATACGCCATGCGAAATCATGAATATAAACTACCACCACCAGAGCTCAAATTAAAATCTAAAAATAAACTATCACAGAGAAATGTGTGGGGGAAAATGTCCCCAAATGTTAACTTGAAATAAAGTGGTCCCTGTTCAAAGAATCAGAGAAGCTCCAATTAAAACTGCAATAAAATATAGAACTATTAATGATAAGCTAAAAAGGAGAAGACAGAATTATAAAGTCAGAAAATACCTCAAAAGAGCTTAATGAACAAAATTCACTGAAGGCACTCATTCCACCCAGTCTGCAAGAACGTGACAATACTGCTCACTTGCGTCACTGTTCAATCATACAGACCCAGATACCCTTTTCCATGGCAGGAGTATGTCACCGATTCAAAACAAAAACAACTGAAAGATCAAAACTGTACATTTTGTCTTATGATGTGTGCCCAGCAAAAACAAACATGTTTCCCCTCTTTAGTAAGTTAATTAGCTAAAATCTGGTAAGGTCTTGACATAACTCACATGAGCCGCAGTCTTACCAATGCTTCATAAAACCAACCACGCTTGTGAAGCCACTAATCCAGCAAACTAGTATTCAATCTTACGACTCAGTCAATTTAAGAAAGTCATGGAACCCACACATGATGGACAACCATCAAGCAGACTTTCAACCCAAAGAGGAAGTGAAATGGTGATCGTTCAAAGATAGACAAAGAAACTGGCTGATGTGTCGATGCCCTGTGACTTTTGGACACGTGCACGGCTTTCAACACAGCCAAACATGTCATTCACGAGGGCAGTCCACTTTCACATGTGCACCGAAGTGGATTAGCTTGGTTTTTTGACTGCAAACATCTATTACCACCTTTTCAAACCTAGAATCACTATTTCAAACGTTAAGTCCCACTTTTAATTTGTATCTAGCACCTATGGCCAAAATACTTCATTTCATCGATGCCATTTTGGAGATATGCTAATGACCCATCAAGGTAAACATCTCTCTGAATGCATGCCTAGTATGAGTCACTGGATGGACGTCAATAGACCCCTATTGAACACTTGCAAGTTGGAGAATCGGATATATGGCACAACTGACAGTCTATGGGATGATCAGATCTGGCCCGCAGCCTCAAACCTAACCCCATTACCTGTGAAGTAGGTCCACAACCAGGGAATTATTTTCAATCACCTACACTATCAGCACAGCTCAATATGAATACCCAATCCTGTTTGGCCACCTCAGATGCTTTTCACACCACTACCTGCCCCACTACCTACCAGTGTTGCTCAAGTGAGTGTTTGTACAACCCTTTTTAGGTTATGTGTGGAAGTGATGCAAGGAAGCATCTACAATGAGGAGGATCAATTAAGAATTGGGAAGGATGTACTAAACCATTTAAAACTTTATTTTTTTAAAAGTGGGCAACAGCTACTGTAAAATGCTTGCTATAAAAGGGCTGCAAAGCATTTTGGATATTTTTCAAAAAACGCTGATTGCCAGCATCAGTAAGATGGACTCCATCTCTGGGATAAATAATGGTGCTATGAAATGTAATGTTTTCATTATGGAAGGAGGACATGCCAACCTCCATCAAAAATGTGCAATGCGCTTCACTTTCTCCATTTGCGGAACAAAAACTGGAGCGCATCCACATCGGTCTCTGGGCAATGAGAGAAAAAAATTATTCTCGAGTTTGTTAACGTGTCCATGACTTTCCAAAAATGTCTCCATCGCAAACTGCTGTGAAATTCCAGTAACATGGCCTAAACTGTTCACTCTACAATGAATTATAATAATGGCCGGATGATGGCGCATCACCAAAGTGGCAGCAAGTCCACCCACTTCATGCCGCACGCTCCATACCACTGCACATCACCATGATCAAATCCAAGATGTGTAGCCACTAAACACTGCTCTGCAAACACCGGAAACCAATGTATGCACGAGTCCCCCAAAATCCACACACTCTGCCTCTTGAAAGATCTAGCCATCTGCACTCCTCTCAGCAAACAGACCTTCTGCCACACTCTCCTTGCATACCACACCCAGGAAACCTTATTAGCCAATCCCCTGGCCTCCACAGTCATATTTCCAAACCTGCCATCATCCTCAAAAGCCCCAGACGTAGCACGTGTGATCCGCGAACTACTGTGGTGTCCGCAGATCATCCAATTCAAGGGGTGGGGACAGAAATGTAACCCAGGGTCAGAGATTTCCTCTTTAGTGGTGGCTCTGAAAAGCCGGTTTTCTTTACTTCTTTAAAGTTGCTTGTAAACAAACACCTTTTGTCTTGTATTTTTGTGTGGCTTTCTCTTCTTTTCTTCCATACAGGCTTACATGAAAGTCTTCAAAGCATCCCTTGCATTGTAAAGGAAAGCGGCATTTCCAATGTTGGACAAAGAAATGCCATCTGCAGTGAAAGAAGTTCACAGAATTAATCTTCTCAAAAGAGAACATCCCAGCACTACACAAAAAAGAAGACGTGCCTCAATCCTTGTAGGACAGAAGACAATGGGGCTGTTCCATACTGCTCTAGGTAGTATCTGGGAAAATACCACCTTTGCACTTGGAACAAGCAGTATCAGTCCCTTCACCAAGTCCTTCTGTGCACTCAGCAAACTTACTGCACTGATACAACCCAAATGCACTCGTCCACAGGAACATCAGAACTTTGTAGAAATATGGCCACTTTCCATACTCCTGATGCTCTTGTTACAGCTGATGAAAGCATCAATTATAACCATGTGTGTCAGTTGTGTAGTCTTCAGAATCGAGGTCTTTAAAATCAGTCTGTTATTCCCTTGTAGGTACAGAGGGACAATAGCTCTGATTAGGACTCAAGTGTCAACCTGAGAAAATACATCATGCAGCAGGACATATTATCCAAGGTAAATCTTCACACAAGAAAACTCTTGTTTTATCTGTGCGGCTGTACTTCCTCACAGTTCCTACCGGAGGGGGCGTGTGATGTCTCAGATGTCGAATGACTCCTTTCATTAAAAAAAAATAGATAAAAAAAAAAAAATCAGACTTGGAATAAAATATAGATGTATTTTGGTATAGTACAGTGTGATAAATGACAAATACACACTGCAAGTAAAAGTTGGTTTACTACAATTGCGCAGACCTATGGGTGGGGTAACCAGCTCACTCTTGTTATATACAATCTTGATATCTTCCCACTCTTGAACTGGTCCCCCGAAAACAAAAAATAGGGAAGCACCCAATTCTGTATTGCTGGTACGTGAGTGTGCCCTGTGCCATTATCAATTGAGCCAGTGCATTCGTATCCCTGTGTATATTTGTGTGACACCGGCTTAGGCAACAGGGGAAGGTCAGTGCTGCAACGAGTGCGAAAATCCAAGGAGCACTAGGCAGTGTTGTGGAGTGGGTTGAGAGTAGTGTGTAGGTCGACAGGATGCAAGGCACAACTGACAGAAACATAGCTGTTGCTGGAGGTAAGCAATCACATTCACACTTATAAGACTATTAGCAGGACTATATGCAACAATATTGTGCTTCGCATTCCTCCTGCCGTAGCTCTTGCCTCCCCACCCGAACCTTGTACTGTTCTGTCCTGCCTTGCCCCATTGCAGAGAGAATAATCCAAGAGTCCAAATGAAGTTGTGGTCCAAGACCCAGTGCTCCAAAAACAAACCTGTCCTTTAAACTCCCCCAACATTCCCGATACTCATAATACAGGAGATTATGTTGTCCAAACTAAGGGCGTAGTAGAACTTGACCCTGTGCTGGAATCCACTGATCAGTCCACTGAGAAGTGGGGGCCTGAGCCCTCTGCAGAGTTTGCTTTCAAGGGCCAGCAGAGGGTGAAGGTCATGGTTCATTGGAGACAAGCAGCTTGAGGCATGTCAACGATCGATCAACACCAAACGCTGCTGTCCTCCGGCGGTAAAATCAATGTGTTGAAGGAACAGGGGTGAGGGCATCCACAGAAGGGGGATAAAACTGCAGAATAGTGCAGTCGGAATTGAACGGGACCTGCAGTGGGAGCACAGCCATGAGGGTGGTCGCTTCAGGACCCTGGGCTTGCCTGTTACCTATGATTTGCGAGGACAGTGGAGGCCAAAAACTGGAAACAGTTCTCCACCCGCCTCCCTCCCACTTTTAATACGAAACCTGGTAAAAATAAATAGTACTGAGAACAAGAAACAAACTTGTCACTGTTTAGTTGGAGGTGGGAATCCAGCTCTATACTTCTACCTCTACCTGGACGCCTAAGTCACCCGTAAACACCCCTGCATGGAAAAAAGGACATTCTGTCCTCTACACCCGGCCGCCCCCACCCCTTTTCCGGCCTCCCTTGGCCAACACTCTCCTCTTTCTCTCCCATTGCACCAGATGAGATCTCTAGAGTCGTTTGCTCTATGAAAGTCTCCTCTAAACAGGCTCTCCCCTGCTCCTCCATAACCATGAAGAACAACATCTCTCTCGCTGACCTCTCTAACCACTGATTTGCCAATGGCTCCTTGCCCCAACCCCTTAAGCACTCTTGTGAACCCACTCCTTAAAAAGCTGTCTGCTGACCCTTCTTGCCTGGCTATCGCCCTATCTCCAGCACCCCTTTTCTGGGCAAAATCATCGAGAAGCTGGTCATCTACCAACTGACCCTCCACACCGAAATGGCTGGCTTTCTCCACGACCATCAGTCCTGTTCCAGGGCAGCTAGGGGCATGGAAACTGCACTCCTGAACACCCGCGAAGACCTACTCTCTAATCTGGACTCTTAATTCTCCCTCAGTCCTGATCCTCCTCGATCTTGCTTCTGCTTTTGACAGTCGACCACTCCATCCTCATAAACGGTCTCCATCATAACCTAGGCATCACGGACAGGGCACTGGCGTGGCTAACCTCCTTCCTTTCAAATAGACCTTCCCAAGTGCAAATTGGTCCTTTTCCCTCTTCCAACTCGCTTTCCACGTGGCATCCCTCAGGGCTGTTCAACATCTATCTGGCCCCTCTGATCTCCACTTTCACCCCTCATTTTCAGTGTTGCGCAGACAACACAGCTCACCTTCAAGCTGCCTTCCCATACCTCCATCTCTTCCCGCATACCCGACTACTATTCAGGCATGGTGCTCTGCTAATGATCTCTGACTTAATGCCAGTAAGACAGAGAGCCTTCTCATTGGGACGCCTGCTCCTTGCCCCCCCCCCTCCACTCTCTGGCCAGACTCCATGGGTCCTCCCCCCTCAGCCACTTGTCAGGCAAAAGACTGTGTGATCATCTTTGACTCCTCTCTTTCTGTCCACACATCATGGACCTGGCCAGAAGTCCAATTTTCAGCTGCACCTCTTCTGGGCCCCTTCTTCCTTTCCTCAACTTCCCCCAGAAGCTCAACGCTGCCCCCTCCCACTACCCCCAGGCCTGGTTCTCTCTAGGCCAGACTACTGCAACAGCCTCTTCTTCAACCTGCGTATTTCCTCCCCCCACCCCTTCAACTAATCCAGAACACGACTGCAATACTTATCCTAGGACTCAAGCCCAGGGACTGTATTTCTCCACCCCTAGAATCGTTCCACTGACTACCGGTGGCTGCAAAGATCAAACTCAAGACCCTTGGCATCCATCCACAAGGCTGTCTGGGGGCTGGGACCTCTTTACATCCAGCTTTCCCTCCCCGCCAGAGTCCTTCGGTTCCAAATCTTGCCAGATCAAACCTTTCTCCAAGCAGAGTGTGGGCGGTAGATCCTTTCCTCGGCTGGTTCCTCCTCCTGGAACGGCCTAGACAGACAGACTCCCTCCTTCCCTCCCTCGCTCTGCAGCTGGGGCCTGGTCCCTTGAGCCATCTTCCCCTGGCACTTGCCTCCTTGGCCCTGCCCAGCACTTCCCTCCCCCACCCTTAGGGGTACCCCACTCTAGCACTTCTCCCTCACCCCCTGCCCCTTGCACTTACCACCTTGTCATGCACCTGCACTGTAGGAAGTACACAAAGCCAATATAACAGTCTTTGTTGTTTTTGTATTCCCATTCCCCCCACCCCCAACTTATCGTGTGGTACCTGGAAACACCCGTGTATAGGCACCAGACAAATGTCCAATAAATAAATGAGATAATATAATATCCTTTTTTAAAGCTAAAAATAAGGATCAGCCTAAATGAGCTGATGAGATATGACAGACACTGAAATCTTAGAGGGTGCAGGGAAAGAGATCATAGAACCCGCCCCACTCACCCTTGGTACACATTCAAGCAGAGCCGACAAACAGCCCAACAACATACTCATTTACCCACCCAATGAACACTTCAAATAGCCAGTTAGAAGCGATCTTGGTTGACGGCCGAACAGCCATAGACCTTAACCTGACCAAATCTGGCTTAGAAGTATTGAAGGTGCCTTCAGCCACGGGAACTATGACACAGCCAAACATCAGTACATATACGACTAGTACCCCCATCCCAGGTCCTAGCGTGCGGCTGTTATATCAGCTAAAGAACTGGGAACGCTGGGGGGCGCTGTTGAGCAGCCTACAAAATGGCTGCTTAGCTCTGGAGCTCCATGCCTGGCCGCTGATTATCTGGCAACATCGGCGGTTCCTGCCATAATACTTCAGTCTCATCTGGCCCCCTGCGTTGCTGACTGCCTGGGCTATCTGCACATCTAATCCCGAAGCGAATCGGACCCCCTAAGGCCCCCAACTGACAACTACGCTGTGCCTCGTTGTGGCCGACTCTGGGCCCGTGGGGTGTCGCGGTGACCGCTGCGAGCCGGCCTCTGGAGCCTCCGCTTGATGCCCCGGAACTTGTGCTTCCAGACCCACCACTTGATCCGGAAACTCGCCCGCTTCACACCCGCAGCCTTCTCGACTGGACCCGGGCTGCCGGGGACTCCCGCCCCTCGCGTGTGGCGGCTGCTCGCCCTGCCGGTGGGGCGCTCCGACCCTGCGCCGATTGAGGGGAGTGTGCCGGGTCGCTGCGGAGGCCTGCGCGGCCCTCCCTTGCTCTCTGGACCCGTGGCGTGGATCCCGCTTTGACTGCCTGCGGGTGCCCCACGTGCGGGCGCTCCGACTCTGCTGGGCCGCATGGTGCACGGCGGCGCTCCTGTGCTGAGTTCTTCCCGCTTGGAACCGCGGCCTACAGGTGAGGAGCCCCCCCTCCCGGACTGCCTGATAACAACTTCGATCCCCACGGGGCTGTAACCCATTGAGCTGCTCACGTCAACGAGGGCCTCCCGGTGGCTGTGCAGTTGGGCCCCCTGAGGTTGGGACCCCTTCATGATCCAACCAACTGGATGGTCGGTTAGCTGCATATTACATAATAACTGGCCGCCCTCATTACGCCTAGTTTAATCTGCTGACACTGTTACACCTGCTGCGGACCCTCCACTGCACAGAGGCTTGCTTCCTCCTCATCGCCATCTCCCCCCGCGGCGCGACCACTCAGCACCCAGGCCCCTATTTCCTGCAATGTCGGGCCGCTCCAGAGGAACTGCCAAAGGGGGTACCATTGATAAATTCGCTAAGGCAATTCCTCGAGCTGAAGCAGCCCACATGTCGCCCCCGCGAGAGGAGCTTGATAATGACACTATTCCTGGGGTTGTGGTGCCAGATCTTACCACTCTAATGGAATCGATGGCCAAAAACTTCGCCTCATTTCACGAAAAGCTTGACGACATCAATGCAAACGTTGCCTCGCTTAAAACTCGTGTGGATCAGGCGGGATCTAGAATCACGGAGGCCGAAAATAGAATCTCCACCAATGAAGATGCCATACACACGCTCCAAGACACTGTGGCCTCCTTGTCGCGTGACATGAGGAGTGAAAGGGCGAAATGCGATGATTTGGAATCACGTTCCCGCAGGAACAATCTGCGCATCATCGAGGTCCCCGAGAATGCTCTCAAAGGCCGGATGGAAGACACCGTGGAGAAATTGCTTAAGGACCTGTTGGACAAACCGGCCCTCTCCCCATATTTCACGGTGGAGCGAGCTCACCGGGCCCTATCACCACGACCCAAACCGGGCGACAGCCCTAGGCCCATAATAGCCAAGATTCTCAACTACCGCGACAGGGACCTCATCCTCCGCCTGTCGCGGGAGAAGGGTAACCTACGAATGGAGGCCCATACCATTAGAATCTTCCCGGACTTCTCTGTGGCGGTGCAACAGGAGAGACGTCAATTTCTCGGCGTCAAGAAACTGCTCAGGGAGCGCAACGTCCCATATGCCATCCTGTTTCCCGCACGGCTTAAGATTACCCATAACGGCAAATTATACTTCTTCACCGTTCCAGAGGAGGCGGTATAATTCATCAAGATGCAAATACCGCTCCACAATCCGGAGGACGACCAAGCTGGTGGCATCTGAACACGCACTGTGTGGCCCAACGGATCTTGCTGATCCTTGATGGGTGATATGTTACTGGCAGCATGATTCTGTTCACTGTGATGTTGTGGTTTGCTACTGCATGCATTTATGTCGCGGCCTGGCTCCCGAGGGCAGGTGCTGGTCACCCCTTTCTGCTGTACTCTGAGGATGACCAACCGCCCCGGCCTTTGGCCCTGACTGACCGGGGGGGGCGCCCTTGGGCTCTGGGGTCCGACCCAGTAATCCACCCGTTGCAGTGGCATGCCCCGACTTGCACATGCTGCCTTTGTTATGCTTAAATTGACGGCTGCGTGGTGTCAACGCATCCCACTAAGGCACAGCCGTGCCCCGTGCCTTTCAGGTGCTCTGTTTACATGAGGCCTAGGGATCACACTGAGCAATGCTGGCACCCCCTACTAATCTGGAGTCAGTACTCATCATTATACATAGTTCTGGTATGCTCACTACAATGGTCACCTCGGTGACACACTCCATGGGGCCAACTCATTTTTGATCCGGCCTGCCCCTTAATAATCAATCATCGCCACTTGTTACTTACATTGCAATGCTCTGATGTCTCTGCGACAGCCCTTGTGTCCCATTGGCGATGAGGGGGGCATCCACCACGAGACTGCTGTAAATGTTTGTATTGTAACCGAATTGCTATGACGCATGTATTGATCCCCGTCTCCCACCTAAACCGGCGGGACCATACATTGCGTGACCGCCGACACTGCTCGTCTTGTAACGGAACCATCTGGTTCCAAGCGTGCCTGCACGGCAACAGCGCACCCCACTGCGATTGCATTGTTCTTGGATACACCTCTGTTGTGGGTTAGCCCCTGTTGGGCTTTTGGACTGTCTGAGCCAAGTTGGGGATGGCTCAGCTGCGCACAGTTCGGGGAGGGTGATGTTCACACTACTAATCTTGGATCGGTGGTGAGGGTGGCGGGCGGGAATGGGGTGTTATTTCAAAAAGGCACACGAGGTTTCGCGGCGCGCGTACTGAAGGGCGGCAAGTGCATTGTCAATCCCAACTCCTTGGGCTCACACTGTCACTGGACATGGGATGTTCACTGAGGCGTGCATTGTGCGATTAGATATTTACCAATGAGATGTCTACCGTTATAATGTCCTGGAACATCCGGGGATTAAGTAATCACACCAAGGCCCGCAAAATCATGGCCTATGCTAATAGGCATAACTGTAGGGTACTATTTCTACAGGAGACACACTGCAATGGTCACATCCCACAGACCATGGCCCCATCATGGGGTACCGCCAGATTCTTCACCTCTTACTCCTCCCAGGCTAGGGGCGTACTTACCATGATCCACAAATCAATCAAATTTATATTGCATAAAAGCTACATAGATCCTGAGGGACGGTATGTTATATTACACTGCACTCTGGTTAATAAAGAGTATCTTCTAGTCAACACTTACTGCCCAAACATAGACTCTCCTGAATTCTTTGACGCTGTGGCCACCGTACTGCTGGGCTTCGCGGGAGTACCAATTATATGGGGAGGAGATCTGAACCTTATTCTGGACACTGTCCTGGACAGAACGGGAACTGCTACCAGAGCTCTGTCCAGTGCTGCTCGTCAGTTACGCAGCCATATACAAACACTGAATATCTGTGACGTCTGGAGGACACTGCACCCCCAGCAGCGGGAGTACACCTACTACTCGTCTGTGCATGACAGCTCGTCTAGGATAGACCTGTTCCTGGTGTTAGGGGAAATTATGAGCAGAGTTGGGGGCTCATGGATCCTGCCTCGCACACTATCAGACCATGCCCCAATCACAGTCTCGGTGGAACTGGGGATGCCCATCCCGACGTTTAGCACCTGGCGTTTTAAATCCGAGGCCCTCAAAGACATTGTCTTCAAGGCTGAAATATTATTCTTTCTTTGAGTCCAACTCTCTTCAAGATACATCAGCCGCGGTGCGATGGGATGCCTTTAAAGTTTATATTAGGGGAATGTCTATCTCCCGAGAGGCTGGGGTTCTGAAAGCAATAAGAGCTGCCCTCGGGCGCTCTGAAGCGAAGCTGAAACAACTGGAGCTGCAATGCTCCACGGCTGCTGACCCCGGTACACTTGCCCAAATCAGTGATGAACTTCAGATATATAACTCACTTGCTACCAACGAAGTCCAATACTTTAGCCGCCCACAGGCCGCCAGGAAGTATGGGGAGGGGGACAGACCCGGGAGAACACTGGCAACACTGGTAAAAAGGGAATCTGGCCTGACGCAGATTACCTCCATCAAAGATCAACATGGCAACCCACAATGGGCGGACCAACGTATATTAGACATATTTGCAGAATTTTATAGATCCCTCTACTCCCAACCTGCCGAACAACACATGCGCGAGCTCCTTGACCAGATCCCCACCACTGAGATATCCTCTCATACCCGGGACCAACTGGACTTCCCGATTACATTGGACGAGATAGTGACGGCCATTTCAGACCTACCCAAAGGTAAGGCCCCGGGTCCTGACGGGCTTACCACTGAGTTTTTCCAAGAGCACATCGCTATTCTGGCCCCTAGGCTGCTCGAGGTTTGGGACGAAGCACTACGCGTCTCCATCCTTCCCTCTTCCATGCATGAAGCAGTCATCACGGTGCTGCTCAAACCTGGTAAACCTGATGATGAATGTGGGTCTTACAGACCTCTTTCCCTTATGAACCTTGACACAAAGATCTTTGCTAAGATCATAGCGAACCGCTTTCTGCCCATCATGACGCACTTGGTTCACGAGGACCAGGCAGGCTTCGTCCCTGGTAGGTCTACCTCTCACAATATCAGAAGGTTGTTCAACGTCATGTCCCGTATAGACCAGGACGTCCAGGCTGTAGCAGTCACTCTGGACGCTCAAAAAGCCTTTGACATGGTCTCCTGGAACTATATGTGGCTGGTACTTGAAACTATGGGCGTAGGCCCGAACATGATCGGGTTCATCAAGTTACTATACACTTCCCCTATTGCAAGAGTAAGAGCTAACTCACTGACATCTGACCTCTTCACACTTTCCAGGGGCACCAGAAAGGGTTGCCCCTTCTCCCCGATCCTTTTTGCACTAGTGATAGAGCCGATGGCGGACTATGTCCGTTCACGCCACGCCCGCAAAGGAATAAGATTGGTCGATGATCCTGAAATCATCTCTCTATACGCTGATGATGTTCTGCTGTATATCAGGGAACCCTCGGCCCATCTTGACCCTATACTGAGGGATATCACTTGCATTGGCACCCACTCCGGGTTTACAATTAACTACTCGAAGTCTGAAATCTTCCCTCTCACTAAATCCACCACACAACCCACCACCGAATAGCCCCTCCGTTGGTCTCCGGATGGTGTTAAATATCTGGGTGTTCAAATATCCCTAACCAAATCCACCCTGCTCGCCAATAATTACTCAGCTGTAGCACAGTTAGTCGAGGCCAAGCTCTTACGGTGGCACACCCTCCCAGTATCCATGACAGGTCGTCTCTCCCTCATTAAAATGATTTTGCTGCCTAAGCTCCTCTATACTTTCAACAACATACCCGTGTGGCCTGGGATGGAATATTTCTCTAAACTACATGCACTATGCGCACAGTTCTTATGGCACTCCGGTGCCGTACGCAAGAAGTGGACCGATATGGTGCTTCCATACAAACAAGGGGGAATCTCTGCTCCGGACCTGCTGCTATATTGGATTGCGGCCCAGGCCCAACACGCCACCCATTGGTACCCCGGTTCTCCTGCCCGCCCACATGTTAAATTGGAACGACTGGCAGCCGCCGGCACTAACATAATGGCCCTCATACTGCATCAGCACTATACGTCTGACTCCCCCATAGATCCTATCAGCGTGACCCTATATGCCTGGGCACGCCTGTTGTGTCTGACATCCGACCCTTTCCCTTACTATAAATGGCTCCCGGTTTGGGCGTTCCCGGGCCTGGAACCCACGCATGACACTGCTCTTGCCCGTCACTGGGGCACATTGGGGTACCAGGCATTATCGGACTTCTATCCGGAAGGCAGGTTCATTGATCCTCAAACATGGAAACAGGGGCACACCAGATCCGCTCTAGAGACCCTCCAATACTATAGGCTCCGAGCTGCGTTCCGCACCAGATGGCCCTCATTTCCAGATGAGCCCCCTGATAATCCGGCGATCGCATACATCACTAACTCGGGCGGACCTCGCGGCGTCGTCTCCTCATTGTATAAGATCCTACAAGACATCACCCCGATCCCAGTGCTCAGGGCACGCGACGATTGGGAAACTGAACTGGGCCTAGAAATACCCGATGGGGTCTGGGAGGAAATGTGCCTACACACCCAAAAGGTCTCTCTCAATTTCCGTCACCGGGCCATGCAATACAAACTCCTAAATAGGCTTTACTATACCCCGCAGAGGACTTCGAAGTTCACTCGCACCATGGTGCTCCCCTGCCCACGCTGTGGAGTAGAGGGAGCTGACCATGTACATATGTTTTGGACCTGTAATAGACTGTCTGACTTCAGGGATAGCATCCTAAATATACTCACCGAGATTATTGAATCGGTGGTCGACCCTGATCCCTTAGCAGTCCTTTTCGGAGTCTGGAAAACGGAGGACACTAGACGCCTGGCCAAATTTTTAAACATAAGCTGTATGATAGCCAAGAAATGCATACTCCAGAGTTGGAAAAGTTCCTCCCCTCCGCCCTTTAAGAAATGGCTGAATTTGCTTACCTGGTCACGAAACTGCGAGGAGGAATACCTGTCCACGCTCCCAGCCCACTCCCGCCCCAAGAACATCTGGGTTGAATTTAACACCTATCTTAACAACCAAAGTGAAACTGCACCCACAACTGACTTGCCCCCTGCCTCACAAGGGACACCCCCTACACCATGAGACCCTATATCCTCTGCCTAGGACTCGCCCTGGTGCTATTGCTATGTCTACTGTATTATGATTACTGTGTTGCTCAAGTATAATATGTCATACAAATGTGTTGCCTTGATGTATGTGCCTTGTGAACCTCTGCCGGAAAAAATAAAAGTTTAAAAAAAAAAGAACTGGGAACGCTGAGATGGAAATAGCAAGAATCAAACAAATTATCAGAATGGTGGATACTGGTCGCAACGTTGGTAAATCTGGCGGGGGTACGCAAAATTAAAATTTTGAGAAACCCTTGGGGGTGTTAGGAACTTGACTCTCTTTAACATCAATATTCTTCGAAGGGAGAGGTCTTAGAATCTTTCACCAGCTCAACCTCTTGATTCTGGACAAAGGGCGAGGTGGGCGAATGAAAGCCCAATTGAGCCCGTTCACAAAACTGAGCCATTCAGTGCCATGTTCATTTTGACTATCGCCTTGACCTGTTTACAAAACTGTATGAAGCAATAAATGACCCAATGAAAAATCAGACTACTCTGATGATGATGGTACACTCGAAGCTGGTGTTTTTGGAGGGCTGCGTTAGGGTCAGCTCAGCGATGTTAAAAAGAGGTGAAATAAAGGGGAGGGTCCTCTCAAACCCTGCACAGAAAGGCCCTTAAGAGGAACGGCTAGACTTGAATTGGGGCATAACCAACTTGAATTTAGACACCCCGACCCACGTCAAAAATATACGCGCCAGAAAAGGTGTTGCCAATATTTACACACAGAAAAAAAAATAGAGTAAAAGCGACATTGGAGGGGAACACAAAGTCCAACACAGCCCAGTCTAATGACAAACATTTCTGAGAAACATATTGGTCCGAGATGTTCCGTTAAAACTGAGTGAAAACACTAAAAAGGAGAGAAACTCAAAAACAGGACAATCTAGTGCACGGGAGATCCATAATTCCCTAGCCCATCATCGAAGAAGAAATCATCATGGTGATGGGAGAAGATCTTGAAAGGGACATCCAGATGGATCTATCAGTCTACTCTATAGAAGCCTACTAAAGCCCCTATCCAGTGTAGAACAATTGTAGAAGGAAACCCTAATGGCAATAAAGAACACACACCAGCACAAACTTCACTATTTCTAAAGTTGGCAGAGAAAAAACAATCTGTGCACAAGAAACTACATTGCCACTGTGACAATTTAAATAAAGCTGAAGACCTAGTTTCTGGGGCAAGCCAAAACCTTTGACTAATCCCCCGCCCCCCACTTTCGAACAAAGTAAAACACTGATGGTTGAGCAAAATGTACTGCGGGAAGGCACCTGCCTGGGTGGGTGGTCATGCTTTCAAGTGTTCCCCTTGGAAAAACTTGGAGAGTCCTTGATATCTTTAAAAGAGTGGGAGGAAAAACGCAAGGTCTAAGAAACCAGACAAGGATCGGTTGTTACCACAGGGGGTGAGAAACCCTAAACCCAAAGGCAACTTCAGGTGCGTACGGCTGGAGAGGCTAGGGGACCGGCTGGAGAGGCCAGTGGACAAGGACGACAGCTTGATTCAAAATAGAAGAAATGTCACTGAACTTTTACACTGCATTCCGAACCTGAGACAAGTTAACTCCAAGGCCTTACAGCTGATAGAATTTGTAGACTAGGTCTGCATGGACCAGGTTATCTCCATATTTGTTCCCGTGCTGTCAAGGTTATCCTGCGGTCAGTCTCCAACTATTAGGTTTCGACTTGACAGTCATCAAGGAAGACTGCTCAGACCCCGGGAGAGGCCGCCATAAAGAGTGGGAAACATCCTTCAGCTTCAGCGACAGCCGACATTAAAGGGGTGACACTGGGAGGTCACTAATGAGCGGGCGGTTGGTACTGGGTCTCCTGGGCAAACCACAAACTGGGTCACGGAGAATGGTTACAGTGAACATAAAGCTAATAAATATAACCTCCTCATGGAAGTTTCCTGCAGAAGTGACCAGGGTGTAGAGAGAACAGTCCAGATGCTAGAAAACAAGTCTTGCAACATATGAGAGAGATTCTTGGGCCTGGCTACCCGGTGCTTTAGCGGGCGAGTTAACCCAATAGCTGAATGCGACCAACAACCTAGGAAGCCTGGTAATGGCATCATGCAACACCAGAGGTTTCAAACATCCAATAGCCAGTGGTGATGTCAAACTGGGGGATTTTGACCTGTTGTGCCTCAAAGAGACATGACTGTGCCAGAAACTAAGTCTTTACAGTTTCTTAATCTGGCAAAATGAGGCCCAACAGGAAGACCGGTTTCAGGCATACCCATGGCCATTAAGGATGGAAGTGGCTTGGATGTGACCAAAGCAGAGTCTATTAACCTGCACATCCAGCGAGCAGTGGTTAGCTGGATTCCCCCGCACCTCTAGGCAGTCAAATGAAGAAGGATCCCAAGGCTCGCTTAACTATCATTAATATTTATTCGCACCCAGGAGGAACTATAGGGGATGATTTCATCGAACGGGTGCCAGTTTTACTCAATGAGGTTCACATTCAGGATGGTTCTGGTTATATATTTTTACGTGGAGACTTAAATATCAAGTACTTGAGCAAAGAGCGTTGTATTATTTATAACCATCAGAAAGAGGCCTAGCATGGAGGGCATTCATGGGGTCAGAAACATACACATTTGAGTTGAGTATTATAGCTCAGTGGCATCGTGCTATTCTTGGAAGCAATACGACGCCGAGCAACACAGGTGCAAATCCCGGTCCCACGTTTAGAAACCTCTTTGGTATTAAGCGCATTATAAACAACAAATTATAATCTTAAATGGCCACTCAAAAGGAGACCTACATGGCCACTTAACATGTTAACTGCATTAATTATGTTTTGTTTCTAGGGCCTTGCTAGACACCATACTGGATTTAAATGTTGTGCACACCATACCTAGTGATGATGACTTAAGAATGTGTTGGCAGGCCGGGGTGGTCAGCATGGAGGCTAAGATAAATGCACGTATAGCGGTCTACAACAGGAAACGCGCCTTAAAATGACAAAAAGGAACATAGAATCCTTGTTGACCCAAAATATTAAACAGGCATCCCAAATAAACCCGGAAGAGAGGAAAACGGGTTGACAACACTCCTCTGCCACATAGTTTCATGGATAAAAAACGCACAAAGAGTGGGGTTCCATATGAGCATTGGCATATCTATGATAATCTAGTAGTGGGTTAAAGGAGAACAATTAGTAAAGCCCTGAGCTGGCTTAAAACCCCAAAGTCACTTCATGCAATGAAAGCAGCCAATAAAATGAACAATTACAAAACATGGCGTTGTTAGTATAAGGGCAAAATGGTTCAGTTAAATGCTGAAAACATGCCGATTTCTAAGAGCCTTGGTGCACCTCAGGCAGTGGTACAGATTAACAGTCTACCCAAACATATTGGGTAGACCACTTTAGGAACCTTCATCAAGACGGAACCGGCCTGGAAAGCAAACCCACTGTGGAGATAGAAGCGTAGAAGAAATTAGGCACAAGATAAAGAAGATTCAGGGTTCCCGAGCTCTGACGGAATAACCAGAGGGTTATCACAAGTAAAACCTACCTTCCAGGGCACTTATCTACCCCTTTCTGTCTGATCTTGGTAATACAGTAAGCCAGGCGAAAAGCTTTCCACCAAGACTACGAGGAAGACCATTTAGCTGTCTTCTGTACACATCTTCTGTACACAGACAACTTAGTTTTTATGGATCAAACAGTGGTTGGGTTACAGCGGCAGTTGTACAAATTGGAGGAGTATGTCAGAGAATGAATTGGTAATAAAAACCCAAAAAAACAAGATTTTAATTCCAGATAAACCAAATAACAGGTCGTCAACTAGATTTGTGTAGCAACTGGGGTCAGCACGGATGGAGCAAGTAAGATCTTTTAAATATCTCAGAGTCTCTGTGAATACGAGCTTAATAGAGGCTCAGACAAATAATTCTCTGAAGCAAAGCCTTAATTCTGGCTAACCAGGCGAGAAAGTGACAAGAAATGTGGTAATTTCTCACTGTTGCCAGTTTTAGAGTTATACAAGCTGAAAGCGACCGCAGTATTGACATACAGGCCCAAATCTTTGGTCAATACCGATTCAGTTTTTACAGCCAAGAGTTGGGGATGGTTTCCTTAAGGGCTCCAATACAATGGAAGAGGTTATTCCTTTATAGGAAATGCATTATGAAGTCACACCAGAGATTTATGAAATGCTGAAAGCAGAGATGGAGAACGGTAGTGACAAAGCCTTGAGGGGCTGGGCTTCATCCCGTCGTGAGCTGTTGGGGACATTAGGCCTCTTGGAGGTGGACCTGAAGATTAATCCAAATAGATTATGGGAAATCGATTATATCAGAACTTTAGAGGACACTAACAATGCCAAGATATTTAACCATTTGCGCCATGAAACAAGAGTGGTTCGTTCAAACCAAAGATTCCCTTATTAAGTTCCCGAACAAGTATTACAGAGGGCCGTTGATGAGAATCAACCTAAACCTACTTCCCACTATAGAGATAACAGCTGTAAAATGTCGAGACGGTATAAGGGACTTGCAATGGTGGTCCTGGTTTTAACTACTGTGAAATGTATAAATGCTATTTTAGGAAATGAATCAATGTTTTTAGAGCTCCTTGGAGAAATACTGGGAGCAAAGACCAGCCTGTAAAAGTGTGCCATTAATGTTTAGCTACACATGAAGCTCAGGAGGTACAGTGCCCATAAAGCAAGCACATTACTGAATACCTGTCCGTGAACTAATCTGCCCAATCGGTTGCTAGGTCGCCAATGCCTGCCTGCACCTTCTGCTGCATGCCTGCAGTGAATACGGTATCCCTTGAGCCATGGGCAGAGCAGAGATTTGTAACAGCAGCCTCAATAGCAGCCATCAATGCCCAGTCACTTACACATACTGAAATAGGTTCCTGTCAATATGGGAAAACCAAGCAGAATCCATGTAAAGATAGCGATCCCTGCAGACATGTAACACTTCACGGGAACTCTATGCAGTCAGGGATCCAACTGTGCAGATGCGGGGAAAGACAGAAGTCTTACATATGCACTCACAACAATGGTACTAATCTGCACCTTCCGTGTACCCCCAACCTGCAGGGTACCACGCAGTGCCCACTACTGCATACTTCCTATTTCATTATTACAGCCGTGCCTCACTTGCATAGCGCCTTTGTTTCATTGACCCGCGACTCACCACTAACATTACTCTTCACAGTGCCGCAGTGTGTTCTCATTGTCGCATGCCCCTTCTGACATGATCTATGCTCACACGGCCTTCAACCCTCCCCTACCAACACAACCACACGTGTCCTGCCTCCGCCTTCCAGCTGCCATATGGTGGGACTATTCCAGTTAGATGTGCCCACAACGTGTGCCCCAACTGGCTTGCACTGCTGATGTAGGCATTTTGCCTATGCCCCAAATCTGATATTGTACCCTAAATGTGTGCTTAAAGCGGATATTCCTATTTTAGCCTGTGTGTTTAAGCTGACATTCTGCTTTATGCCTCAGAATTGATAATTGCACCCGATTGTGTCCCATAGCTGATCATTGTACACCGACATCCCCCCGCCATCACCCTACTTCCATCATGTACTCACCTCCATCACCCTCCAATATGAAGCCATACCCTACTACGGATGTTTTAAAGTGGTGTACAGGCGGTGCCTTCACCCCTCTCGGTAATGGCCTCGCCAAACTTGGATGCCCTTGTCACCACCAACTCCGCTGCCCCAACCCGTTCCTACCCAAAACTTCCCCATTTCCATGTCCACTTACAAAGCTTCACAAAGAAACCCATAGGAAACCTATAGGCACCTAATTATCCAAAGCCATAACTAAACCCAATGAGATTGCCTTCCCTAAAAGCCCCAAACTCCCATATCGTAACACCACATCTAGCCTTGGAACACCTGGTTGTACACGCACTAGCTCTAGACTGCCCACATCACTCACACCTACCACGCGTCCTATCACAGGTACTGCCAGGTTAATAAGACTAGCCTCTCGAACCAGCTACTGCCACCAGTGTAGCGTTACTTCCAAGCAAACTCACCACCCACATACGCAGAAGTCGCACTCAACCCCACATTCCAAGAGTCAAACCTCTGCTTTGCCTAGCCCACACCATGCACGATTACTAATCAAATCACTAAATTGCCCAGACCCCTAGGGTCCCAGGCTACAGCCCCCCCACCTCCCTCACCAGAACACTATCCTCAAAGGCATCCTCCTCAATGTGCGATCCCTACGAGCACACGCCACTGAGACAAAGGACCTCATCATTGAGCGTCAACTAGACTTTCTGGTTGTTACTGAAACCTAGCTACATCAAGCCTTGGGCCCCCTCCTAGCACTGGCCACCCCCCCCTGATTTTTATATACTCCGGTCTGACAGGCTAAATTCCTTGAGAGGTGGTGTTGCTATTATTGCCCAATCTAGCCTCCAACTCAGACTATGTCCGCCAGATATATTAGAAGGATATGAATTACTCCTTCTTAAACTTGCATCAGACCACTAGCAATATTCTTGTTATTTACAGAGCGCCCAATAACGCTAACCACCTGGAATCGAACATCCCACTTATTATGCCTTACCTCAAGCCCAATACCAAATTAATTATTCTAGGCGACATCAACTCAGGCTTTAATGACAAACAGAACTCCAAACCCAATGCCATCCTCAGCCTTCACTGACATGAACTTCACCCACTCATGCCAAAAGGGAGAATACTAGACTGGATTCTAACACTAAACGTCTGCCTAGCAATTGATTACATCACAGCAGTTAATTGGACTGACCACTACCTTATATGCTTCAAACTAATAACACAATATAAACTCATCCCTGTACCTACCTTACTTGATCCTATAGAAAGAAGAAATACCCGTAATCTTACAGTCGATAGCCTCACCCCTGTCCTGCTGGAGGCCCTCTCAACCCACACCTCTGTAATCTTACAGTCGATAGCCTCACCCCTGTCCTGCTGGAGGCCCTCTCAACCCACACCTCCGTAATCTTAGTCGATAGCCTCACCCCTGTCCTGCTGGAGGCCCTCTCAACCCACACCTCCATAATGTTACAGTCAATAGCCTCACCCCTGTCCTGCTGGAGGCCCTCTCAACCCACACCTCCGTAATCTTACAATCGACAGCCTCATCCCTGTCCTGCTGGAGGCCCTCTCAACCCACACCGCCGTAATCTTACAGTCGATAGCCTCACCCCTGTCCTGCTGGAGGCCCTCTCAACCCACACCGCTGTAATCTTACAGTCAATAGCCTCACCCCTGTCTTGCTGGAGGCCCTCTCAACCCACACCTCTGCCAACACCAACCCCAGCTGCTACTTACCAAAAACGTCTCAAAACCACCATTGACAGTTTAGCCCCAATTATAACTAAAACACCAGGCTCTGCCAAGAGCTCTAACTTCTAGTTCAACAAGCAACTGGTGGCACAAGAGATCCCTGGAACATATCTATAAGAAGTCCCCTTCCGCTGACTCAGCCAAGTCCTTACATAAAGCTGACAAAATCTGTAAATCTGCCTTCATAGCTCATAAAGCTAATGCCCTGAACTCCCGGATAAACAATGCTGCATCAAACTCCAAAGAACATTTTACTATACTTAAGAGAATTGGAAAGCCCTATCCTACAGACTACTTCTGTCAACTCTAGTAGTGCCTTGTGTACTACTATACAGAACACACTTGCTTCAAAAATAAGCATGCTCCAAGACAAAATCTTAGCCAAAAGACAGCTATTGGCCAGCAAAAACGCACCTCCCCCAAAGGTGGATAGAGACCGTGAAAATATAGCGACGCAACTTAAATTCTCTTTAGTCAGCTAAGACCAGATTCTGGACACTATTTCCACCTTAAAACCATCGAACTGCAAAGGAGACTGCTTCCCTGCCCATCTAGCTAAACTTTGCACACCTACACTAACTCCCATCATCACCAAATTTGTTAATTCCTTTTTCAGCACCAGTGTTGTCCCGGCTAGTATTAAATAAGTGTGGGTTACCCATCAAAAAACCCTCGTAATCTACAGTGCCCACGAACTACTGCCCTATAACCACAGCACCTTTCTTGCTAAACCTAATGGATACAATAGCCTACTCTGAAATACAAAACCGTCTTGAACAAGACCAACTCCTTGGAGCTAGACAATCTGGCTTCCGGCCTAACCACAGTACCGAAACTGCACTACTTGACCTCAAAATCCAGTTGGATTCTAGGAGAGACTCCAGCAATCTCTGTATCCTACACCTATTAGACGTGTCTGCCGCATTCGATCTGGTGGACCACGACAAATTATGTATGAAATTGTCAGAAAACTTCCAATTCTCGCATGAAGCTACCCTTTGGGTTAAAGCCTTCCTGGCAGAACGTACCTCAAGAGTAACCATTGGAAAAGAAGCTGCGGACCCTATACCAATCCCAATAGGTGTACTGCAAGGCTCATGCCTTTCACCCACCGTCTACAAGGCTTACACCAAGCTGCTATTTGCAGCCCTTGACGCTATGGGTGTCATCTACACGAACTTCGTGGATGACACCCAGATCCTCATTCCCATCACTGGTAAGAATGAGCAAGATAATATCACCATAAATAAGATTTATGCCATAATCCAAAATTGGATGGCCACAAACAGTTTGTGCCTCAACGAAGAAAAGATAGACTCATCGTAGGCTCGCTCCCCTGCCAACATGAATTCCCTCCACTCTGATTATGCATCTATCACCATTGATGGAACACCCATGACAGTCCATAAACAGGTCAAAACATTGGGCGTCCACCTAGATGCTACTCTAACAATGACTAAACAGGTCAACACACTCATCAGCCACCTCTTATACCACCAAAAGTATTGCCTTAAACCGTCAATGTTTGACCCTGCAAAATTGTAGAACTCTTGCAAGTGCTGTGATTTTGTCTAAATTAAACTATTTTAATGTTCTACTGCTAGGCTCCTCGAATGCTAATCTGGCCAAACTCAACTGTTGCAAAATAAAGCCCTACGAGCAGCCCTTGGCTTAAAAATATCTGACCACATATCTAATAAATCTGAAACCCTCAGCCCTCCCACACTAGAAACGAGCCCTCCCACCAGTGCTTCAGGATGACGTTAAAAACATGGCTGTTCAACACATTCTAAAACACTAACTGGTCCTCTTGTCTGCTCATCTTCACTACCCCTGGCCATGCAAGACTCACCCCCATTTATTACTTCGACCCAATTCGCCTGTGACCGTACCAGAGTTCTTCTATGCACGTCAACAAATCACTATGAACTGTAACTACTCTTCCGATTGTAACCAGAGATTCAAGCCTTCTGTAACCTAGCTGTGGTCTCAAATGTATTCCTAACTATTCTGTATGATATGTAACTATCTCTCACTGTAACCAGAGATTGAAGCCTTCTGTAACCTACACCGTGACACCTCTGGGTTTGGGCGTTTATTAAATGCAATAAATAAATATTAGGATAGGTCTTCAGCACATCCATCCTTGCATCACACTTTTGAAAACGGAAGCTGAAGCTCTTTAGCATTTCCACTGCTCTATACGTTCGCTGGAGGCCATTGGTTGCTTTATATAACTACTCCCAATTGCCTAATTACGAGAGTAATCAGGTTTTGCATAGCTATCACCACAAACAAGAGAAAAAATGTTGGTCCTGGACTACAGGAGGCTGTGGATTCTGAATGCTCCCACTGTATCTGATGGCCCTCACTGAATGTAGGCAGCAATAAAGAGACACACGAGCTGGCTTAGAATTCAGGCACCACTGGTGCAGCATGCATTCTAACCGGGCATGGCTAGGTAATGGTTTTCCTAGTTATGGTGCCATACACTCTCCTACATCTCGGTGAAAATGTTAACTCTGCACAGGAGAACAAAAGGAGGTCTATGTTCGGTCTTTGATAACCGGACCACCAAATCTGCTAGGCCACATATTCGTTCAATAGTGTTCACACCTGCCAGGTAGGACCATAACAAATGTCTCATGCTCAGCAGCCATATAGCTTGAGGTGGGTTCAAGGGCAATGTTCCCCAATAAAATACTTAACAGTGCAGCGCACATTTAAGTCATTTTTAATCAGGTAGGTTTTTCTAAATTCAGTGTTCCTCTACTGAGAACTGCACATTTCTTGGCAGCGAGTTAAAAGGCAGTCAACTATGAGACACACACTGTGATATTGTGAGCGACGCACCTGATAAATCGTTGTTAATCATTACAAATCAATACAGAATGTTTGTTGTAAACACAGTAATGGTCCCAACAGTCTTCCCCAAGCTTCCCCGCATCCTCCAGTACCAGCAAACACTTCAGTCTGAATCGTGCCCCACATCATTCATGCCTCCAAGGCCAGTCGCTGCAAAAGGAGCGTTAGATGATGTGGCACCTCCACCATCCCTTAAGGTCTGTAAGCACATTACCCTGAAGTGGTTGCAGATGGAATACAATGGATGTTGGCTATGGCCGCTTTATTCTTGTAATCCCTGCCTAAATCACGGCTTACCTAGAGACCTTCAAGATTGTCCTGGGAGTGCCCAAGAACAGGCTACTGTGAACGGTCTTAAGCTCCACCACTATCTGCCAATGAAAACCACAACAATGGTGACTATAGGTTGTTTCCTCGTCTATCGCTTCAAGTGGACAAGCATGAGATGGCTTCCATGTGTACACTTGGTAATGCTAATGGCAAGCCTCTATGGTTTGAGATATAGGAGAGCATGAGGGTTCTAAAGGTTATCCTTTGTCTTGAAGCAGCACAGAAACACTTTACCACTGTCCCGTTTATGCTGGCCAACTCATTCCACTACAGGATACACATGTACACTTCTGCTGCAAGACTGAATTGACCACTTTTCAACCACCACAGATTTCTGTGCACACCCCATGAATGGAAGTTCTCCATCAAGCAGTTAGACTCAAGCCATGGATGTGGGCTGGGTACGTGGCACAATCTTTGCATCTCTGAAGCCGATCCCCTCATCTCACTCATGTTTCCATTGGGCAGCTTTAAGAAAAACTGGGCTTTACACAAGGAAACCTGTGACACAACTTTCCATTTGGTGTAAGCAACCGTGTATATATACAGTAATTCTGAACTTTGTGGATAGCGGCTTTAGACAAGGCGAGTCCAGGACTGGAAAAAAAAATCATTAGAAAAATATATTAGATGGAAGTAGCTAGAAAGCATCCTGTACCTGCCAATACAGCTATAGTTTGTGTGTGCAGACAAAAACAATAGAGCAGCTTGTTTAAGGGGTTACTGTTGCTGTAAAGGAGGGACACTGTTTTAAAAGAAGGAACACATTTGCATTGAAAATATTTGTGGCACATTGGAAAACATAAGAAAAAAATGGCATTATGAACCTTAAATACAATGCACCACTTTTTCTCACTAGTTTCTTGCCTGTTTACATTGTTCTACTCCAAGGGTGTGGGCCAGACATCCGCTTATCCTTCCATTTGCATAATTTATTTCTTTGTTTTGAGGTTAATTTATTTTCCCAACCAATGTCTCTGTAGGCGAAGGGGCTGGGGTTTTAGGGGTTCTAAGGTAAAGAATTCTGAGCTGATGGTCCATGCCTTTCAAGGGGTGACCTACTATGCGCAAGTGCACAGACCCGGGACTTATAAAGAGCACGAAGAAGCAATGTAATCATGCTGCTCACTGTGGTGGAAAAGGAGACAGTAAAGGTCTAAAAACACCAATGCACTTTGCTTGGGAAGGACAAGGGGCTTTAACCAGCAGCTGGACCGCGTGGGCAAAAAAGCACATCGGGTTTGGTGAAAATGGCAAACCTTCTATAGGTTGTTCCCCACCACCTTCAAGAAACCATTTCCCGAGAATGTTTAAATAAAGAAGGGAAAATGAATGTGGGTAGTGAACTAGGGAAGAGTTATATTATTATATGTTAATTGTGAAAAGGTATGCAACCATGGTCCTGGTTTTATAGAATTGTTGTAGATGCGATCCCCTCTGGGAGAGCCAGTCGGATACCCTTGAGTCCTAGCGATTGCTCTCAGATAAGACTAAACTGGTGCAGCTTCAATGCATTTGGAGATGTCAATCTATACTGTCTGCCATTAAGTGCCTCTCTACAGACATCAGGCCACCCAGCCCAAAGCAAGGACAATGCGAGTGTGCTTAGGATCCACAGCATTTGGGGGTTTTCCTCAAGCCACACTCTACGCTACCATAACACTTCAAATGCTCTTGCAATGCAATGCCTGGTGTTCATGAAGAGAAGGCAGCTACTCATCGACGGCCCAGGGGAGCTCTACCAGGTCATTCCTAGCAAAGTCATCCCCTCCAAACTGCGAATGTCAAATCCCTACCATAGCCCTCAACAGGTTTGGAGCGCCATCCACTGGTCAGCAAAGAGGACAACAAGGTCTCATTTTAGAAGGAAGGGAAGAGTCTCCCAGCTGGCATTGTTCCAGAAATGAACATGGTGGTGGGGTTATGAGGCTTTACAGCAGACAGGCATGAAAGGAAGACATTAAAACATGGCACCAATGACATGAGCGTGTGGTCACCCTCAACCTGCTCACCAAACAAAATACACAAGTCAACACCCTTTCCTGCAACCCTGTTGTCGATGGACGTAAAGGAAGAGTTGATGATATGGGGCAAACACACCCAGATACTCTGGCAAAATCTCAGATAGCCACCATCCTCGAGGTCCTCACTAAAGGAACGCAGCCCTGAGGACCATGCGCCAGGATGAAGTGGCGTTTATTGCCCCTCCACCCACTTTTGCAGAGGTTCCCATTTTATTCAGACTCCTTCCCTTCCTCTTGGCAGAGATTCCATGGATAATGGAGACCATTTCTGGGTGCGGATTAAAGAAATGCAGTGGTTTCAAAATCCATTCCCTTTGAAGTGCAGCAGCACATCTCTCTGCTCTACGACATACTCAACACGTATGAAGCTGCACAGGTCTCCACTCACTGTTGTATGTTGTTCTTTTTACCCCACAGCCACAATGTTTGGGGGTTCTTTTAGGCGCTCATAGCCACTCCACCGAACTTCTTTTCAAACAGCAACCCACAAATGCTGCATGACAAATAGGATTACCCACAAACATTCTCCAAGCCAGGTGATACACCATGCATGCAGATTTAATCCATTATAAAGTTCTGATTTGTCTTAGTGGGAACCTGCAGGCCCCGACGAGCTCCACTGGTAGAACCACAACAGGGTATTACTCAGCAGCTTGTCTTTAACTTTGCACCTCTAGGAATCAATCTCTTCTAATCTGTAGTGCATGTCTATGAGATGAGAGGGTTTATTCCCACTCCTCAGCTCTTAGTAGGGAGTGTACACCTTTGGGTGGCCTGCGTGGCAGAGCTGGCTAGAAAGGAAGTGAAAGCAGTGCACTCACTCAACTTGATTAAAGTGCGGGCAAGGAACCTTCTGCAGCGGCTAGCAGTACCATCTCCTCGGGATTCTTCTGGCAGCCACTGAGACACAATGCAAAGTGGAGGCAGCATGGCAGGCAGAGGGCATTGGAAATGCAAGAAGATGGGGGTTGAAGACTCCACCTGCCGACTGGTCCTGTGGTCAAATCAAAAGCATGTGTGCTTCTAGGCCTAGTTCGGGAGAGGCCTTTTGGCGAGGGTCACTGCTCCTCTCCATTGCTAAATGAGATGCAAGGCTGAGCTCTGTATCCTAACCAGTAACACCCTGGCATCACCCATTCCTATTCAGAAGCCAGGCAGTTCTCTGAAGGAGTCTATGGTTTACAGGTTATGCCTCTCGCAGTGCAAGCACTTTCAGGGATGAAGCCAAGGCTATGCACAGTCCTTCAAAACATTTGTAAAGACATAGAAACAAACAGTTCCTTGGCACTAGGCTGCAGATGGCATACAGTGGTCAGGGGAGATTTTAAAGTTTTTGAAAGCACTAACTTGTGCGGCTGCACCATTATAGAACAGATACATACACAGGGTGGCTGTACAATTTATAGTTGGAGAAATTCATAGTAACCCTGAACCCAAAACTGTGCAGATAGGGGGAGCAAGTAAAACAAGCCACCTTCTAGCACAGAAACTAACTAGACAGAGATTTAGCACATCCAGCAAGAGGCCGTAGGAAGGCACAGTAAGTCCCAAGTAATTCATGCTCCCAGTCCCCATCCATACAGATTCTCAAGAACAGCCAAATGAACGTCCTGTCCAATGGCCCAGTCCTGGAGGGGACTGTGTTCAGACATTACTGTACACTGCGTGTGATTCTCTTCTCACCTGAAAAGGTCTAGTAACAGACTATGACTTATGGTTTCGTGACTGGCACGGTTACTGCTACAGTACTGGCAGACTGCAATGATCATTGCAAGCTCTATGGTTGAAATGCTGTCAATAAGAAGGCAAATCCAAGGAGTCCATGAACATGATCACTCTAGCTCCAGAGGTTGGGGGTTTCCCTTCTGGCTGTTCATGACAGATGCCTTTCTGGGGAGGCAGGATTTGGGGAGGCAGGATTTGGGGAGGCAGGATTTGTGCATGGTGGTGGCTGCTCCACAGGCTCCACTATGTGGGTTTTCTGATGTTCCTCGAGGGTCAAGCTCCGCCTGAAGCTTTTTTCGCATATAGGACATGAGTAGGGCTTTTCACGAGGCGGCAGTTTATGTTCATTAACCAACACCTTTTCCTCATCTACCTCTGGGTCTTGCTCCAGGTCTAATACCTTAGTGTACTTCCTGCCCCTGCGCACACGTGTTGTGTTCAGAGGCTTTTCCCCTGTAGCATTGGCAGCCTTCCTCCGCACCCCCACTCTTCTTTTGTTCCCAAGGTCAGCTGCAGACTTCTTGTTGCTTTGTGGATTAAGGGCTGGCAACCTCTCTTTCAAATGGATCTTCTTGTGTTGGGTGAGATAGGAATTGGAGTTGAAGTTCGAGTCACACTCCACACACTTGAATGGTTTCTCCCCAGTATGGGTGCGTATGTGCTGCTTCAGAACCCAGTTGAGGCTGAAGCTCTTCTCACAAGTTGGGCACTTAAAAGGCTTCTCCCCTGTGTGGATCCTGCAGTGCTTGAGCAGGTCAGCACTGCGGGCAAAGCTTTTGCCGCAATCCCCACAGATGTATGGCCGCTCGCCATTGTGGCTCTTCTCGTGCTGGATGAGGAGCCAGTTGTAGAGGAAGCTCTTGGGACAGCCAGTGCACTTGAAGGGCTTGTCCTCGATATGGGACTTTTTATGCCACTCAAGCTCTGCACTCTCGGGAAAGCTACGGCTACAATCTGGACACTTATGTGGGCCCTCCAACACGTGAGTGGTCTTGTGCTTGATAAGGGAGGAGCTCTGGCTGAAACACCGGGCACACACTGGGCATTTGTAGGGCTTCTCCCCGGTGTGTGTCCGCTGGTGCTGAGCGAGGCAGAAGCTCTGGCTGAAAGCCTTGCTGCAGAGCTGGCAGACGTAGGGACGCTCTCCAGTGTGGGTTCGCAGGTGCTCCTTCAGGACAGACTTGAAGTGGAAGGTTTTGTCACAGTCTGGACACTCAAAGGGCTTGAAGCCAGTGTGCGTCTTTTGATGGCGCAGCAGTGCAGAGTTGAAGGTGTAGCTCTTGTCGCACTCCAGGCAATGGTATGGCTTCTCAAGGGTGTGCGTTCTGCGGTGCTTGTTCAGATCAGATTTCTGGATGAATATCTCACTGCACTCTTTGCACTCATAAGGCCCCACATCGGCATGAGTCTTCAGGTGCTGGTTGAAGTAAGTCTTCCGGCTGAAGCCAGTGTGGCATTCTTTGCATATGTAACGGGCATCAGCATCTACTGTACGAATAGTCAATAGACTTGCGGCTTCTGTTGACTTGTCCAGGTGCTCCTCTGCCTTTAAGGGTATATCAGTGGTCTCCAAAGCAGGGTCTTCGTCAGTGCTTTCCATGCCATGCTCTGTGGGATTAAAGAATACAACATTTTTCAATGTGACAATGGCACACAAGATCACAATTAAATATATTCCAACAAATAACCAACATCATCCATCAGCATCCAAGTCGCGAAATAACCCCTGCTGTGCTATTCGCCGCCATGGGTCCTTGCTCCTCCCTGCCCATCAGCTAGGCCACCCACTCAGAGTCCGCTCCTTTCCCTCAATCCTGGTTATTGGCTTCAGCCTAGAGCCGCCTACCTTTACCGCAGCACTTCCTGTGGAAAATCAGAGCCACCTCGTACTGCTCTTTCCTTCTTCAACCAAAGTATGTTGAAAACGATCAGGCACCTGTAGGGTACCCAAAGTTGGTAGAGCTGGGAAGACTGCTGTGAACAGGGTTGTTTTTGAGCCTACAGCACACTTCTATCCTTCAGCAACTGGTACCGTAGGAGTCTACCATCATCCATTATAGGTCGATGTTCACATGTAAAGTTAGCAAGTATTAGCATCTGTTTTGGATACATAAGCTATGTATGGTCTGCCATCTAGTGGTTGGTACAGAGTATTTCCCTTTATTTATATCAAGAGGAGAACCAGAGTAGAATCTACTTCCCATAATGCTCCTTAAAGCCAACACACACTTCAGATTCTTAATGCTTTCAGCCAACATTAAGTTTGGTATTGTGAAGTGTGTAGAAGAGAACCTTGTAATTTCAAAACAATAACAGCACACCCGGTGAGAAAGCCATGTATGGATAGGATGCATGGCATATGGGAAAATACGGAAAGGTAAGGTGTTCCTTTACCAGCAAGTGAATGCATTTTAAGATTCACAAGCAAGCAGCATTCCCGCCTGATGGAGGGTTCCGAACTGCCAGGAGCTGGGAGCTATTGAGCCCCTGGTTATAGCCAGAGGGAGCGTGGTTAACTTGCAACCAACAGCTACCAGGAGCTACAGTTGGCTCCTCTGGCTAAGTGGTGTGTTAGGCAGAATCCTGTGCAGTGCCTTTAGGGACCCCTATACACAATTAAGACTACAAGTGGCAGTACAAGTTTTACTTTTGGTACAAGCCTGTACTACTAGGTTAAAGCAGCCAGGCTCATCTCAAGTGTATATGAGCAGTAGCAGAGATTACACAAAGGGACCAAAATGACTGACTCAAGCAAACACTGACTCAAAGTTCCAGGTAAATTATATAAGTACATTTATTTTTTTAGAAGAAGAATGGGTTAGCTCTCACACTGCGCACACAATTGAAGTAGAAAGCACAATTGCTGGTTATATTAAGTGGTTTTAATCAACAACGTTGCAGCCTGACACCTGTTTCGAGCTTCATGCTCTTCTACTGAGGCTGCTTAGACATGGTTGTAAAAGATAATTACAAAAAAAAACAAGTGTCAAATCAAATGCTTTACTTCATTTTATTTCCATTGCGCAATTATTTTCTGTAGCACACTATTTACAGACAAGCCAAGACTAAAGGTAAAATCATGCAATTCTGGCCTTACCCATGTACCTTTTGGCTGATCACCATTGCCATCCATCACACTCACTAATTGTACTTTATTTTCTATCTCTCTTTCCCACCGCGATATCCTTTTCCACTCAACGGCGCACTTTATTGGTAATATGCCTTTTATATTATGTTGAATTTAAATGTATATTCGGTCTAGTGGAATCCTTTCATTTATTTGACAATGTATTGTGGTTATTTTTTGTTTGGCATACCCCAATTGCCCTATTTTTCTTGGGTCCGGGTTACTGTTTCTGTTTCCTTTATCATTGATCTTTGATTTGACACTTGTTTTTTTTTGTAATAATTATCTTTTACAACCATATCTAAGCAGCCTCAGTAGAAGAGCATGAAGCTCGAAACACGTGTCAGGCTGCAACGTTGTGGATTAAAATCACTTCATATAACCAGCATTTGTGCTTTCTACTTCAATTGTGTGCGCAGTGAGAGCTAACCCATTCTTCTTCTAGCTCCATACTTAGTGGGTAATTCGGCAGGTTCCCACTTCAGCTCTCAGCCACAGCCCATCCGCAACCACCAAAATTGCCATCCATGCGCTGCACCCTGTAGGGTCCTCTCTATGCCACTTTCTTCCTCATTTATTTTTTTAAACCATTTGTTATAAACACAACACTTCTATTAATTCAAATCACACGTAAAAAACACTACAACCAACCAATTCACTTTGGTACACTCTAACTCAAGGTAAGTATCCTATGTTTTAACGGACCGGTGTGAAACAAAAGATGTTACCGGGAATACACTTGCAATCACTTTTTGACAGTAATGACAGTTCGGTCTTACTAAAGAAACGCATATCTGCAGCAAGAAATGTTTCTGGGGCAAAAACACACTTAGCACCTGGGTTAACCAGAGAGAGTTGTGGGCAGAAATCGTAGGCAATACTTTTGTCAAGGCAGACAGAATCAGAGAACACTCGTTGACAGAAATTCGAAAGTCAATAGGCCGGAGCCAGTGTCAAGTGGAACCGGGTTCCTGTTGTCGAGCATCACACAGTCGGACAGTTCAAGATTCAACGTTGCCAGGAGTACGTAGATATTGTCAACAGAGGAAGAAAAAGTTATAAGAAGGAGGGAAAACAAGGGCAAGCCTTGGAGGTGAAGAAAATGGGTTCACCCTAATTCTTCAAGCAGAACACAGTACCTTATTCAATGAAGAAGCTGGTGCCATGGCAGTTGTTCCTGGTAGTTTCCTGCAGACCCACAGTTCCTGGAGCTTCAGTGTGAAGGACGTCTGGAGGGGTCTGCACCACACGGGTTGAGACCGGCAGCAGCGACGGTGAATAAAAGGTGCGCTCCTTAAAACCAGGAGAGGCTCTTCAGATGGCTATCCGGACCACTACAGCAGTGTGCAGCGATTTCGACCAAGAATAGGATCCTCTGGCAGTGGAAGATGAGCTGGTTATAACCCACCAGGATCAAGGGAAGAATATTCCGGACTGGATCTTCTCTGATCGTCGAAGGGTAGATAGCTCAGGGCTGCAGCAGGCGTTCACCGGGACGGGGTAGTTGCAGCAGCCGCCTTCTTCTCCGCTTCTCTTCGGTTCCTTGTAGTTCCAGTGGCGATTGACTTCTAGCCCAAGAGACCTGCCTTTTATGCGAAAATCTCCCATTCACACATCCTGGCTGTCAATCACGCAGCAGGGGGGTTGTCCAGCCCGGACATCCATCTCAGCCAATCATGGCAAAGTGCGACCTGGGTTTCCTAGGATACCCTGTGCAGGCGGTGACTACACCCCTCCCTCACATTCAGCCCACCTAGACACCGAGGCGCCTAGAGGAGGCCTTCTTGGCAGAAGCCCGCCAAAAGACAGTGAACAAAGGAGGCAAACCTGGTTTGCCGCGCAAAGTAAAACACAAGAAGGACTTTAACAAAAAGAAATGGCGACTAAACCCGACGGGAGCCAAAAGAAAAAGTATTTGGTCAAGCGCGTTTAAGTTCGAGGCTAATATAATAGTCTAAAACAATACTACGTTTATATAGTATAATCGCAGTAGCAAAGATAGGGTAGATAACACTGCCACCAGCCAAGTCCAAATGTTAAAAGAGCAAAACAAGGCTCTAGGAGGTACAGATAAAAAGGGCTAAGAAGTAACCCTTTCCAGTACTCCATGTAAGATGGGGTGTACTGGGTCTGTGGTTAGATGACTAAGTAAAGTTAATGGCAACTTTACCATTTTCTGGGGGTTAGTAGTCAGCCCCAGAAATAGAGTCGGTGAGAAGTCTAAAAGACAACCCTGTGTCACTGCACTGAAGGTGCTGTGTAACGCACAAAAGAAGGGGGCTACTGAAGTGGGTTCCATGTAATAATGTCGCCACAAAAATATCAGCATACAAAAATATTGCAGAGAAATTGTCGTTTTTTTGTGGCGACATTATTGTATGGAACATGAGGGGGACACCCCCGCAACCCCCAAACTTTTTTTTTTTGCCTCCATCGCCAAATATATGGTCGCCGTAAATAATATCGCCACGACATTTTCCCGGCGATATTTACGGCGACCATATATGTGGCAATATTAATACCGGATACCCTGAAGTGGTGTACTGAGTCCACAATCACAAAAACAGATGAAATACACATGGCAAAACCTGGGTAAGAGTGGGGGAAAAGCTCACACTCTTACCAAGTGGAAAAATTAACTCCAAAAGTCCAGCAAAGCTGCTGGGGGACTCACTAGGTGAGGGGAATTAGCCATAAATTGAGAATGCTCACACCAAATGTGATCATAACTGTAGTTCTGGGAATGTGTTTACAGGAGCATAGAAAACACATCCAAAAGACATTTAAAGCATATTTTATAACATTCAAATTGACAACAAGTCATGGTTGCATCTTGCGCTCATGTTACATTTGCTGCGCGCTATGGACTGACTTCTGGTTCCCCAGCGGTAGCTCCTGCTTAACGGGTGCTTCCCGATAGCCAGGAGCTGCTTTTTGCTGCTAATCAACAAATCCCAATTTCGAGCCCTGTGGGACAATACTAGGTTCTTGAGCAGGGCATGAATGCATAGACACTCACATGAGGGCTGCTTCAGAGTGTTCATGTATGCACAGAAGCCCAAGCTGGGGATTTGCATAGACTAGGTAGTGGCACATCAGCCAAGTTCCGGCTGAGGAGGATCTATGTTTGCTGGAAAGCTTTAGCATTCCTGGACGCTTTGTACGGTCCCTCTGCATAATTAATGTATGGGATTAAAAAAGCACAGAACTAGTCGGAGAAGCAACAGAGCACTATACACCTAGGAAAGCAGAGGATCTGGGATAGACCTGCACAGCAGCAGAGCTTGGGTCCTACTTTTCCTTGTGTGCAGAGCGAAAAGCTAGGAAATTAACTGACTGGCCTTTGGATTGTCTTGCATTCTGTTCTTGTTATCAAACGTTCATTAGAACACTTGGTGAAAACTGTGGCAGTGTTCCGGGGACCACCTTATTCTTATGAAGCTGAAAGAGAGGTTCTTGTATCGGCAGGGTCGGTAAATCGCCAACACCGCGAACGAAAGTAAGATCAAGTAGAGCACCACTGCCAATGTATCAATGTTCAAAGCCAAGGATTGCCCAGTTCTGAACAAAGAAGAAGCCACGTAGTACAGTATTCAAATGCCAAATTGGGGCTAGTGCAGCCATTGGTGGGTGCAACATTTTGCCTGTGGCAGAAGTCTCTACTACTGGCGCTATCTGCCACATGATTGTTTTGGAGCGGTGTATTTTTGCGTACTAAACGAACCTTGAACGAGTTACTTGATCGGGCATGATCCGGTAGGGGAGATTTGATAGGATTTATTCACAGGGCCCATGTAAAGGCAATGTTAGGACCATGTGAGAGTCTCATGTGATGTAATCAGCTTAGCAGTCAAGACAACCCTCCAATAAGAAGGCTGCTCAAGAGGCAATCTGATACATTCTCTACCTATAGTGCTCAGGCCAACACAGTAACAGGTCTCAGCCGTAAACACTGGACAGCTGCACACCTTGGATACCGAGCTCCTATTACTTTTTACTCAGATACATTCTCTACCTATAGTGCTCAGGCCAACACAGTCACAGGTCTCAGCCGTAAACACTGGACAGCGTGCACACTTTTCGATCATGTGCACCATCTTAGTGAAGCAGTGGTTTGGGACCCTCCTGGGCCCGCTTTCCACCCTGGGCATGTGTGTTACCCAGGTCATGGACCTGCACCCTGTTGCTCCCCTGCAGCTCCACTTCCCTCTCCATCCCTCTGCCCGCCTACCAGACTGCCCCGTGGTCCTGATTGGACTATTGTCCTCCACCTGCACGGTATATGCGCTATGTCTCCCCCTGGCTGCTCTTTCGATCATGTGCACCAGGTTAGTGAAGCAGTAGTTTAGGACTCTCCTGGGCCCGCTATCCACCATTTTTGGGCCGGTGTGCTACCCAGGTCTCGGCTCTGCACCATGTTGCTCCCCTGCAGCTCCACTTCCCTCTCCATCCCTCTGCTCACCTACCAGACTGCCCTGTGGTCCTGATTGGCCAGACGGTTACTCAAAACCCTTCTACCCTGGGCAGCCCTCTGCCCGGCAGCCCCTGCGGCTAAGGGCCCCAAGGCAAAGGGCGGCTCCTACATGGACGGCTCCAAAACATGTCTGCAGGTGCCCGCAGGGGGAGCCAGTGAAGCCAGCAGTTAACAGACACCAACAAAAACTGTAAGCGTGGCATGGGTGGGGTGTAGAGCAATTACTCTACACCAGAAAGCCCTTGCCACTCTACCTCACCTTCCCATAACATAGACTGCCATAGACTTAGCCCATGCATACTTAGAAAGTTTTGTGACCACCAGCCTGATTTTATCCATTACAGTATTTGAAATATTGCCTTGCACTGCATCCGAACATACTAGTCAATGTTAACAAGTGTCACACCTGGAGGGAATTGAGAACATTAGCCTGCGCCGTATCTAGATAGGATTGTGAATGTTTGCATATGCCACACCTAGATGGAACTTGAATGTTACCATGTGCCACACTTAGATTGAATTCCCAACTCTGGCCTGCGTCGCATCTAGATAGGATTGTGAATGTTAGCATGTGCCACACTTGGAATTGAGAACATTATCCTGCCTCATATCTAGATAATTACTGTTAAGGGTAGCGAGTGCCGCATTTGGATGGAATTATGTAGAACAGCAAGTACTACACTTAGAACTGTGAATGTTAGCATGTTAAACATCATAACCCACTAACCAACATAAGCTCAAACTCTTCATATTGATCTCGCTCAAAACACTCACACAACCATCTCTCGCACAATCAAGCTGCACGCACTTCACCACACCGCAACAACACAAGCCGCACCAACAGCACAGGCAGACTGACACCGATCAAATACTTGCATCAAAGCTCAGCACCCGGTGTCTATCGATTTGAAGCTGCCAACAGTACACCACTCCTCTCACTAACCTACTCCACCATACTAACCCATCCCACCTTCTTGTTTACAGATCCGTCAGAGCGCCTGGGGACCAATTCCGTTGGTGACGGTGCGCTATATAAGTACCTTTGACATAACACTTAATTGTCCTCTTTTAGCAATACTTTTTCTAGTTGGGTCTATAAACGCTGAAACTATTGCATTAGAGTACATATAGGGGGGAATGGCATGTGAGACTGTAGGTGTTATTTGCCCACCCATTCACTACCAATGGGCATGCTAATCCATACAACCATTGCCACCCAGTTCCTTCCCCTACCAACCCAAAACACTTCCTCATGAGAACTCTGACCTCGCTTTAATCAAGCCTTGACATCAAACTAAGCACTGAAAGGGCCTGCTAGTGTTTTTTCAAAGCAGCTGTTAGGAATCCAACACAACTTACTGAGTGCACCCCTTCTTTCTAGGATGTTGTGGCAGCCGCGGTGAACAAACCAGAATATGGCGTTGGTGGTCCAGTTTCAGGCTGGGCCAGCAGCGGTGTGCCAGCGTGTCTGCCCGTGGGAGGCCTCTCGGATGGTCAAGATTCCCGAGGCTCCCAGCGTTTGTTCAGAGCTGCACAGCAACTCATCCTGGAGTGAGTTTCCACTCCAAGATGGCCGCAAAACTATTATGGACGGGCAACCACCAATATGGCTAGAGCAACGTTCTGACGTTCACATCAGAACATACACTCAATGATCTGCTGACTATGAAGACACCGACGGAGTACCCATCAGTGTCTTGTAACCCTTGCATTATGGAGATGTTCCTGCTGACTACAGTTACAGGTAAGTGGAGAGTTTCTTTGTTCTATGGAGCTCATCAGCTCCTTTATATTCAGTTATCCGGATTAACTCTGCGTAACTTCAACACGGCCAAGATTCTTTAATTGGGTAAAGGGAATTTAGTTTCCTTTACAATAGAGAATTGTGTACTCATTCTTCAGTATTTCACCCACATACAGGTCCAGTTCGTGAAGAACCCATACTGAGGCGCATGAATAAGCAGTGTCCACCCGGGAGACATTTGTATCCGTGTTTATCACAGTCTAGATATCGTTTATTAGGGAGAGGTCCAGAGGTCATCTGTCACTGTCGTCTGTGGCTCACAGAGAAAAAAACAAGTTCCAGGATAAGTCCAGCTAAAAAGTAAGTCTGAACCTTACTTAATTTGAGTTGTAAACCAGGCTATTGGTATTATAAAAAGGTTTTTACCAGGTCTGCTTTCAACCACTCGATTTATAAGCACTGTGTGTCCATCACTGAAGTCCTGTTAAAAATAAGTATTGGCAAACACAACAGTGTTGGTTTGTGTACAAGTATTAGGCATTTATAACCCTTAGGGAATTTAAGTCACCCTCCAGTCCTGTGGATTCCTGTGTGAAAGACACAACCTGCTGCCCCAAAATCCAAAAAGCTCTGGCAGTCAAAATCACAATGCTTCAATCCAGAATTGAGCAAAAAAAAGAACACCTTGGCAAAAAACACTAATACCGCCGCACCCCTGTCCCACAAAACCCCTACGTGCCACCCTTCTCTCCGGTTACTGCCACAGAAGTAGAAAATATCATACGGCCTCAAGCTATCCAGATGTCAAGGGGATTTATGCCCAGCCACAATCATTCAGGAAGGCGCTAACGACTTGGCCCCTTTCATAACAGTCATAATCAACTCTTCCTTCAAAACCAGCTCAGTACCCAAGAGGCCTGGGTCATGCCCCTCCTGGGTGGCCCCCCCCCCCCCCCCCCATCACCACCGCCTATCACCACCGTTCCCTACATCCTAAAGATCCTAGATAGAGTGGCCAGTCTACAAATTCAGAAACATCTGGAGGTCATCAACCTATTGGGCCTCAGACAATCTGGCTTTAGGCCAAGGCATGGAACTGAAACAGCCCTTCTGGACCTTAAAATCCAGATGGACGAGGCGAAGGATAACGTCAAGTTAGCCATACTCCTGTTGCTTGACCTTTCAGCAGTGTTCAACCTTGTTGACCACCAGATCCTCATCGAACACTTGGCGTCAGCATCCGCCTTCTCTAGTGAGGCCTCCGCCTGGGTACAATCCTTCCTGGCCAATTGCACGACCAGGGTCTTCTTACCCTCCGAGTATCGCCTACCCTCTATAACATTTTTACGAAGCTCCTGTTTGACTGTCTCGACAACTTGGGTGTCACATACATAAATTATGCTGACGACACTCAGGTTCTCACTACGCTATCAGAATTCTACGAAGAGGACACTAAACTGATTAATGGCTTATATCTGGAGATCCAGGTGTGGATGGCAGACGACAGTTTATGTCTTAATGACGAAAAACTGAGCTGTTGATTGCCGGCTCTCAACCACGTCTAAACAAACTAGACCCGCGTTATGCATCCATTAACATTGATGGAAACTCGATCAAAGTGGCCAATGAAATCAAAACCTTAGGTGTATACTTGGACTAACCTCTCTCGCTAAAAAACAAGTGAATCCCCTGCATTCTCCACAGCTTACACAAACATGCTGATCAATGCATGCACGTCTTTCCTCTCGCCCAGTAGCTGCATTACCTTAGCTGGAGCACTAGTGCTCTCCAAAATGGACTACTGCAACACCCTATTCCTAGGCACCTCTGAGCACAACCTAAACAAACTCCAGGTTCTTCCAGACAAAGTCTTAAGAGCGGCATTGAGCATTCCTCGATCCTCTAACATCACCAGCTTCAGACAGGATGTCCCATTGGCTCCCAGTACGAGACAGAATAACCCTCAGATCTCTGGTCATCACCCATAAGTGTCTATCGAACACAGCCCCCAAGTACTTGGCTGTGAAATTTAACAAACGTCAATCAGACAGACCAACCAGAACACTGTACTCGTGTTGCCTCTCCATTGCCAAATTCAACCTAAAAAAAGCGGGTGGTTCTAGCTTCCCGGTCCTAGCTGGCAAACTATGGAACGCCTTACCCCTGAACCTTAGAATGGAACCATCGTTCTGGACCTTCAGAGCCAATATTAAGACAGGGCTAGCCAACAAGAACTGCTTAACGTCTGCTTACTACATCTCTTCTGTATCTCACTGTGTACTGTACCTCATTGTGCATCAACCTTGCGACCATCATGTAACCCTGGTCCTCTGCACTCATTGTTTTTTCTGTCATTGTCCCTGTCCACCATGAAAATACATCTAACCTGTTGAACTAGCTTTAAGTCTCTGGCGCCCAGTTACCTCAGGGTTCGGCACGCGGTATAAATAAAAGAAACTAAACCAACTAAACAAAGAAATTAAAATGTATAGGCTGGAGCAAGGCTGGATTCACAGACTTCACACCCAGCAATCTGGGCCAATGCCCTGGTTCTCTCTAGGCTTAACTACTGCAATAGCCTTCTCCTGCATCTACCTTCTTCCATTTTACGAGCCCTCGAGCTAATCCAGAATAGGGCAGCAGGACTTATCCTTCGCCTTAAGCCCAGGTGCCGCATCTCTCCTGCCCTAAAAACTCTCACTGGCTCCGGTTGCAGCACTGATTAAATTCAAATCCCTTTGCATCATCCACAAGGCTGTCTGGGACCTGGGACCACGCCATCTGCAACTTTTTCTTACTAAATACTCTCCCTCTAAATATCTGTGGTCCTATGGCACCAACTCTCTATGTGTAACGCATTTTGCTAAACAGAGGGCCAGAGATCGATCACTTTATTCAGCCGGCTCCCTCTCATGGAACAGCCTCCCCTCCCCTTCCTCTTAGTCTTCAGCAGGACTGCCTCAAATTCCAGAAGCTCCTCAAAATGTTCCTCTTCACCTCCTCCTTCCATTCTTTCCTCCTCTGCTAATCTCATAGACACTGCGATTGGTGGCCAGGGCCCTTATTTATTCCTCGGGGTCCTGGCCTCCCATACCCAATCGCCCTAGCCACTGCCTACCTCGCAGCACTTGCCTCAGCACCCACCAGACTCAATCCTGTATGCTTGAAGTTTATACCAAATGCGGCTCCAGGCCGGATAGCACACCATACTATGCACTTCATCTGCTGCTCACCCACGAATACAGACATTCCAACACTTACCCCATCCCCGCTTCCCTTCTTTTCACTGCACTTGCACATTCTGAATACTCACAAGGCATAGTAGGGTTGTCTTTATTTTCCACTGTATTCAATCTCATTTTCCCCTCCCTGTTGCCCTGTGGGCGCTTTGAAACAGAATTGACTTACTGTATAAGCACCTAACAAAAACAAAACAAAAAAACACACACACACAATTGGGCATCTCTACTTGCCTACATTTGTATCTTTTCCTTTCTTTAATTTTAACATCAATTCTTACTGTGAAGGGGATACTTCGCCCAGAGCAGAGGTGGGAGGCTTGCAATTGTGGTTGATGCCTACCTATGTCAGCTAACATGGAATCATGATCACAAGATTGTAGGTCTCGGAATCTTCTGGCATTATTGAAATGATAGTTCAATTTATTTATGCACAATTATACTAAGTGACTAGAGACATAGGTATGGTATTATTTATAAAGTGCCTAGACACAGGCAAGTGTTTCAAAGTGCTCAAGGACGGTGGGGACATGGGGAGAAAACAAAAAGTTGGTCAGAGCCCTTGAAATTCTGAGGCGATAGTCTGCACAAGCAGACTAAGTGCATACAATACATTAAACAGTTTGAGATACTGCAAATAGGCTGGACGGCGATTCTGCAGATTATACCAGTGCAATTAAGGGTTGGAGACAAGGGAAAACAATCTTCAGCACGGAGCGTACAGACGATAACAGGGAGGGGGAGGTTCAAGTGCACCTGGTCGGTGGAGACTGGGTTAAGTATAGAGAGAACCACCCTCTAGGGTTATTTCTCAGTGCAGTAAGTGTGGGTGGGGTGTAGGGCCCAGAAACAAGTGCGAAAGAGGATTGGCGGGGTGCCGGGGATATGGGAGACTGAGATACACCCTGCGGCAAGTCAGCAAGCTGTGAAGGACGAGGCGGGAGAGAGGGAAAGAGAAGAGAGCTGGGTTAGAAGGTTAGAAGGAGAGAGAAGGAAGAGGAAGCTCTTGAGTTTCCAAAACTTAAAGGAGAGTTCCGGGACTTTTTTTTTTATTGTCCCTACGGTTCGGCCATGTGTTTTTAAGCATAACTCGGTAGATCGTAGACAACTTTCCTATGGACCTTACCCGACTTTTCGTCCATTAACGCACTCGAAATCAGCCGCCATTTTCTGATAATCCTATCATTTCCCCCCATCGCCCTGGCTCACCTGCTTTTGCGGCACTAAATCAAATCCCCCGCCCCTGAGCCTGACATCAGCAGACGCGTACCGCCCATTTCCCAACGCCAAAGCACGTTTCGTGTCAACAATCGCTGCGCCTCAGCTAATGAAGTGTCGCCATGGAAATGGCAGGACGCCTCTTTCCTCAATAAGTATAAACACACCGTTTCACAACACACAGCAGCAGATTTTCGATTCCATTACTCTCTGTGTGTTACTTTGAGTATTCTGTGACTCGTTTCTGTGCTCTGGTCAGCTACCTTCGTTGATTGTAGCCCGTGTGAACAGATACCAGTACCACCGCTATAAATTATTTTACTTTCTTTACCACACAATGGCTACAATAATGCCGTATATGTACGAGCCCGAGTACACCGAGGAAGAACTACTGGAAAGGCAAGCACGCGAAAACGATGGGGATTCGGACGGCAGTCGGGAGGACCAGTCAACGGATGAAGAGCCTGGACCATGTCGCATGGACGGCGTCTCCACCTGGTGCACGTGCAATCGGTGCGAGCTAATGCCAACTGAGGAGGAGAACTGCTGCTGCCATGAAAATTCCGGGTGCTTAGCCTACATTTCGGAAGGCGAGCCAAGTCCGCAATGCATCACCGAGCTGCCAGAGTTCAGGGAAGCCTGCCTCTCACGGACCGTGTTGAGGATGATGATGGTGCTTATGCACGAACTTTGCGGCACTGTTCGTCCGCGTAATCCGAGTAACGAGTAAGTATACTCTGGTTGTGATGTCAGTGATGCCACTACTATTTCATGGTCGTCTCCCACATATAAAACTACATCTACATATCATTCGAATGCATGTAAATTGGTTCCATGTTGTGCATTTTCTAGATAGAATTTTTTTCAAAGCAGAATGACATTTTTTACCTGAATCGACAGTGATAAGAAAGTTGTCATTTTAATACAGTTTGCATCTTTCATTTTCACAGGTGGTACAGGCTGGTGGCCTATCGTTGCTTCACTTGGTGGCTTCACGGGAGGCTCGGACAGCGCGTTCGGAGAGTAATACCTGCCTGTGCGGTACTTGCCATTAGACAACATTTCCCCAGCGACAGTGGACAATACCGCGGATTTTCCCTGGATGTGCTGCAACCGCAACTTTACAATGTGTAATGTTTATTATTTATGTTCAATTGAAATTAAGATCTAAAATAAAACCCAACATATATTTTAACAATGGTGGTTTTGATTTTTTAAATGAATCTAGTGTGTCTCCATTGAATAGTCTTCCTGTGCCTTGTCTTGTCACACCACATGTCTCCGGCCAGCATCCTCCCTCACGCTGGCCGCCCACCTTCAATCCACATAACCGTTGAACCCATATGCAGCAGACATACATATGTTATTTTGCGGGTTGGCATCAAGCCTCCCGGCCTTGCCTCCTCCCCCAAAAATACTTACCACACCACTTTGTTCAAGTGTTGGCAATAAAAGGAAGGCCGTTGGATTTTATTGATACAAAACATGGTAATAGGTAAATAATCAATATGGTTGATCATAATAAATCATCCTTTTGGGCACCGGGTACAGAGATGACCCCCTCTGGCCCGTGCCGCCTTGCCACCACAGGCCAGCCTGCTGCTGACTAACTGCCTAGGGATCCAGGGTCTCCAGGGTGAACTGCACCCATATATTCTCCTGGGAGGGTGAGGTATTTATAAACTCACCCCCCTGCCTTCCATGTACTAGATCCTGCAGCCTGCCTCTTACATGCAGTTAGATGGCCTCTCCTTGGTGAGGCCCTGCGGCAAACGAGTCTTGTCTGCACGACCACCGCCCCAATCCACCCCCCGCCCTATCAAAGGCAGTTCGCACCGGGGTACTTGCGCTGGCAAGTGGAGCTGTCAGGGAGCGATAAAGGCCAAGAGGTGCCAAAGACCATGTACACTTCAAAGTGGTCTATAGAGCATGGGTTGTTGTTCCCATGTCTACCGCCAGACCCCGTGTCTCCTGCCAAGCATCCCCCCTCACGCTGGACGGCCCCCTGCAATCCACATAAGTGTGTCTCCATTCACGAGTCTTCCTGTGTCTTGTCTGCACGACCACTGCCCCAATCCACCCCCCGCCCTATCAAAGGCAGTTCGCACCGGGGTACTTGCGCTGGCAAGTGGAGCTGTCAGGGAGCGATAAAGGCCAAGAGGTGCCAAAGACCATGTACACTTCAAAGTGGTCTATAGAGCATGGGTTGTTGTTCCCATGTCTACCGCCAGACCCCGTGTCTCCTGCCAAGCATCCCCCCTCACGCTGGACGGCCCCCTGCAAACCGCATAATGCCACGACATATACACGTCATTCATTCACAAACACACCCCTGTTTCGAATTCTTTATAACCCACTTCATATTTATAATGAGAACTTCTTTGCACTTTGCTAGTCAACCCGTGAAGGTGCTGGTTATCTGCTCTTCGTCTCTGTGAACTTCCGTGACCACTTCGAGGAAACTCGTCAGTTTGCAACCTGTGAACTGCTCCCTGTTCTACGACAAGAAACTACTCTGATCCCTGCATCTGTTTGCTCGTCAAGGTAAGGCCATGTACCATACTCATTTTGCGTCCAATTTCTTTTCGTTCAAGACAGTACATGCAAGGAACTAGTCACATGTTCTGAGTTTAGTCAAATTATTTTTCTATTTTTTTAAAGTTATTCAAATACTTATCCGCATGTGAATAACGTGTATAGTTCCAAGAACCAAAACATACCTTGCATTGAACCTTTTATGTGTCATTTAATTTTTTAACACATTGGTATTCATAGAGAATTGTTGATCTTTACTTTTCAGAACTTTCCACAATGCCTGCCTGTTCCATTGGCGGTTGCCATTCGAAGACCCATAATAAATCTGAAGGTACTATAATGCATGTTTTCCCTAAGACAATAGATCAGATAAGAGAATGGGTCCGATATTGCGGATATCCACCCTCTGAGCTTGAAAGTAGAGTCCTAGAAGTCTTTGCAGACAAGAGGGGTGATCGATACCGCATCTGCAGCAGGCACTTTACCTCTGACATGTACTCCACATCATTGCTAATAAAGAAGAACACACCGCGAGCGAGGCGAAAATTGCTCTCAACCGCTATTCCCACTCTATTCGTCCACATCCCTCCACTGTTGAGTCAAGTTTACGTATTTATCTCTCGGCCTTGCGGTAGTGTGTAGCATTAGCTAACAATAATTTCCCCATTTATGTATCCACTCAATATGAAGGCAGAAGATTCTCCATCCGTGTCGTTATTGCAGTCATCAGCCACTTCAAGCGCCTATCGGGTAATCTTACTTGGCTATTCTGCCACTGACTTGTTTTAGGCATGTAAATCAATAGTTTTAATTTATCGTGTAATTATTTTACCTAATGGTACACCCTTGTACTCGTCCTCTAGTCTTTGTTTTCAGTTATAATTATTGTTATCCAAAATAATTCAAGTACTGTCTTTCAGGGAGATGCTGAGGAGTCCAACGTATTGACGACTACCGTTGATGTCACTCAGATGCTCGAGGTACGTTTCAGGACAGTTCCATCGATGGAGATCATCAGATCTTGCATTCTTGTAGCGTGATTGTTACACACAATGTTTCTTTCGTTTTTAGCCATTGATATGTCCTTCTGTCGTCGCCCTCCTATGTGTCTTCTTTTTTCAATATTGTGTTCATTACTAATGAAAGTCCTATGTTTCAGGGAGTCGATGGAGCATTAGTCCAAGAAGAAGGGGGAGCGTGCAGTTACGGGTTGGCGCAACAGCTTGCAGAAGTGTGCACCGCAGTTACATCGTCCCTTGATGTTCTTATGCATTTCGAGGTATGGATACTGACAGCTCGATCAAGCGAGATCATATGACTTGATTACATCCGCTATACTTCCTTCTTTATTAACGCAAGTACTATGTTTCAGGGAGATGACGGAGCTTCTTCTACAAGAACATCACCCCTAGTAGTTGATGCAGATTTCTGGGTGGTGACACTTCCAACGATCGAGCAAATCGAATCATATTTAGATATCCATTATTTATTTTAGACAACTGATCATTTGTGCAGGTCTATTTAGATGAGCCGTTCACGCCTGCACAAACTCTGTTCTTTTTATCAAAATAGAAAACCATACTAATGCAATTACTGTGTTTCAGGGAGTCACTGAAGCATCATCTTCACTAATATCATCAATGGAAGTCTATGAGGAGCCCGAGGTATGGATCTTGACAGTTCCATCTAACTAGATCAACAATGCGTGAATAATTGTCGTTTGAATGTTCTACACAAAGCGTTCATTCGTGTTTTGCTATTGAGATGTACGTGGGTATTGGTCCCCAAGTACATTTTGTGTTTTCAGTATTATTATACATACAAATGAAAGTTCTATGTTTCAGGGAGTCGATGGAGCGTCAGTGCGTGATGGATGTGCTTATCATGAAAATATAGTCGTTGCAGCGCAAGAGGAAGTGGAGACATGCACACACGAGTCGGAGCAACAGCGTCCTGATGTTGAAGTTCGAGGCAAGAAAGTTTCAAAGAAAAGAAAGCAAAAGAAGGTTAGTGTCCTGGTCACTATATTATGTTGTTTTTCACTGTTAATAGTTCAATACTGTAAGTTGTGTTTAAACTGAACATCCCTTTTCCAATCTGTCCTCTAGTTGCGAGTGGGTGTACGAACTAGATCTACACAGACAGTGAAGCGAACGAGAGATGTTGCTTGTCAAACCTTTTGGCAGGGACTTGAGACTGGAGATGCATCGTGCCAATGGGAAGAATATGAAGTGATTGACAACGGAGCTATACCACATCCAGCCATTGATAGTGAATGTCCTCCTGGTAGTTCGGATGCAGTCGGAGATCAATTCACAGAATCCACACCCGCAAAAACTAAGCCCGCGAGAAAGTTGAAGAAATTGTTTTATTCACCCATCGCCGGAGAAGGAACAGATGTTGCAATAGAAGAGAATGAAGTGGACGACAATGAAACACCATCAATATCACTGAACATAGCGGAAGACGATATCAGAGATTCTACCTTTCATGTGAGTGACATGTCCTCAACGTTACAGGCCGAACCAGCTGGGATGCAGAGTGACAGTATAAGGAAAGAGGCCAAATTCATTGTATTCGATAGTTGTTTGATTGATATTATTATTCGGATGAAATGTGGGCATTTGGTTGGTGGGGAAGTAAGTGGGGAGCCATTGATTAATGTGACTCGTGCAATTCGAGGCACTAACCTTAAAATACATGCCACCTGTACAAAATATCCTTTCACATGGTCTGCACAACCTATGCTGGGACAACTGCCAGCAGGCAATCTACTTTGTGCAGCGGCTGCACTTTTTAGTGGTTCAAGTTTTAAAAAATTAGAGTCTTTCTTTCAGTTTGTGGGAATCCATTTCATTGCGAAAACTCAGTTCTACAAATACCAAACCGATTATCTATTTCCAGCCATTAGCGAAGCTTGGAGAATGGAAAAAATGTCTATTGATAGTACATTCGCAGGCAAACGGTTCAGGCTAGCCGGTGATGGACAGTGCGACAGCCCAGGATTTTCAGCCAAGTACTGCACCTACCACTTTCAGGACATGGAAAGTAAGAAAATTGTGAGTTCGGTGGTCGTGCAGGTGTCACAAAGTACATCCTCAGTGGCCATGGAGAAAGTTGGCTTTGTAGCATCATTGCAAGAACTACAATCGCGGGGAATGGTGATCGACCTGATAGCCACGGACAGACACGTTTCAATTGCCAAGACAATGAGAGAACAGTACAAAAATATAAATCACCAATTTGACGTTTGGCATCTTGCAAAATCAATCAATAAAAAATTGTCGGCTGCAGGTAAAAAAAAAGAATTGCAAGGTATTTCACAGTGGTCCAAGTCAATCAGCAACCATCTTTGGTGGAGCTCAAAAACATGTGGAGGGTCGTTGGAAATTCTACTGGAAAAATGGCGGTCAGTAATGCCACACTGTACAAACGTTCACCGAACCAACATTTCCACAATTGTGAACATGGCCATTTGTCCACAGAGGAGGCACGGAAGAAGAAGTGGTTGATTCCTTCATCACCCACTCACAAAGCCATTGAAAAGATTGTATTTGATAAAACTATAACAAAAGCTTTGAGGGGACTCACGGAATTCTGCCACACAGGAGATTTGGAGGTGTTCCACAATATGTGCCTAAAGTACAGGCCAAAACGATTGCATTTTGGCATGGAGGGCATGATAAATCGGACTCTTTTAGCGGTCTTGGCACATAACCATAATGTTGGCCGTCAACAAAGTAGGACGACCGGAACTTTAGGGACGCTTCGCTACAATAAGGCCTTCACTAAAAGAAGTAAACAATGGGTGATCAAACCAGTGTTTGAGGATATGCAATATGAGTTTATTGAGAAACTTATTGTTGACGTCCTAGATAGGCACATAAATGGAGTTGTGAACGAACCTGTGCAGGGGACAACTGCATTGCCACCCAACATTGCCTCTGTTCCATGTCCACCTAAAGAAGAACTCATTGAGAAATACACATCACGGTTTAAATGATTGTAATTTGATTGTCTGTTCTCTCGAGTCTCCTCATGTCGCAGGCCCATTGAATATGTGTATCTATCCAACCTTGTTCATTTGCGCATTAAATTAAACCAAACAGTAATATAAATAATTTTTCAAAAAATATAGAATGTCTCCGTATTTATGGTTCTGTGGGGCTGCAAAGCACGCAGACAAAATGCAAAGATGGAGTGTAAATTTCAAGTCCTGTGAGAATGCCTTACACTGAATGTAGCTAACTAGGAATGTGTGCTCCTTCAAAGTGAAGGTCAGCTGCTTTGATTTTTTCTCGGGTGCCAGAATAGCCCACGACTCAGTATAAGGTTCTATTGTATTTTGACCTTGACAGGCCGGGACCACGCAAGAAACGATAATGAATATAATTTCAGAAACGAAAGCCATTTCATGTTCGTTCATTAGAAGAAATAACGTCGGCATAGAAGGAGTGGTATTTCGGGGCTGCCCTACGCACAGACACAATGGAAAATGCAAATATAATGTAAGTAACTCTTTAGATGAGTTTATACCGCAATTTAATTACTATACAGTAGCTTTAAAGACGGGTTAAGTTGTACTTGTTCGTTCTATGTGGCATATTGTTTTGTACCGCGCACTATCTTGGGGAGAACCGTCTACTTTTACGGAAGCACCTCAAAACCTTTGCTTCTGCTTTCTCCCTCCCTCTCCCCTGCTACAACTGGTCCACTGTCTGCGATCTCGGTCCTGGGCCCTTCCACTCTCCACCTGCACTCCCTGTCAACCCCTGCACTGAGGGACTGTCTCAGTATCCTACAGCCCCCCCTTGACGTTTAAAACCCAGTTGCACTGTCCTAGCTATGAAATAATTTCCCGACCGAATATATAAAATGAATAATTTTAATAAAGATCTGATGGTGAGACTAATTTCATTGTTTATGTTTTTCAAACAGGTACATCATGCATTACTGCATGTGTCACGAGTACCAGACACCGGCGGACGGCTTTTTTAACCGCCAGTTGCTTCTCCGCGTGAACAACGTTACCACCCTGACCATTTTATGGGACGATCGCCAAGTACAAGTATGCCCTTACGCGGTACTAACGGCTAGATGCAACATACAGACCGTTGTGGTGGCCTAGTGCCTCGTTGTTGGAACAGCCATGCGATTATCAGTGCGACCGAAGAGCTTATTTTATCGTAAACCAACACCCTGTTTACTGCACACGAACATCGCTTGCCTCAAGACGAACTATTTTGGATCGAGAGCAAATAAAAATGAAAATCGCTGAATATTCTCTAAACATTTGATGTCCAATAAATGTACTTTGCCAAATGTACAATCTTACAGTTTGCTTTTAAACCACAGTTTCATATTCCGAATTGTGGCGCTGTATTGTGAGATGATCTGAGACCCTGTGTACAGCAAAGGAACATCGCGTGCCTCAAAACGAACTTTTTGGAACGTGAGCAAATAAAAAAGAAAATCGCTGAATATTCTCTAAACATTTGATGTCAAATAAATGTACTTTACCAAATTTACAATCTTGCGGTTTGATTTAAAAGTACAGTTTCATATTGCGAATTGTGGCGCGCTGTGTTGTGTGAGCTGATCTGTGTTGATTTCCGGGTTCTGTGTGGAGTCGCGTAGAAGACGCCTGGGCGCGTTTGCCTACGCAGCACAGTCACGTCACGGATAGAGGCGGGGAATATGAATGTTTTGATAAAGTCTGTTTCAGGGGCGGGGGATTTGATTTAGTGCCGCAAAAGCAGGTGAGCCAGGGCGATGCGGCAAGTGATAGGATTATCAGAAAATGGCGGCTGATTTCGAGTGCGTTAATGGACGAAAAGTCGGGTAAGGTCCATAGGAAAGTTTTCTACGATCTACCGAGTTATGCTTAAAAACACATGGCCGAACCGTAGGGACAATAAAAAAAAAGTCCCGGAACTCTCCTTTAAGATCAGGGTCAAGACAGATGGTGGCAGGGAGGATGTTTCAGGGGGAGGATAAGGATCTCCCGCCAAATCTCTGCTTAGAGAACCAGCTCACTCGCAGAAGGTTTGAGGTAGATGAGCGGAGGGCTCGCGAGGGACAGTGTTTAGGTAGGCAGTGTTGCAGGTGGTAGGTCCCAGGCCCCAGAAAGCCTTGTGAATAAATGCAGAGGGTCTTGAACTTGATCCTTGCAGCTGTGGGGAGCCAGTGAAGGGATTTCAGCGATGGAGAAATGCGGTCCCAGGGCTTGAGGCCAAGGATAAGTCTCACGGTTCTGTTCTGGGTGAATTGCAGAGGGTGCAGGACTTAACTGCTCTAGGGTCCCAGAGGTGTTTAGTAAGAATCAAGTACTTCTATTTGCTAAAAGGTTTTGAAAGTGCTTTCCCCACTTCATAAGTTAATCACCAGTCTCAAACCCTTAATCACACTTACCTACGAGGGATCACTGCAGACAATAGGGGTGGCGGGGGTGGCAGTGGGAGCGTGATGCGTGGCACCACTCCGACTACTTCTAAACTAGACCCCAGTGGTGGGAAATTAATTTGCTGAACTCCAGGCAAAACTCTTGCCACCCGACCCTGCTATTGAGCCCCCTCACACGGTCATAGCCAAAATCCACTGCTACAAGAGGAGAGCATTCACAACCTTGACAGAAATGTGCTCAACATTGGTGTGAAGGTAAAGGGACTAAAGCAGAGACAGCAACTGAGAGGCAGGACAACAATTCAAAACTTTGATACAGACACAAGTGCCCAAAACCAGTTCTAAAGTGACTGTTTGGTTGTCACAGAAGTAAAATAAATATTAAACATTGACAAAACATTGACAAAACGAACAATCAACTGACAAGCGGCTTAGCGGTTGCTTTTACTCCCTGAAAACAGGAAACTCCCTGAACAAAACAAATCGGAGCAAAAATTCTTCAACAGAAAGAAGCCTGCGCCGGCTTTCACCCAAAAAGGTTCCATGGTACACAGAGTAGTGCCACAAGAACAAGCCCTACTATCATTACTACAAGGTCTGAGCAGGAACTCAGAGTTTAAAACAAAGTGGGTTTTTATTTCCTGGAAGAGCTAGGTGCAATAGGATATGGAAGCCTTTCTGTGCCAAAGTTAAAATATAGTTTTTAGTTGCCTAAAAACACAACCATTGGGCATGTGAAATATCTTTTTACTCCCACTTTAAAATCTTACCTGCAGCCCTGCGAACAATCATAACTGTAAATTTGGAGATACAATCAGAAGGCACCACAGGTAAGTCAAAGTATATGAATTTGAAAATGCATTCTGGGAAAGGTAGTGGTCAAGAACTAAATAAACAACAAGACATTACACCCAGCCAAGGCCACAAGGGGACATGAGAACTGGAACAGTCACCCAGAGAACCATTGACCATTATAAGCAACATTCTTTTTGTTTTAAACATTGGTTTATATGATTGTATGTTGGTAGTACAGAAAGGCAACACTGGTATAGCAGACCACAAAAGCCAATAGACTTAAGTGCTCGGGGGCTGCATCACTGCACAAAGTCTGCCATAGGAAAGATGGAAAATGGAAGGGGAAAGAAACAAACGGGGGGCACAGTATACAAGGGGCAGAGCTAAGGGCGTGGGAGGTGTGGCGAGGACCCAGTTTAGCAGGTCAATACCGAATAGCCACCATAGAGAGGTAACACATTATTCCATGTGGTCCGTAGCTTAGCAGGTCAAGACCGAATATCCACCATAGAGAAGCAACACATTACTCCATGTGGCCCTTAGCTTAGCAGGTCAAGACCAAATATCCACCATAGAGAGGAAACGCATTACTCCATGTGGCCCGTAAATCCACATTAACCCATTCCTTTCTCCCATTATTGCAACTCTACAACCATTACATTGATTTGCCATAACAATGCAAAAGAGTGACCAGAAGCCTTCCACAAGGGGTCAGGGCACTGCAGCATCTTGCTGAAACAGATTGTTCAAAAAGGCTTCAGACAGCACAAAAGCTTAACGTTTGTCCTTATTCTGCTTGGCCTTTATATTCTGCCTACGGGCCGAATTAGCAGTGCGTTTCATGAATTATGCTGACAAGACGCAGCTGGTGATCGAGCTATGCGGAGTGCATGAGAAAGAGGCTGAGAATGTATCTCTGATTTACAACTCAATTCAGAACTGGATGGCAAGCAATGGAATGTGCCTGAATGCAGCTTAGACCCAGCTGCTTCTCTGGCCCGAGTGAAAATTGGTGACCTTTACACTAGTTATACAATCGACAAACACCTCATCTCTACGGTCACTAAAGTGAAAACATTGGGGGTTGTCTTCGAAGCATCACTTAGTTCAGACGCTCATACACAACAAAACTCAATACCACCTCAGACTAAATCGATTAGTTAAACCCTATGTCTCAAAGCCAATTGTACCACCTTGGAGAGAGCACCGATTATGCCAAGGACAGACTATTAAAGCGCTCTGCATATTGGCGCTAGTAAGAGAGGCCTAGGACGCATGCAGGCATTACAAAATGATGCCATATGCATCATGAAAAACTGAGGTGCATAGAAGAAAACCTACACTGGCTCGCAGCAGAAGCTAGGACCAGTTTCAAAGCACTCACTATTGTTCATAAATGTCACTATGGACAAGCCCCAAGTCTGCATGAAAGTTCATACTCCTGGGAAAGCTACGAGATCAAGCGCTGGTATATGTATTGCCGTTTCCAGGAATAACCGGATGACTAGAGGAGTTGCTTTTTCTATCGGTTCACTTTTTTTTTTGTATAGCCTGTGGCTCGCTTATGCTGTGTTCAGCTATCTTCATTGCACGGAGCCCCTGCGAACAGATACTTATACAAGCATTAATATGGATTTCAATTTTGTTGTATAATGTTAATACAGCCCTACCAGTACGAGCCGAAGTATTGCGAGGCGGAATTACTTGATAGAGAAAGATGGAGAAACGATGGGGCATCGGACGACAGTTGGGAAGTCGAATCACTGCATCCTGAGCCAGAGCCTAGTCGCATGGAAGACGTTTCCACCTGGTGTACCTGCAATCGGTGCAGGGTCATGCCAACCAAAGCGAGGCCTACATATTGGAAGAAGACATACCGCTGCTATGCGTTACCGAGCTGCGTGACTCCAGGGCAGCCTGCCTCAAAAGGTCCGTGTTGAGGATTATGATGGTCCACGCAATCCAAGTAACGAGTAAGTGTACTCTAGATGTGATGTCACTTTGGACACTAACATTTCATGTTCGTCTCCTATATTGTCGTAACTTTGATCCATCACTGCCAAAGGAATGTAGTCTGCCAATTGAATAAATTTCTTGCACTTTGGGGCAATCGGAGTGTTCATTTTATGTGGCTTTTTTACGTTCAACAAAGAAACATATTTCTCTGTGCCCCAAAGGTTATGGTTTGCAATGCGTCTACACTTCGAAGCCCAAGTTGATTGATCCGTGAAGTAACATTTGTACAGGCAACTATGCCATGGGATACGGGGTGCATTTTCAAGTAAGGTTTGTAGACTTATCAGGTTCATTTAAATACCGTATGTACGTTTCTCTTCCACAGGTGGCACAGGCTGGTGGCTTTATGGGAGGCCTGGATTCCGCATTTGACGAGTAATAGCCGCCTGTATCGTTGGAGCGGACAGTACAGGGGATTTTCCCACACTGTGCTGAAAACCGAAGTATACAATTTGTAGTATATTTGTGCCATCAACATCAGCAACAAAATAAAATACAGAGGAGCTTTTATGAATAGTAGTTTAAATTTGTCAGTGCATCAAGGACACACTCACTTGTCTATGAGGGACATGAAAGAGTGGTTGGTGCCCTTTTACGCTCACCTCCTCTGCAACAATCCACCCCCCCCTCCATTATAAACGGCCAAGGTGCCAAACACCGTGTACACTTCAAAAGGTAACTTCATGAACGGATTGATGCTTTCGGTGTAAATAGTTTGCATATTTACCCGATTGCATTACATTTTAACTATACCACTTTTTACTATACTTCTGTCCCTAGTTTATGGAGCCTCAAATGAAGTAATTATGACCATAGAAAACAATGCCATAGTGCCCTTCAAAAGAAGCATAATGTTTTCCTAATCGGTAGCTTGACATGTTAATTTTTTTAGGAAAGCATACTGATGGAAGCACAGACACACACAAGTGACGAAACCACCGAAATGCCCAGTATGCCAATGGTGAGCCCTACAGACTTGCAGAAGTTGGATCTTCCCACATATCTAATGCAAATCCAATTTTCCCTTGTACCACTTTATGACAATGCACTGAAAATGAAGGAGCAAGATTCTGCATCCATTTTTCGGAGTCAACAACAACTTCAAGCGCCCATAAGGTGAGTTTTTTTCACTTTTCCTTTACGAGAATGTATTGTGCTTGGAATTACAAATAATATGAAATCGTTTTTGTATCCTGTCGGTTGTTTACATGAGGAGCCATTTATGGGTTTCTCTTCATATGTATGTGTGTTTGTGTAAGTGGGCACCGCTCTGTGGTTCAATTCATAATTATATTCAAATCGGTAATCAATTATTTTAGCATGCTTCTTTGTGGGATGCAGCCCACTAATGAGCGCCATCGTGCCAGGCACTATAAGTATTAGCAGAAACAAGAGCTAGGCTAAACAGCTGTCGGTGTGGGACGCACACCCAAATACCCTGAAAGGGTTAATTCTTAAGACACAAGTCTGATCTATATTAGTTTCAGTTCACCTTTTTCTTCTTTAGATAAAAATTGGTTAAAGAAGAAGATTGGATTAGCCATTTAAAATTTGTTTTCGGGAAACCGATTAAAACTATATTTGAACGCGACATGCAGATAAACTGACAATTTTCATTTGATTATGAAAGGATCTTCCTCAAAAGCGGCAGGTCCGAATGGTCTCACCTACTAAGTAATGAGGAATAGGCCAGACTTGCGGTCTAAGTTGCTTAACTGGCTATTTTTGGAGATCACAGCCAGAAAGCAATTTCCTTCATCATGGGGCTCTGCAACTTTAATTCCTTTGTTCAAGGGGTGGGGGGGGGGGGGGATAGGACAGTGGCATTAAACTATTTTCCTATTGCCCTCCTGGACATTGATAGCAAAATCTTCATGAAGTTACTGTTAGCTGAATTAGAGGCTTGGGAAAGAAAGGCAAAGTTCATATCAAGATGCCAGACAGGCTTCAGGAAGGGGCTCTCCACCACAGTAAATGGGATTATGTTCAATGTATTAAGCGAGAAGACACAGAAGAAAGGGGAAAAACAGCTATATGGGGCATGGGTGGATTTCTCCAAAGCCTTTGACCAGGTGGATAGAGGAAGGCTCTGGCAGAAATTAAGATCAAAGCGAATTCCAGAAAGATTATTGGGCAACTTGATAGAATTCCACAGGGAGAATAACATCAGAGTATGGTTGGATGAAGAAGGCCATTTATCAGAACCAGTGAGGGTGAACTGGGGGGTGAGGCAGGGTTGTTTAGGGGCTCCATTTTTTTCAATCTTTACACAGCTGGTATAGGGGACTTTTCAGCTCTCTTTGCATTAGCAAGCCCAGTATTAAACAGGGTTCAACTACACTGGGTCGCTTATGCAGACGATGTTGTTATCCTAGATAGAACTGCGATAGGACTACGACTGTTGGATGGACTCTTCATATATGCAAATATAAATGGGCTCTCAATTAACCCTACAAAATCTAAAATCTTAGTGTACAGACAGAAAAATAAACATGTCACCTACCACCATTGGTCATTGGGGGCGGGGGGGGGGAGAATAATGAGAGTAGAAGAGTTGGTCTATCTTGGCTATGAAATATTTGCTAATCCAGCAGTGTATAAGATGGAGCATGACATTTCCCTGAAGCTTCAACCTTTGATGGCCCAGATGAAAAAGATACTTGGGAAATATGGAAGATTTTCCATTATCCCAGTATTAAAATTCTATCAAGCAAAAGTCGTCTCGATCTTGCTGTATGGATTGGAGGTAAAATCTCACTTATGGGACACACAGTGGCAAAGATGGGAAGGATTTGTTTAGAAGCATGCATTAGGGCTGCCTTTGAGTTTATTAATAGACAATCTCTCTTTCGAATTAGGCCTCAGGTCTCTTGCATCCCAAGCAGGTTGGAAATTAATATCACTCTGGCAAAAGATCATAACCGCTCAAGACGACTCACTATATTCGGTCATAGATGGTCATATGAAGTCAGGGAAATCACCCATCTTGGACAATTTAAAGCTGTTGGTGGAAAAATCACTGCTGAATACTGACATTGAAATTAAGCTTTTACTTGAAGATCCGATGAAAGTGAAAAAGAAATGGGACGAAATGGACTGGATCCATACTATTGAGAAAATAAGAACATGCACATGCCCGAACCCTCTCCAGATGACAGATCGGAAATTGGGTGTTTTGAATAAATACCTAACAAGATTCCCGACTGAAGAATTAGGAGCAAGTTCTTAAGGTTGAGGTTGAATGTTACCAAAACAGGAGAAGTCTTAGCAAAAAGAGGAATGGGCGATCAGGCAGTAAAGCTCCGTAAGATCTGTAAAAACCCAGAACGGCAGTCAATCAAACATCTACTGCTGTTCTGTGAAGGCACAGTAGAAGCCAGACAACACTTCTTCAGTAAATTCGGTCAGTCTGCTCTATACAAGAATCCTGGTGGGAAAGACTTATTGGTGGTAATTCACAGGAAATTCCAATTGCAGTGGTACATATGTTGGAGAGCTGTAAAATGGAGTCTTAGCCAGAAAATCAGGATTAAGTTTGAAATTAACTATTACTATACTGGACAGCTGAACTTGCATTGGAAAATACTCAATTTCGCTAAAAATCACTGCAAGTGTTTGCCTGACCGATAGCAAAAGGAGATTATATGTCATCAGGGTACTGTCTTCTCCTGTTTTGGGGGGGGAGGGAGTATTTTCTTTTACTTTGAATCTTGAGTGTATGTATATTTTATTTTAAATGTTTTAGTGTGATATCATGAAAGATTTAGATACATGATGAAATATTTGTAAAAGGTTAATGTTAATCATATACAATAAAAAGAAATTCTTCAGCAAAAACGGAAAGACACAAACAGTCATACAAATAATGAGAAAGAGAAAAAACATAACAGAAGTAAATACATCTGATATATATCATGGCATTGTAAACATTTCTACATTTCGTGGATATTTTGGACCTCGATGGATCTCCCATTTTCCAGATCTATGTTGCAGTCAAATGGACGATGTGGAGGCAATTCATTGGCTTCCTGCTTACTGAACACATTGTGCAATTCCCGATAACAATCTGGCAAAACCCTGGTAATGCTCCTATGGAATGCTCCCATGACTCGGCTTCTGAAGAAAGGAGTTAAGTTTGAATGAAGTAAGGAGGCTGAAGAGGAGTTTTCAATTTTTTAAAGAAAAATGTATGACTGGGCCCATTTTGTTGGATCCGGATGTCGACCAGCCTTTTCTGTTGGAAGCTGACGCCTCAGATTATGCATTGGGAGCTGTGTTGTCTCAACGTCATCCGGTTATGGGTCAGCTTCATCCGGTGGCATTTTATTCAAAGAAATTCTCCCCGGATGAGAGAAATTATACCATTGCGGATAAGGAACTTTTGGCAATCAAGGCATCATTCGAGTAGTGGATGCATTATTTAATGGGAAGTCGTCATCGGGTTACGGTTTTAACTGATCACAGGAATCTGACTTCTTCGATCTGCAAAAACTGACTCCTAGGCAACTCCGTTGGTCCTTATTCTTTGCCGAGTATGACTGCCATGTTCAAGCCCCGACGTCAGAATGGTAAAGGGGATGCCTTATCTCGATGCTTTCCAGGAAGTGAAAAGAATGACTCGGGTGTGCCAAAACCGTTGCTCAAGGAAAGAAATTTCATGGTGGGAGAAGTACTGAAAGGAAAGGATTTCCAGGAGCGAAAACAACAGCAGATGTCGACAGAACAGCTCTTGGAATAGGCAGCAGAATATCCGGTGCATCTGATTAAAGAAGGATTGCCATACGTGGATTCACAGTTGTACTTGCCTTCGGAAGGGCTACAAGAGGAGGCGTTAAAGGCCCGTCATAATTCACCTTTGGCAGGACATCCATGGTTTAAGAACGACTCTTTAGTTTCTGCAAAGTGAGTTTTGGTGGAAGGGAATGAGAGAAGATACAGAAAATGATGTTAAAACATGTGAAATTTGTATTTGAGTTTAGTCAGATCATCAGAAAGCAGCAGGATTACTGGTACCCCTTCCAGTTCCGCCTCGTCCTTGGCACCATCTCCATTGATTACATTGTGGACTTGCCTCCTGATAAGGGATGCTCGATTATTTTGGTGGTGGATGTATTCTCTAAGGCTGGGCATTTTATTCCTGTTAAGGGGGCCACCACTGCTAAGTCATTAGCACAAGCATTCCTACAGAATGTGGTGAAGCTTCATGGTTTAGTGTGTCAGGTGATATCAGATCGGAGGGCTGTTTGTCTCCAAGTTTTGGCAGCCATTTTGTAAGGAGTTGAAGATAGACATCCGTTTGACTACAAGTTATCACCCTGAGGGAAATGGTCAAACCGAAAGGGTAAATCAAGGACTGGAAAAATATATACAGTGTTATTTGGGTGCAGATCAAGGTTAGGTGGAATTGCTGTGGTTGGCCGAATTCTGTTACAATTTCTATTTTATTTAAAATGATATAGTTTACAATAAACTTTACATTTATCCATTTGTTACCTTACATGTCATAAAATTCATTATATAAACAATTAATTATCCTCTAAAGTACTTCTTACCAAAAAATAAGAAAAAAAAGGAAAAAATAAATAAAAATTATTTAAATTTTAGAATTTAAAGAGTCAGCTCTGCATCATCATCATCATGATTTGGCTGTATAGATAGACTTTCACTATTTTTAGTTTTACTGTCCTTGTCCAGTATGTTACCAATGAATTGCATGAGATGAGCGTGTAGATAGATTTTTTATCAAGCCCACCCATCATTTGTGCCCATCTTGCAGCAGGCTCTAATTGATACACTGCAATTCCAAACAAGGATCCGAACAGTGCTTGCTTCTCAGCTAATGCTGTGCATATCATAATTAGGGGATACAATGTTTCTGGCATCTCTAGATTCATACAAAACCGGCAATAGCCATCTTTAGGTGCAAGTTGTCTGGTTTCAATGAATCTTTCACGGGTCAGGATTAGATTCAGTCTGATTCTTAAAAATAAGTGTCGAACTTTTGGATCTGGAAATAGGTATGCTGGTGGTTCATTGATAGCTTTTAAATCAGCATCGCAATGGATGCTCATGGCATAACTCGATATATCTTGAAAGTTCTCATCCAATCATTCCTTTGCATCTTTATTTTTGCTTGTTGTGGACGGTATAGTAGCATTTCTAGGGCAATATCTTCCTTTGTTAGTTTAGATTTCAGTTGTTTAATCCATAACTTCAATTTTGTGTTATTCAGAGAATCCTTCGAACATCGTCGTAATTGAATGGCTGGTGTTGCTTCATCAGTCAGCACTTTCCGCAGCAGGTCGAATTGTTTCCAACGTACTATGGAGTCCAGGGATTGGGTTGTGATTTCATGCCTTATTCGGGGCATCGGAAAGTTCTTTGGCAGTCGCAGTATTCTTCTCCAAAATATGGCTTCCAATTTTTGCAAATTTATGTTGTCTGCACCTAGCATTGTTTCACACCCGTAGCTGATAATAGGGATCACCTTTTGGCGATAGTAGGCGATTACTGGTTTCATAGAAAATTTGCCAAATTTTCTTAGGAGCAGACACCCATGACGGGCCAACGACCGAGTTTTTCCTTCGATATCAGCTGCCCATTCCTTCTCGTTCTTAGACTGGTTAATTAGGACTCCAAAGTATTTAAACGTGGACACTTCCTCCACTATATTGTCATCGATTAAGAATTTAGTGCTTTTTATTCCTTGGCTGCTGCTTTGTCAAAGGCATGTATTTGGTTTTCCTCGAATTGACTTTTAATTGGAGGATTTATAATCTTCCAATCTTCGAAGGCTGACTTTCATAGCAGAGCTTGTTTTGTCCATCAATACAATGTCATCTGCGTAAATTAGGATCGGTGTCGGGATCAAATTAATTTTTGGGGGGTTGAGAGCCGGATCGCTGATGTTGTCCTCAAGATCCCCTGTGAATACTGTACAATGTGGCTATCTGTTACAATAATACTACAAAAGATTCTACATCTATGTCACCCTTTTTTTGTAAATCGGGGGTTTCACCCATGCTTTTTGAAGGGTGGTTCTTGATGAGGTGGAGGTACAAGATGTTGAGTTGGCTGAGCTCTAGGAGTCAGAATCTTGAACAGGCAGTGCAGGCCTTGAGAAAAGCTAAAGTGAATTACAAAAGATTTGCAGATAGAAAGTGTAGTAAGGCTCCGGAATACTATGTGGGAAATCGAATTTGGTTGTCTACAAAGAATCTGGCTTTGAAGGGGAAGAATAAGTTTAGTCCCCGATTTATTGGACCTTCTGAGGTGGAACAGGTGTATTCACCCGTAACAGACTGAAGTTGCCTCCAGGGTTAAAGATAAATCCTACATTTCATGAGAGCTTATTAAAGATCTGTAGAAAGGACACGAGATTGCAGGGGGTACGGGTCTGGTGTTTTCTGATGACAGGGACTATGAAGTGCAGGCAATTTTGGATTCGAGAGTTGTCCGTGTCCAACTGAAATATTTGGTGGACTGGAAGGGTTATAGGAGAGGTCTTGGTAAAAGGTTGAGAATGTGCATGCTCCCAGGCTAGTGAAACGGTTTCATTGGTTGCAGCCAAGAAAGCCAGGCACTGCGACAGGGCTTTACGGAGGGGAACTGTAAGGGTCGCTTATTATTCATTATTCACGCTTCAAACTCTCCTTTTGGAGGGTTGGTTAGTTTAGGTTCAGGCTGGGAACTAAGGGAGTGATTGGTATGGAAGATGGCTTGGGACAGGGTTTGAGATATTTCCTTAATGTAAATTCCAGGAAGCCTTTGTCTGCCCAGGGCAAGATGGGGGCTCAGAACTGAGGCATTGATTGGCTGAGGCAGGGAGTGAGGTAGTTTGGAATTCTTATGGGAGTTCTAAACTACCTTTCATCCTTGTTACCATCAGAGCAGGTCGCAGTCTAAGTAGCTCCAGAACCAGAGGTTGAAAATCAAAGATTTAAAGAAGTAACCTTGCATCAGAAGAAGAAAGCGCCTTGAACATATTCCCTGTGAAGCTAGTGGGTCACTGGTGAATCCTGTAAGAATTGAAGAGAGTGTAGGAGGTCCAGAGAAGCAGTTACAGAAGAGGAAAGCTAAGTAAACTCTGTTTTTATTTGTAGTACTGAAGTGAAAGTTTAACTAATATCAAGCTGTTGTAGCATCCGAAGCAGTGAGTGTTAGGCAGCATAACTTGTGCGTAGGTAGTACATAGTTAATGTAGTTAATGAATGCACACACGGAAAAGACTTTCTGGCAGCAGCTCACTTCGTAAATACCAACATAGCGAGTGAGTAGATGTGAAGACGCAGTAACACAAAACTATGCGGGACACAGACTGATATGCAAATGGATATTTCCCCAGCTGTGAAAGGTGAAGTGAGCAAAAAGCGTGTGCTGCGAACTCATCTCAAAACAGGTTATCTGCCATGTTCTTTCTGGATAGGCGCGCCTGCTACCTTTTTTGAAATATTTTCAAGAAACTTGGGGTTTGTCACCGTGAGTTACCTTGGGGCAACCAGACGTGGACTCCCTGCTCACTGTGCCCAGAGAGGCGCAGCTTCACCTCACTGATGAGGCCCAACAAGGCTTAAACATGTGTATGGGGTTGCTGTTGGTACTCTTGTTCAGAGAGGAATTGCCATAGCATTTCGGTGCTGGACTGCCCATGTGGGCGGGACAAAGACACATGCAAATGGATATTTCCCATCTGTGAAAGGTACAGCGAGCAAAAAGTGTGTGCTGCAAACTCATCTCAGAACAGGTTCTCATGCCATGTTCTTTCTGGAGAAGAGCGCCTGCTACCTTTTTTGAAACACAAAACTAATACACTAACTTTAAAACTGGCGGTCTCCGCGAGTGGTGTGCAAGCACTGCTTTTCGTTTGCATCGTATCTTGTGCGTGAAGGTTTCCATCGGGCCGCGCGAGAAAAGGACCCATTAATTTTTTTCTGCGCACATGTGCAGAGCGTCACGTTCCGCGTCTTATTTTCGGCGGAGCGCAAATCAAGCTGCGGTACACGATCAACAGAGCGTCTGTCGGCAGGTCTCAGTAAAAGGATAGAACATGTTTTGCCCATGAGCGTCGTGATCCTTTTTACCGAGTTGCGCTACGGAACGGAGCGTTAGGATGCTGCTGCACCTTTCGAATCAGTTCAGGAGCGAGGAAAGCACAAGTGACTTTATGACTGGAGCAGATATTCACTCCTCCTTTTGAGTAGCACAGAATTACAGACTTATTCTTGTGAGTCAGAGACTCCACTCCAGTATCCAGTAATTGCAGACTGTTAGTAATCCTTACGGAGTGACAGGAATAAGCTCAGAAAAAGACCAAGAATATTGTACATAGTTCAGAAGCATCAAGAAAGTAAAAACTAAAGAGAAAGAATACATAGATTTCAGTGACTGGAAGAAAATCAGCTCAAGAGAGTCAAGCAAGAACTTTTGAAGGTTTACAAGCTGACATTTCTTCAAGTCTTCATAGACTTAGGAAGCCTATCACCTAAAACACTAAAACAGCATAGGCAGCAGGTATGGAGAGAGGTTTTGGGTGTTAAGTTACAGGAGAGAAGGTTAGAATAAGACTAAGTAATGTGTGTGATTATCTTTTAGGAACCTTCAGCACATTCCAGTCCAGTGGTGATTTGGTTTGGAAGTTGACCTGGAAGAAACCTGCGTTTGTTATTTTCTCCACTTCCCCTTTCCCCTTGAGTTTGCCAGTTCGGTAGTTGTGATTTAAGGACTGTTGGATTGGCAGGCTGGGGGAGTGGGGGGGGGGGTGTTTGCTGGGGAGGGGGATCGGGGGGAATGGGGTCTGGTGGGCTATCGTCACTCCTGCAGGAATGCAGAGTCTGGACCCGACAGAATTAACCCTTTCAGGGTAACAGTGTGCGGCCCACACTAACTGTTTAGCCTAGGTCTTGTTTCTCTTTATTTGTAGCATTGTCTGCATACCATTGTCTCAGTTCCATTTAGCTGTTTTTATCCATACTAAAACAAGTACTGTGGTACAGGGGGCTGCTGGATTACATCATCCTGTGCAGCTGGTTCAGAGTATGAGGTATGCGTACTTACAGTTCCCTTGAATGAAAAAGTAAATCCTACAGGATACCATTAGATGACATTCATATAAACGTGCAGCGTTTCAAACTTTTATGATTTCAGTTCTAACATTACACTTCCTCCCTAATGCAGAATACATTGCAAAATGTTTGAGGCAACATTACAATCAGTATTTTTTGCACAGTGAACTCTGATCAAGAACACTTGCCATCAATCAGGTGAAATTTGAAATGTATAGTTTGACTAAATGACGTACACTGTTTGCGAGGGTATGTGTGTAAGCGCTGTGTGTGATGAAAGATTTTAATTTCAAATACGATTATTCTTTTTTTTTAAGGAATATACACAAGGTGTGGAATTAGAAGTGGAGGCACATGGATCAGAGGTGGTGGATCAACTTGCTGGTGCCGTCGTTACAGAGAAGACCACCGTTTCACAGAAAATCAAGAAAACAAGGGTAACTAGCAAACAATATTTTCTAGACGTGTTTTGGGCTGGCGTTTTCTTCATAACATGTTTTTGTATTCAAAGTGCTATCTGCTTTATGTGTGCTGTACATTGAACATGTTTTTACAACATCTCCTAGAGGCCCAGAAGGAACAAGTTACTTACCTGTAACTGTTGTTCTCCAGCATGGGTCTGGCATGGATTCACATGCTCATGAATATTCCCCGTCGTCAGGCTGGGAATCCTCGGTAAAGAAAAAACCAGTATCAGTTTCGTTTCTGATCTGTCTTTCGTAGTAATAACCAATCACTGGTCTCTGCGTCATACTGACCACAGCCAATGACTGCCCTCTACCTAAGCACCGCCTCTGGCAGCCATCTTCAGATTTGGAAGCACGTGAAGTGGCAGTATGACCAAGTGAAGAGCCGCAGAGGGGTAGGCGGGAGGGTTCGCATGTGAATCCATGCCAGACCCATGCTGGAGAACAACAGTTACAGGTAAGTAACTTGTTCCTTCTCCAGCATGGGGTCTGGCATGGATTCACATGCTCATGAATAAAGAATACATAGCAGTACACACATGCACAACCACGGGAGGTGGCAAAGGCTCAACATTAAGCATCACATCAACTCAACATTAAGCATCTTACCTCCTCACCAGGCTCACCTCAGGCGAACAGGTTGCGCAGCACTGCTTGGCCGACCCTGGACTCCTCCCTGGAATCCCGGTCGACGCAGTAGAATTTCGTGAAGGTGTGCGTCGACCTCCACGTAGCAGCCCTGCATATGTCCAGCAGGGGCACACCAGATAGGAACGCCGTGGTAGCTGCGATCGCTCTGGTGGAATGGGCTCTCGGACGGCCAGGCAGCGGTCGGTTTGCCAACCGGTGACAGTACATGATACAGCCGGAGAGCCATCTGGAGATGGAAGCCTTCGAGAGAGCCTTCCCCTGATTGACAGGTCCAAAGTTCACAAAGAGTTGTGACGTCTTCCGAAAACCTTTCGTGCGGTCCACGTAGAACTTCAGCGCTCTAGCTAGCGATCCAGCGAGTGCAAAGTCCTCTCAGCCGGCGACGAAGGCGACGGGAAGAACACAGGTAACACCAAGGGTTCGTTGAGATGAAAGTCCGACGGTACCTTGGGCATGAAGGATGGGTGCGTCCTGAGCACTACCCTCGTGTCGTGGAAAGTCAAGTACGGGGCCTTGCAGGAAAGGGCCTGGATCTCTCCCACTCGTCGTGCGGAGGTGATGGCCACGAGAAAAGCTGTTTTCCACGATAGAAACTTCAACGGGGCCGAGTGCAGAGGCTCGAACGGAGGTCCCATGAGTTTGGTCAGCACCACGTTGAGCTCCCACGCCGGGGCCGGAGCCTTCACCGGCGGGAACGATCTGAACAGTCCCTTCATGAACTCTTTCACCAGACGATGAGACCACAAGGACGTCCGGCCCGTGGTTCTGGTGTATCGGGAGATCGCAGCAAGATGAATCTTGATGGACGCGTGTGCCAGACCAGCTTTGGCCAGCGTCAGCAGGTACGGCAGCACTTGGGGAGCCGTAATCCGTAGAGGGTTAATCTTCTGTGCGTGGCACCAGACAGAGAACCTCTTCCATTTGTGTCCGTAGCATTTAAGAGTCGAGGACGCCCTGGCCTTTGCAAGAACCTCTCTGCAATCGGCCGGTATGTCGTATCCTCCAAACTCTAGCGCTGCAGGAGCCAGGCCTGCAAGTTCAGCGACTTCGGGTCGTGGTGGAGGATGGCGCCTCCTTCCCTGGAGAGTAGATCCGCGTCCGCCGGCAGCTTGATTGGCGGGGACGCCGACAAGTCCAGAAGGTCCGGGAACCATATCTGCCTCGGCCACGCAGGTGCGACGAGGATCATCCTGCACCGTGACCTCTTGAGCTGGTTGACGAGCCGGATTAGCAGAGGCAAGGGAGGGAACGCGTAGAGGAACAGGCCCTCCCAGGGGAACGAGAAAGCATCGCCCATGCTCCTCGTCTGGGGAAACCTGCTGGCGAACCTCCGGCACTTGGTGTTCGTCGCCGTCGCGAACAGGTCGATCTGGGGTGTGCCCCACCGTCGGAAGAGGCGATCCACCAGATCCTGCCGTAGTTCCCACTCGTGGCACGAGCGCAGCTCCCTGCTGAGTGAGTCGGCGATGGTGTTTTTTATCCCTGCCAGATGAAACGGCACCAGAAGAATCCCTTGGGCGACGGCCCAATGCCACAGGTCCTGCGCCTCCTTGGACAGCGCTGGGGACCTGGTTCCGCCCTGTTTCCTGATGTAAAACATGGTGGTGGTGTTGTCGGTGAAGATCCTCACCACCTTGCCCTTGAGGGACGGAAGGAAGGACCTGAGGGCCCAAAACACTGCACGGAGCTCCAGGACGTTGATATGCAGGGACTTCTCCGTCGGGAGCCAGAGTCCCCTTGAGTGCAGATTTTCGGTGTGCGCTCCCCACCCTTCTAGGGAGGCATCCGTGGTCACAGTCACCTGGTGGGCTGGGGTCTGGAAGTCCATGCCCGCCGTCAGATGCGCGCGGGTGCCCCACCACCGTATCGCTCGTCGGAAACTCTCGTCGAGCTTGATCCTTTCCTCGAAGCTGCCCGTCGTCTGGATCCAGCGCGCATCCAGGAACTCTTGCAACGGGCGCATCCGGAGCCTGCACATGGGAATGAGGTAGATGCAGGAAGACATCATCCCGAGGAGGGATTTGATGGACCTCACCTTGGCCGCGTCGGCCACCAACATCCGTTGCACCTTGCCCAAGATGGTCCTGGTCCTCTCCTCCGACGGGGAGGCCAGAAGGGACACTGTGTCGAGCCTCGCTCCCAGAAACAGTGCGACTTGCGCGGGCACCAGGTGGGATTTGGCGTAGTTCACGGAGAATCCCAGGTCCGTGAGGAGTTGGACGGTCCTTGCCGTGTGGACCACGGCGAGCTCCCTCGTCTTGGCGCGGATGAGCCAGTCGTCCAGGTAGGGGTAGACGTGAATCCCCTCGCGGCGCAGCTGCGCCGCCACCGGTGCGAGGCACTTGGTGAAAACCCTGGGTGCCGACCGTAGTCCGAAGGGAAGGGCTTTGAACTGGTAATGACGCCCTTGGACCACGAATCTGAGGAATTTTCGGTGTCCCTTCAGGATGGGAATGTGGAAGTAGGCATCCTCCAAATCCAACGACGATAGGAAGTCTCCTTCCTCCAGCTGACCCAGGACGTGCTGGAGGGTGACCATCCGGAACTTCTGCGCCTTGATGAACTTGTTCAGGCGTCGCAGGTCCAGGATGGGGCGCCATCCTCCCGTCTTCTTCTTCACGAGGAAGTAACGCGAGTAGACTCCGGAGCCCCGAAGCCTCTTTGGGACGAGTTCGATGGCGCCCTTTCTGAGCATCGCCTTTACCTCCAGGAGAAGTTGAGGGACGTGAAGTTCTTTCCTGGCCACGGGGGGGACGCGCGGGCACCTTCTTTGAAACTCGAGCGCGTGGCCCCGGGCCAGGGCGTCCAGCACCCAGCGGTCGGAGGAGATGGACTCCCACACGCTGACGAAGCCCGCCAGCCGGCCTCCCACCGGGGTGCTTCGGTGGGGGCCCGACCCCACGGCCGGTTCAATCCTGCTTGGACGCGGCCTTGCCGCCTTGGCCTCCTTGGCGACGACGGCGGGGTCCGCCGGACTTGCCTCGTCCTCTGTAGGCCTCTTGCGACGACGAGCGGGCCGCTTGACGGTAGGAAGCGAAACCGCCGCCGGAACCTTTGGAGGCGCCCTTGCCTCCGCCGCTCCGAAAGGGCGTCCGCCGTTGCTGCAGTACTCCAAGGGCCCGGGCCGTCTCAGTATCCGCCTTGATGGCCTGAAGGGAATCGTCCACTGTCTTCCCAAACAGGTTGTTCCCGTCGAAGGGCATGTCCAGGACCCTGGTCTGGACGTCCTGCCGAAAGTCCGTCGCCTTGAGCCATCCGCGACGTCGAAGGCAAACGCCGTTGCCCATCTGGCGGAACCCAGTGTCGGCGATGTCCGTCGCCACGGTGATGGCGTGGTCCGAGGCCACCTCACCTTCCTGCAGGATCTCAAGGGCCTCCGCCCTCTTGTCGTCCGGCAGAAAATCCAGCAGGGGAGCTATCTTGTACCAGAGTTCCCTGTCGTAGTGGGCCACGATAGCCAAGGCGTTGGCCGCTTTAATCGTCGTCGCCGCCGACGAGATGACTCTGCGTCCCATGGCATCCAATTTCTTTCCCTCGCCGTCCGGCGGGGAAGTCGACGTGGAGGCCGCACCCCCCCCGCTTTCTTCCTGGCTGCCGCGGAGACGACGGAGTCCGGGGTAGGCTGCGCCCGGAGGCATAGGGGGGCCGAGTCCGGGACCCGGTACTTTTTCTCGTACCGGTCTCTTTTCGCTGGCGTCGTGGAAGGGTTCTTGAGGAGGGAAAGGCCCTCATCCCAAATGTCGTCTAACAGAGGCACTGCGAGGACCGTCTTCCTCTTGGCCTCGCGCCGTTGGTAAAGGAAGCCTTCCTTTTTCTTCTCCTCAGGGCAGAGTTGGAAAAGCTCGGATGCCCTGGCGATCATTGAGTGGAACGATCCAATCTCGTCGGGCGGAGAAGCCCTGGTGGGAGGCGACGACGGAAAATCCTCGTCGTATGCCTCGTCGTCCGTACCCGTCGCTGCCGTGTCAGTCCCCGTATCATCCCCTCGGGTGGACGGGGAGGAGGGCTGGACGGGGCGCGACGGTTGAAAAGGAGGCGGTGGATGGATCCTTCTTTTCTTGGTAGGGGGAACACCAGAAGGTCCCGGTTCTGGATCCCCCGACGGGAGAGGTTCCTCCGTCGGTAACGGTAGTCTCGTCCTTATCTCGGAGCATAAGGACTGTATAGCCAACAAAATGGCCGCTGAGTTGTCTTGCGGCGCTGGCAGAGGGGAATCCGACGGGCGAGCAGGGGCCCCGTCGGTATCCTCGACGATGTCGTCGTCGTCACCTGCGTCGGGGCCCATTCCGACGGGCTGGTCTTGTTCCACGCCTAGGCCGTGGCTTAAGACCTCGATCAGTTCCTCTTCTGAGGTTGAGGCCGAATCTACGACGACGCCCTGCCCCCCCTTCTTCCCCACGGAGGGTTTCACGGGGGTCCTATCGATGGGCACGAAAGAAGACTCCCTCCGAGGAGGCAGGGAGATTCTGGGCCCCGAGGCCGCCACCACTGGTGCAGCCTCCACAGGCTGGGCCAGGGCCGCCGCGACCGTTTCGATAGAGGGCTTGGTCGAATGGATCAAGGCCTTCACCACCTTAGGTGCGCTCACCGCCTTATCCTTGAGGGAGGGGGCACTGCCACGCTCCTCCTCTGCCTTAGAGCTCGACCGGGGTCTCTCCAGGAGCTTCGCCGGGTGCTCGGCCTTCCTCTTACCCGACCCAGAGCGTTGGCTCGTGGTTGATGGTGCCGGGGAGGGTGCGCCCTGCCTGGCGCCCGTAGAGCCCGACCGTTCGGCGCTCCCGGTGCCAGCGGACTCGCGGTGCTTGGCCTTATGTTGGGCCCCCGTCGCCGGGGCGCCCTCAAAGGTCTTAGAAGACCGCTCAGATTTCTTCTTCTTCTCGCCAGACGGGCTCTTACCCTCCAGCCAGCTGGCGAGACGTTGATGGCGGTCCTTCATGGTCCGTTCCGACATGTTGCCGCAAAACGCACAGTCCTTCTCCACGTGCGTCTTGTCCCCATGAAGGCAGTAAAGGCAGAAAGAGTGTTCGTCCTCCTTGAAGACGTTCTGCAGCTGGCATCCAGGGCAGCCCCTGAACAGCTTTCCGGGCGTCGAGCTTCCCTTCTCCTGGGCCATCTCCGAGACCGGGCCTGAGAAGCTTCTGGAGTCCTCCGAAGTGTAGCTCGACGAAATCTTCACCCTTGAGGGGCACAGATGAATCCGACACGGGTCCCCGTTGATCGGATGTAGGATCGGTGGAGCTTGAGGCTCTTTTGACCGAAAGAATCGAAGTTTTTGTGAAAAAGCGCGAAAAAATAGCACTAACGCTCGAGAGCAATAGCACGAGGATCCCAACACATGAACGTGCGGTAAAAATCTGAAGATGGCTGCCAGAGGCGGTGCTTAGGTAGAGGGCAGTCATTGGCTGTGGTCAGTATGACGCAGAGACCAGTGATTGGTTATTACTACGAAAGACAGATCAGAAACGAAACTGATACTGGTTTTTTCTTTACCGAGGATTCCCAGCCTGACGACGGGGAATATTCATGAGCATGTGAATCCATGCCAGACCCCATGCTGGAGAAAGAAAGGTAGTAAAAAGACACAGACAACAAATGAAACCAAAGATGTCGCTTGCCAAACAGATTTCACCATGGAGCAACTACTATTTGAGGCGCAGCGTGGTCCATTCAATAAGCAGACTTGTGATGCTTATGCCCAATGGCCTGAAACTGAATTGAATTTGACCGGCGAAGCCAGCAAAGTGTTCTTGGACCATTGCTACAATGTGAGAACTCGAAAAGATGAAACTGAATATAATGTCGATGCATTGGAATTCCTCGCACTTGACACAATCTACACCCGCAAAATAAGGTCCACCCAATAAACATTCAAATTTGATGGTTTCTCCAATTCGTGTGTAAAAAACACAAGCTGAACTAACAGGCTGATGCTTCAACGCATTTGACAGATGAACTTGCCAAAGATCTCAACTTCAGTTTGGCTAGTTTGGGTGTTTTGTCCACCACAGTTGAGTCACAAACCACATTCATGCAGGACGATTGGCTAATAAAGGAGCAAAAATACATTTTATTCGACAGCTGCCTGGTATACCGATGCTGAAATGTGTCCATATATTGAGGGGGAAAATATGCGGGCAGCCATTGGTGCTTGTGTCTCATGTATTACAAGGCACAAACCTGAAAATCCAAGCTAGCTGTATCCACCTCCATGATACATTTTCATGGTCCGCTCAACCGATGCTGGGCAAAGTGCCAGCTGGAAATCTATATTCAGCAGCTTTACTTTTCAGTGGCTTGACTTTCAGTAAGATGTCCAGTTTGTCAATTTGTGAGAGTTCAGTTCCTTGAGAATACCCAGTACTACATATATCGAAAGGGAATTATTATTCCCCGCTATTAGTCAAACCTGGAAAATTGAACAGATGTCAATTGAAAGCACATTCTCTGGCAATTGGTTATGCCCATCTGGTGACGGACAGTGTGACAGCCCCAGATTTTCAGCAAAGTACTGCACATACCACTTCCAAGACATGGAAACTAAAATAATTGTGAGTGCGTAGATTGTGCATGTGTCCTAATGTAAATCCTCAGTGGCCATGGAGAAACATTGTTTCCTAAAATCCCGTGAACATCTTCAATCGAGGGGAATGCAAATGGACCTCATCGCCACTGACAGGCAAGTTTCAATAGCCAAGGCCATCGAGAGCAGTTTCCAAGAATTTGTCATCAATTTGTCATCAAGTATTAAGAAGTGTTTAATTATGCAGATTTAATCCAGTTTATGATTAATTTATATCTTTTGCCTTCCCTTGATTTATATTACTGGTCCTCGAACGATAAAATACATGTCTGTGGTTGCTAGGTGTCTGTAAATCCCTAAACTAGGCCCAAACCACATCCACACATGCAGTGCATGGCTCTGGCTTTGATGGCCTTTGTCAACTTTTTGCCCCGCTCTTTTCCCCTTTCCCCCTCAACTGTACTTGCGTTATCTGCCCTGCTTGGGTCCTCAGGATATAGGTAGATGTATGTTGCGTTTCGGGAGAATATATTACTACATGGGATTAGTGCTGTGATGTGGGTCCTTGACTGATTAGGGCACGGGAGTGTCAGATGGATATCAGCATGAAAGGAACTGCAGGGTCTGAGCTGGTGGGCTCAGGCCTGCCGGGGTGGATGTTGTTAGTGCACGGGAAGTTTAGTGGAGATGAATGGGCACTTGGATTTATGACTTATCAGTGTTGCACGTTAACCGCAGAGCACATTCCTCCACGAGAACAGGGCACGCGCCGATGTGGCAATGGGGAGATGTGTGGGCTGGCTGAGCGAGGCGCTGGTGATGGGAGAGCTGCATTTGTACAGAGAGATGGATTTTCGGGCCTAGTAGAAAGATGTCTTTCGGACCATTTCAAAACCGTTTTCTAATGCTGGGCTTGAAACTATATTGTATGTGTTATTTGCGATGGGGTGTGGTGTAACGGAATATCGCGGGTGGTTGGCTATGCCTCACCCCCTTGGTTATTACATATGTCATGTTGTCTCGGTCTTCCCTTTTTTCCCCCTGCATTGCTTCGTCGCACCTTGAAGCACTTGTGCATTAGGGCGTTATAAATGCAATAATATATCCATATCCAAATGGAATCTTAGGTTACACCAGACTTTTAGTGGTTTATATTATCAGTTTTACTGACCTTCAGTGTAACTGGTGGATGCCAGCAAACAATTTGTTTATTTTTCAAACATATTTGGAATGCCACTTTGGTCGCCCGGGCTCATTGCTCCCATGGAGTGAAGGTCACTTTGTCTGATGTTGCTTGTTGGGAGTTCACACCGACGAGTCTTGTAGAATAGGTTTTAGATTTATGGTTTTCCTTCACAAAAACAAACCTACCAGGCATATATGCTCTAAAGAAGCTTCAATTGTTATTTGACCTTGGACGGAAGGGAGGATTCGCTCTGGCTTGAAGGACGGAAAGGATCAACTGCCCGCAAAAATGATAAGATTCACTAAATTAAAACTGGACATTGGAATATTTATTTTCAATCTATCAAACCGTTGTTCTGACCGGACACACTGCGTTACACCAAGAAAATGGAACTACTAAATATAATGTAAATTTAACTATTAAGTTTAAAGACAAGTTTATAGACTAACGAGTAAAAGTTTAATTTTCTGACAGGTATTGCTTGCTTACATTGTTATGGGTTGTTAGTTGGAGCATATTTTGACGATTATTCATCGACGACCCACAAAAACAAACCTGTATGCAGGCTAGTGATATCTAAACCACTTCGTCCCATGGTATATCAGTGTGTGCTATTAGCGTTGTATTATTGGATGTGCCGGGTGCAGAATATTTTCCAAGGGGACATGGTTCGCTTGTCGAAATTTCATATGGCCAGTTCCGTTACATTTTTAAATAAGGTAGCAGGCGCCCCTCTCAAAAAAAGAACATTGCATAATAACCTGCTATGTGCATTATTCAAACTGAGTGTCCGCAACCATCGCCTTTTGCTCAATGTACCTTTCACAGGTGGGAAATAACCATTTGCATATCAGTATTTGTCCTGGCCACATGGGCAGTCCAGCACCGAAATGCGTACCTACAGCAACCCCATACACGAGTTTCAGCCTTGTTGTGCCTCATCAGTGAGGTGGACCTGTGCCTCTCTAAGCACAGTGAGCATGGAGTCCGCGTCTTGGCTCCCCCAGGGAACTTAGGGACATCAACCCCAAGTTCTTTGCAAATATTCTGTTATAATGCTGTCTATGTGTTTGAATTTTTCTGTCAGCTTCTGCATCCAATTGTGAGCTATACATACTCCACAGCGCTAACCTCTCAAGCACATCGTAGACTCAAACTTTCCCTGATGTGTTTTGTGCGTTTCCATTGTTTGTGGTTTGTGTTCGTTATTAGGTTTGACCCGGTGCAGAATTACAGGGTAAATGGATACATTTGAATAAAGAATGGCTACTAAAAAATATTATGTTTTCTACACAGCTACATTTTGCCGTTCTGTGTATGCCATCGCTTCCATATACCGACAGATGGTTTCTTCAGCCAGCAGTGGTAGATACGCCTAAACGGTGGATTTCCATTACGCTGATGTGGGACGATCTCCCGGGACCGATATGCCCTTTGGCGGTACTAGCGACAAGGGAGCAACATGTCATCATTTATGGTGGTCTAGCAAGCAGCTCATGCCGAAGCCTTGCGATTCAAGGTGCGTCGAATGCGCATCTTCTCCCAAAAGAAGAACACTGTGCCTCATGATAATGTTTTGGTGCACTAACCTAAGGACATAAAAGAAATTGGTGGTAAATCGAATTCAGCAGATGTTCCCAGAGCGTTTTTAATGAAATAAAAGCACATTGTAAATTGCAGAGTATTGATGTTTCCTTTAAAAATATATTTTCTATTCCGATTTGGGATGCGCTGTGCTGTGAGAGGATGTGTGTTGATATTCCGGGTTCTGCGTCAACTGACGTTAAGAGGTAGGTGTTGACTGGGCACGTTTGGCTATGCTGCTCACTAACGTCATGAAAATAGGTGGAGAATATCGCAAGGGATAGTGATGTCAGCTTCAGGGGCGGGGGATATGATTTAGAGCCGTGAGGACACTTGAACTTTGGACGATCGATCCATGGATAAGATTGGCACAAGATGGCTGCGCCTTGCTCCTTGATATCGAATGTGTAAAAGTGCAGAAAACTAGGGTAAGGTGCATAGGAAATATTTTTACGATTGATCACAGTTTGCTTAAAACCATATGCCCGAACGCTTGGGTTAATAACATTTTTGAGCGCACTATTCCTTTAAGAATCTACACCCCATCTTTCGAAATCGATTTTTTTAATTCCCTTTACTGAAAAAAAGGCATTTTTACTTACCTCAGAGAGGAAAAAAAGTGTTACAGTCCGCAAAGGGAGCTTCCACATACACCCCCTCCCCCCACCAAATGGTCCCTATGTAGGGTCTCTCATTGGCCCCACCTGTCCTACAATGACCCCAATGGATGGGCTACTAATGCAGTGCACAGTCTTGCACCCCTGGTGAAGCCAAAACTATGTAAATAGCTGCCACCCTCCTAAAACACATGTAGGGTGACAGCATGAAACTGGGATAACGGGGATGCTGAAAGAGCACCGCTGGGCCTGGGAGCGCTATAGGTGTCCCACAACCACTTACTCTTTAAAGGATTGCAAAAAAGGATGTAGTGGCAAGGGGCACAGCAGTAGCCCCTCTGACCAGCCAACCAAATGAGAAACCCCAAAAAGAAAGAGGAAAATGCATAAAATGAGACTGCAGAACTTCCTCATGAAAGAAAGTCCAGCCAGCCAAACAAAAACAAACCTAAACCAGCAAAAGAAAAAGATGTGTGCTCCAATTTCAACATGGCTACCCTTCATTCATAAAACTACCTAGAATTCAACTGAACTGTATTTCCAGTTTGTGACGCTGCATCCACCTTTGCATGTAGAAGGGACGATCCACTCCCTTTCTCTGGCAAACCCGCTGTACCGAGACCGCTTGGAAGCCTTTGCTTTTTCCACCACGACATCCAGCTAGAGCACAAGACCACTGCAGGCATCAGTGATTAGATAACAGCTCCTGAAACAACACCAATCGAATGCAACTAAGCGAACCGCTTCACACAGGGGCCTGTCTGCAGATCTGGACAACATTTCTCAGGAAGAGCATGAGATTTCTGCACTCTCGCCCTACCTAAAGATGAGCAGGGGCCGACTATGAAACCATCTCTGAAAAGATAACACAACTTTGCCTAAAAACAATACAAACTCAATGTATGCCGGGTCACTGATTTTACTCTAAACATGGGGACAAATGAACCAGCCCCACAGTCCAGGAAATGCAGATTAGGGAAGTAGCTTCTAAAGGTTAGTCTTCAAAGGGGGGGAACGACAGAAGTCACTAAATGCTCAGGAAAACCATTGACATTGAGAATGCAGTGGTTTAGAATCTGTGGCAAAACAAAATGTTATCCAATGGGGTATAAACACTTTTTTAAAAAAAACAAAATTTTAAGTGTTTGCTTTTATTGTGAAAATGAGCTGTAAAGTCCAAACAGTACTAGAACGTAGCTTGCGTCTTCTGGTTTCTCATGGTACAATGCAGTAGAGACAAGCAGAAAGCCTTCAGAGGGAAGGCACGGCTATGGTCCAGCCACAAAGATACAGGGTTTGCAGAAAAGTGCAGGTACTGCCGTAGCAGAGATTACAGATGCTTCAAAGAAAGTACGGTGAATTCTTAGACACCATTAACTGCCAGCATCTGAGTCGAATGGAAAAACAGTACAGTGGCAAGAAAGGTGCTTTTCATTGAAACCGGGAATACTACTGTGCGTGCCACATCTAGGGAAAGGAGTAAGGTAGACATTCCTACAGTATATGTCCCAGTGTCCCATTCACAGATTACTTATTTACACCTTCAAAAGTATAAAAAGCCGCACACAATTTTTAAACAAGAATGTTGCTTTCCCCCCCCTAATCTATACGGCCTGCAATCAGTAAACATTGTACAAGTGGCGCACAATTTCTCAGCCCAGCTTCTCACTGCCCCGAGTACATCAGCCGAGCTATTTAGCTTCAGTGCTGGCTCACAGTAAGCCAAATAGACATTTGCTCTGCATAACTGTCGCCACTTATCCCTGGGCAGAGCCCTACAAGCAAATTACATACAGAACCGGACATGTAGCACGGCATTGAAAAATATAATGTTTCTACAAGTCCATTTACAGAGCCATGAATATGTGAATTGGAATGCCCATTCCCAATGCCATGGTGCCTTCAAAACTATGAAACGCTGCACGCAATTTCCAAACAAGACTTAAGCGCCTCTCCCCTGTACAACCCCGAGACACCATGCTCCTCTCCCACCGCCTGTACAACCCCAAGACAACATCCGTCTCCCCCCTCTCCTGTACAACCCCGAGACACCATGCTCCTCTCCCACCGCCTGTACAACCCCAAGACAACACCCGTCTCTCCACTCTCCTGTACAACCCCAAGACACCATCCTTCCCTCCACTCTCCTGTACAACCCCAAGACCGTCTCTCCCCGCTCCTGTACAACCCCAACACACCACCCGTCTCTCCACTCTCCTGTACAACCCCAAGACACCATCCTTCCCTCCACTCTCCTGTACAAATCCAAGACACCATCCTTCTCTCCTGTACAAACCCAAGACACCATCCGTCTCTCCCCGCTCCTGTACAACCCCAACACACCACCCGTCTCTCCACTCTCATGTACAACCCCAAGACACCATCCTTCCCTCCACTCTCCTGTACAACCCCAAGACACCATCAGTCTCTCCCAGCTCCTGTACAACCCCGAAACATGATGCTTCTCTCACACTGCCTGTACAAATCCAAGACACCATCCTTCTCTCCTGTACAACCCCAAGACACCATCAGTCTCTCCCCGCTCCTGTACAACCCCAACACACCACCCGTCACTCCACTCTCCTGTACAACCCCAAGACACCATGCTTCTCTCCCACCACCTGTACAAATCCAAGACACCATCCTTCTCTCCACTCTCCTGTACAACCTCAAGACACCATCCTTGCCTCCACTCTCCTGTACAAACCCAAGACACCATGCTTCTCTCCCACCGCCTGTACAAATCCAAAATACCACCCTTCTCTCCTGTACAACCCCAAGACACCATCCCTCTCTCCCCGCTCCTGTACAACCCAAAGACACCATCTGTCTCACCACTCTCCTGTACAACCCCAAGACACCATCCTTCTCTCCACTCTCCTGTGAAACCCCAAGACACCATGCTTCTCTCCCACCGCCTGTACAAATCCAAGACACCATCCTTCTCTCCTGTGCAACCCCAAGACACCATCCGTCTCTCCCCGCTCCTGTACAGCCCCAAGACACCATCCGTCTCTCCCCGCTCCTGTACAGCCCCAAGATACCATCAGTCTCTCCCTTCTCCTGTACAACCCCAAGACACCATCCTTCTCTCCACTCTCCTGTACAACCCCAAGACACCATGCTTCTCTCCCAAAGCCTGTACAAATCCAAGACACCATCCTTCTCTCCTGTACAACCCAGAGACACCATCCTTCCCTCTACTCTCCTGTACAACCCCAATACACCATCCTTCTCTCCACTCTCCTGTACAACCCCAAGACACCATGCTTCTCTCCCACCGCCTGTACAACCCCAAGACACCATCCTTCTCTCCTGTACAACCCCAAGACACCATCCATCTCTCCACTCTCCTGTACAACCCCAAGACACCACCAGTCTCTCCCTCCTCCTGTACAACCCCAAGACACCATCCTTCTCTCCCTTCTCCTGTACAACCCCAAGACACCATCCTTCCCTCCACTCTCCTGTACAACCCCAAGACATCATGCTTCTCTCCCACCGCTTGTACAAATCCAAGACACCATCCTTCTCTCCTGTACAACCCCAAGACACCATCCGTCTCTCCCCGCTCCTGTACAACCCCGAGACCCCATATTTCTCTCCTGTACAACCCCAAGACACCATCCATCTCTCCCCTCTCCTGCACAACCCCAAGACACCATCCTTCTCTCCCCTCTCCTGTACAACCCCAAGACACCATCCTTCTCCCCCTCTCCTGTACAACCCCAAGACACCATCCTTCTCTCCCCTCTTCTGTACAACCCCAAGACACCATCCTTCTCTCCCCTCTCCTGTACAACCCCAAGACACCATCCTTCTCTCCCCTCTCCTGTACAACCCCAAGCCACCATCCTTCTCTACCCTCTCCTGCACAACCCCAAGACACCATCCTTCTCTCCCCTCTCCTGTACAACCCCAAGACACCATCCATCTCTCCCCTCTCCTGTACAACCCCAAGACACCATCCATCTCTCCCCTCTCCTGTACAACCCCAAGACACCATCCCTCTCTCCTGTACAACCCCAAGACACCATCCCTCTCTCCTGTACAACACCAAGACAACATCCTTCTCTCCTCTCCAACCCCAAAACACAATCCTTCTCTCCTGTACAACCCCAAGGCACAATCCTGCTCCGTTTACAGGATGTGAAGGTGCCTCAAGTTGGCAAGTTTGTTATGTTATTGTGCATTTGTATAGCCCCTTATATACCATTGGTATGATCTCTGGGCGCTGTAGGTTGAACGTCATTGGGGACTGTAGTCCAGGTCAGTGTAGAGAATAGGTTAGTATATAGTCCTCGGGTGCACACAGTATTTGGGCAGCCAGTGCAGCGAGTAGCTGCATTCTAATGCTAGGAGCGGTGTAGTTGTTCTGAGAGATCAGTGAAAAGTGTGCAGTGAGGTAGTTGGCCTCCGTCTGCATTCTGGCAGCTGTGGAGCCTGTGTACGAAATGTGTGCAGCTAGGTCGATTTTTTCATGGTGTGTAACTGCGTTCTAAAGGCTGTTGAGGTATTCAAGGAGTAGTGTAGGTATGTGTGCAGCTAGATCGAATTGATCGAGGGGTAAAGCTGTTGTCTGTTGGTGTACAGGAGGGAATGAGCATATTGGTATGAGTGAGTGAATGTGCTTAAATGGTGAGAGACCCCTATTCCTGGTTACTTTCCAGAGCCCGCTGAGCCGACTGGGTCTATACTGGTGGTTCGGGGTAATAGATTGCCGAGAGAAATTCCCTGACTTGTGCAGAGTATATTGCGATTACCCACACACATAACATAAGAGGCCCTTTGAAATCCAAGAAAAGATCTGTAGTTCCGCGATTATAGAAAAGTGCCTCAAACCAGAGGGCAGTTGCGCATACAGACGGCACTACATCAATGAACACTTCATCTGCATGACATGCTACCAAGCTCCTCCCTGCAATGCTGTCTGCTGGTGCTGACCTGTACTTTCAGAGTCTGGACTTGCGCTTCTCTCCGAGTCCTCAGCTTCTGCAGCAGGCGGATTCTGCTCTTGCTCCATTCTCGAGAGGATCTGGGGCAGGATAGTAGCGTAACCTGCACAAGGACAATACAAAGGAAACCAGGAATGGGACGGATGCATGAATAGAACATCACTGCCCTGGCGTTGGGAGAAAAGCTTATAACTAGACAGAGGAAATTCTCAACAGCCTCAATAGCTTGCAGAAGCAAATGAAAAAGGAGGTCCTAAGAAACCTAATTCTGGAATGTGCGCAACCAACAAATTGATTTAGTTTGGTTAAAGAGGTTAAACAAACAGGAGCAGCAGAAGTGGGGAACAGTTGGTTTCTCACTAGCAAATGAAAGAGTGAAAATAATTAACGTAGTTTCCCTCACCAACCATGCTCACAAGCAGTTATTTAGCCTGCCCTATCCATTAGTGAAGCAAAGGCATTACTTAAATGAATGTTTGTGCAAAACAACTTTTAATCCAGGACTTGAACTGCCCGCCAAGACTTAAACTGCCCGCCTACACGCGTTTCAACCCGCTTGGGTCGTCATCAGGGCAGATTAATTGAGTCAAAATGCTAAACATACAAAATCAACAAAATCCATGAAGAAATCATTGTAAAGATACTTGGTTAATTTATACTTGAATAACACTTCCAACAGCGCATTTTTACAAGTATATCAATAAGTGAAATGCATTTGTATAAATATATTATCGAGATTAAAGTGTAAACAGTACAAAATGTTTGCACAAACTTTCATTTGAGTAATGCCTTTGCTTCACTAATGGATAGGGCAGGCTAAATAACTGCTTGTGAACGCGGTTGGTGAGGGAAACTATGTTAATTAGCTTGCAGAATAATGCAACATCCGCAATACGGCTCTAGCCAGAAGCCATACTGCAGCCTATTTTATCTATAAAGACCAAACAACTTACAAAATGCAATTTAGCTTCGATAATCGCCACTTAATTAAAATAACACAAAACAATAATACATGAAACAAAACTCACCCATACGTCATCATTTAAATCAGCGGAGAAAGGAAAAAAAAAGATTGCCAAGCGACACTTTATAGAGCACATCTTCAATCTGGTTTTAAACATGGAAAAGAACAGAACTGCTCCACGTTCCATGTGAGGGAGGATTTGTAGCCATCCTAAGCAAGTACCTGTTGCACAGAGTTCCTTATGCCACCCCAAGATTGCAGGTTATGTGCAATTGCTGCAGCCCAAATGTTTTGGCTACTTTGGTTAGATGAGCCCTAGCAACACTGCTACCCTTATTCCACATGGGTTGTTTTCTGTTTGATGAAGATTTTTCTGGGTGTTTGTGCAGCAGTGGAAGTGATATCAGTGGGCAGGCAGGCAGGCGGAGAGGGGGAGAGAGAGGGGGAGAGAGAGAGGGGGAGAGAGAGAGGGGGAGAGAGAGAGGGGGAGAGAGAGAGAGGGAGAGAGAGAGAGAGAGAGAGAGGGAGAGGGAGAGGGAGAGGGAGAGGGAGAGGGAGAGGGAGAGGGAGAGGGAGAGGGAGAGGGAGAGGGAGAGGGAGAGGGAGAGGGAGAGGGAGAGGGAGAGGGAGAGGGAGAGGGAGAGGGAGAGGGAGAGGGAGAGGGAGAGGGAGAGGGAGAGGGAGAGGGAGAGGGAGAGGGAGAGGGAGAGGGAGAGGGAGAGGGAGAGAGAAACAATGCATTACTTACCGTAAAAGCATTTCTGATGGTTGTATCTGCTTAGATTCACATGCTGTGCATAGGTCCGACATCCAGTGGTCACTGCAGAGTATTGCATTTTGTTTTTCGTAGTCAAAAAGGGGACGTCAACAAGGCGTGTCTCTAACACTATCCCTATAGTGACGTGCGTTGTACCCACAATCCCTCACGCGTCGAGGTCCCTCTGTTTGTATTTTTCTGCCCTGAGGGAGCCTTCTATACATGAGTGAGTACAGAAGAGAGAGAGATGTAGAAAGATGTCTATGTTCCTTCCATCCGAGCGGGGAGGAAGGGTGGGCGCATGTGAATCTAAGCAGATACAACCATCAGAAATGCTTTTACGGTAAGTAATGCATTGTCTTCTGATGTTTGTTAATCTGCTTAGAATCAAATGCTGTGCATAGATTAGCGAGCAGTACCCAGAGTTGGCGGTGGGTTATGAGAAGGAACAGTAGATAAAAGATGTCTTAATACTGCCTGTCCCACCTGGGAGTCAGATTTAGAGTGTGCATCTAGACAGTAGTGTTTTGTAAAGGTGTGCACAGAACTCCAGGTAGCCGCTTTGCAGATCGACTCAAGAGGAACATTTGCAATGAAAGCTATGGAAGCCCCAGTGCCTCGAGTAGAATGTGCTCTTGGCTTGAAGGGTAGTTCTCTCTTAGCAAGAGAGAAACAGAGAGTGATGCATTGAACAATCCATCTAGATATAGTGGACTTTGAAACTGCATCTCCTTCTCTTCCTGCTGCCACCGAGACAAAGAACTGATTAGTCTTTCTCAGTGGCCTGGTTCTTTCCATGTAAAACATGACAGCTCTGCGTACATTCAGTGTATGCAGACTTTTTTCTCCCAAGTTGGAAGGGTTTTAAAAGAACGTTGGTAGTTCTATTGACTGGTTTACATGGAATTTCGAGATGAATTTCGGTGCAAACCTTGGGTGTGTGCGTAGAACCACTTTATCTTTGTGAACTGTTACGAAGGGGTCTAGAACAGAAAGAGCCAGTAGTTCACTTACTCTCCTAATGGAGGTGATAGCTATTAGGAAAGCAGTCTTAAGAGTGAGGTCTTTAAGAGTTGCCTTGTGCATGGGTTCAAAGGGCGAGCCCATGAGTCTAGAAAGTACCACATTTAAGTCCCATCCGGGAGCTGGGTTTGCTATCGGAGAGTGTATTCTCTTTACCTCCTTCATGAAGGCCTTGATAACTGGTATCTTCCACCACGACACTTTAAGTTGGGAAGTGGTGTATGCAGAAAGTGCCGCCAGGCGGACTTTAATGGAATTGAACACTAGACCTGAATCCAGTAAATGGGTCAAGTACAGAACAATATGTGTGGGGGAGCAGTCAACCGGGTTGATGCTCTTACCTCTACACCAGATGACAAATCTTCTCCACTTGCTAGAATAGCAGTGGCGAGTATTAGGTTTTCTGGCTTCCCTGAGGATGTCCATACATCTCTGCGGGAGTTGTAGATGTCCAAATTCTATGATCTCAGGAGCCAGGCTGCTAAGTTCATGTTCTGGGGGCATGGATGCAGTGTCTTGCCCTTGTCTTGTGACAGCATGTTGTACGGGCAGGGAAGTTTCACTGGGGGAGATAGGTACATCTCCATCAAGTGCGCGAACCATGGCTGCCGGGCCCACATTGGGGCCACTAGTATCATGGTAACTTGTTCCTGGTGCATCTTGTGCACAACTTTGTTGAGAAGGGGAGTCGGGGGGGAAAGGCGTAGACAAATTTCCCTGACCACTGAATCGACAGACCATTCCCCTTGGACTGGTTCTGGGGGTACCTGGAGGCGTAACTTTGGCATTGTGAGTTCTCCAGAGTTGCGAACAGGTCTATTTCCGTGAATCCCCATTGCGTGAAGACGTCTAAAACGATGTCTTCGTGCAATCGCCATTCATACTCTTCGGGCAGGGGTAAGTCTCTGCGGAGTTCGTCTGCTAGCAGATCGAGTTCCCCTGGTACGTGTCGTGACAGTAGGAACATGTGTCTGAGAGCCCACTTCCATATATTCTGGGTCAGCTTGGACAGTCCTGGAGAGTGGGTGCCCCCCTGCTTGTTGATGTAGTACATGGCTGTGGTGTTGTCTGTAAGGACCATCACTGTCTTCCCTTGTAGGTGTTCCTGGAAGGCTTTTAGTGCTTTGAACACCGCCAGTAGCTCCAGTAGGTTTATGTGCTTGGATGCTACGCTCGGAGTCCACACTCCGTGAGCAGTCTGATGGGATAGGTGAGCCCCCACATCCTGTGAGGGATGCGTCCGTGGTTAGAGTGGCCTCCACCGTGGGTGTGGCAAAGGGTTTTCCTATTACCAGGTTTTCCTTTTTCCACCACCGTAGCGAGAGAACCAAAGCCTGCGAGACCACCACTAGATCATCCCATTGTCCGCTGGCCTGACACCACTGGCTGGTGAGCCACTCTTGCATTGGGCGCATGCGCAGGCGCGCGTGAGGTACCAAGTAAATACACAACGCCATCATTCCTAGAAAGCGCATCGCTTTGCGCACCGTCACCTCTCGACCTGCCACATATTGGGTGACCTGAAACAGCATGTTTTGGACCCTCTCGTTGGAGGGGAAGACAAGGCCGTCCTTTGTTCGAATTAGAGCCCCTAGGAATTGTTTGACTTGGCTGGGGTCTAAGCTGGACTTCTCATTGATGGAGAAGCCCAGTTGGAACAAAAGGTCTACAGTCTATTGGGTGTTTGAGAAGCATGTCTCGTAAGAATCCCCTGTTATGAGCCAGTCATCGAGGTAAGGGTATACTGGGATGGATAACCTGGGCAGGTGGGCCGCTGCCACTGCCAGTACTTTTGTGAATACCCTTGGTGCAGATGCTTTGCCGAAGGGTAGCACTCTGAACTGGTAGTGTTTGCCCTCTATCATGAACCTGAGGTATTTTCTGTGCGCTGGCAACATTAAAATATGGAAGTATGCATCTTTCATGACCAATGTTGTCATGTAATCTCCCTGTGATAGCAGTGGGATCACTTCCTGTAAAGTCACCATACAAAACTTTTGGGGTTTGACAAACTTGTTCGCTGGGCGCAGATCTAATACAGGGCGCATGGTTAGATCCTTTTTGGGTACAAGGAAGTACACTGAATAAATACCTTCCATTACCTGAGATGGAGGCACGACCTCTATGGCTCCTTTTTCCAACAGTTGGTCCACTTCTTGGAGAAGGATGGCGAGGTGTTCTGGTGTCATGCGGCGTCCCCTCGGGGGTCTGTATGTTGGGGAAATGGTGAACTCTATACAGTAGCCGCGGGCTACGGTGGAAAGTAATCAGCGGTCTGACGTTATTCCCTCCCATGCTGGAAGAAAGGATGTTAACCGGCCCCCGACCGGCGTTGCATGGGAGGGGACGCGAATCTTCGCGTCACTTGGTGGTGTTGGTGGCTTGGCAGCATCTGGGGGTGGAACCCCGGCCTCTTCCTTTGCCTAGGCGTTGACCCCTCTGATTGTACTGACCGCTATTACCCTGGTAGTTGCTGGCAGAATACTGTTGGTTTTGTTGCTGGCGTTGTCCACGAAAAAAGCACTTATTACCAAATCCCCGCCTGTTACGGGGTTTTGAAATTTGGTCTAAGGTCTTTATTGTGTCAAATTCTTTCTCCGCGTTCTCCAGCGCATCATCCACTGCTCTCCCAAAGAGGTTGGACTCCTCTATGGGTTTATTAATAAGGGATGCTTGTGTTTCCGCTTTAAATCCGGAATTGCGAAGCCAGACGTGACGCTTCAGTAAAATTCCTTGCACCAGAGTGCGGCCAACCGTCTCTGCTGCATCGAGGGTATTCTTGACAATGCTTTGATTGACTAGAGAGCCCTCGTTAACTGTAGGTAGCAAACGAGTCCTTAGGGGTTCGGGAACTTCTTCGATGTCCTGTTTGAGCTTAGCCCATTGAGCATCGGCGTAGCTTGCCAATAGGGTATTATTATTGGCGATTCTGGTAGAGAATGCTGCAGAGGTGGTGATTCTCTTGGCTAGGGCGTACAGCTTCTTCCCCTCTTTATCTGGGGGTGCCTCGCTTGTAGATAGTGGGACTCCTGCCCTTTTCCTGGTGTTGGTCACGACCAGGGAGTCCGGGATTGAGTGACCCTTAATATAGAATGGGTCTGATTGAGAGGGAGAAAACAGTTTCTCAATCCTCAGATTGACCCCTCTCACCAATGCAGGAGTGGAAAGAGAAGGTGTAATACGTCTCTTAACTGAGGCGAGGATGGGTATAATTTGGCTAGTGGGGGGTTTTTCCTTGATAATCCTCTCCACAAAATCGGTGTCTGGGGTGACTGCCCCAGTTTCAATTTCGAAATGTGCTGCTGCCTTCTTCAGCAGTGCATTGAAGGTGGGTATATCATTGACAGGCGAAGGGTTCCTGACTGGTGTAGTTTCGGTAGACCTGATGACTATACTGCTACTACCTGTGTCCGTCGACCTAACCGGTGACTGCCAGGGATTTGGGTCGCCCTCGCCTGTGTCCTCCTGGAATACCTCCTCACATAGGTTAGTTTCCTAGTGAAAACCTTCCTCTTCTTGTTGGTCTTCAACATAGGTGAACTCATCTTCCTCCTGGAAGAAGGTATCTTCCTCAGTGGGATTGTGAGAGTGTATGTCCTCCTGTATGGGGTCCTCCTGTATGGGGTTATAAAACTTCTGGTATTTAGCCCTTGGACTCCCCAGGGGTGCCTCCCTTGGTCTCTTGGGTGTCCTGTCTTCTGGGATGGGCATGAACCTGTCTAGTTTATCCATACAGGTCTGGAACCTTTCAAAGGTCCACTGAGGTCGGCCAGGACGGTCTGGGAATGAAAAAGGAGTTTCTTCCTCCTGTAATTGTCTGGTTCTGTCCCATAACGTCGAAGAAAGAGAGCCTTCGCCTTCTGAGTAGCCTTCTCGCTGGCTAGGGCCTTCTGTCGGCGTTGGGAACTGGCCTGATCTGTTTTCCGGTGCTTTCGGCGTATCTTTGGCCTTGTGCGCGGTTTTCGGCGTCTCACTCGCCGTACGTCTCTGGCCGTCCTTAGATGCTATGCGCGCGAGGCTTTCGGCGATCATTCCCTCTTCCGAGGGATCAGTCGCCGTCGCACTATGTAACGTCGAGTCCTTGCCCGTCCAGTCCTTGCCCGTCGAGTCCTTGCCCGTCGAGTCCTTGCCCGTCGAGTCCTTGTTGGCAACGTGAGCGCTCTTGCGATGCGCGTCGCCAGAGGTTTTGGTGTTAGCGCCCTCATTTTTAGAATGCCCAGACGCCTGTTGCGGAAGCGGGGAGGGCTGACGACCCTTACGGTCGACGGAAAACGCCGGTGGGCCCGGCGTCCTCGTTGGCGCTATGGCTGCCTTCGTCTTCGATGAATGCGTGCCAGGGGGTATGTGCTTTGGTGTTTTTGCGTGTGCGTCCTTGTTGCCGGGGTGTACATCCCCATAAGCTGGGCGTGAGCAGGGCTTGTCGGGGCCGGGGACGGACGAGGAGGAGGAGCGTGAACGCTCCTTTGAAAGGTCTACAGCCTCCGTTACGGGGGCCGTGTTGTCACTGTCCTCGTCACACTCGGCAGTGGGCGAGGAGTCAGGCCTAGACATGGCGTAGGCCGTCCACCTTTTGACCCTACGGTCTTTTAGAGTTTTGGGCTTTAGTAATTTACAGGCCGCACAGCCGTCCTCCTGGTGATCGAGGGGTAAGCAACGGTTGCACCGTTTGTGCTTATCCTTCCAGGTAATTTACCTTTGCAAAGCGGGCAAAACCTAAATGGCGTCCTCTCCATAGCTGAGGGCAATAAGTGTGACTACGACCTCGAAAGAGATGGAGGGGAAAGAGAAAGGCATTCTTAAAGAAAAGAAAGAAAGGCCACAAAACCCCACTCTCCCTACTGTGTATGGCCAGCAAGGCCTGGCCACGTGTTCGGCAGCGCCGAAGGATCCCCTCCGTTCGTCCTTCCGTCGAAGATCTTGCTCGGCGGAGAAACAGCTCTGCGTCGAGGGAGGGATCTACGTTATTGGTATTAATAACAAACGACCAAAGGTCGAAGAAACTATTTGGCAATGTCTCTCGAGGAGCTCCACATAAAGGCGACCAGTAGAAAGCAGAAGCAAAGAGGAAGGTTTTGAAGTGCTTCCAGAACCGGAGATGGTTCTCTTCAAGTTTCAGGGAGGCAGGAAGGTTGTTCCAGATGCAGGCCCCTGCCGAAGAGAGAGATCTACCACCAACTCGTTGCTTGGAGAAGCGACTGACACTGAGGGAGTTGGAGGCGGATGAGCGTAGAGCTCGAGAAAGATGATATTTGGGAAGCGAGAGTTGAAGGTATTGCGGCTCCAGGCCCCAGAAGGCCTTGTGGACAATGCATAGGGTTTTGAACTTAATCCTCACAGCCACTGGGAGCCAGTGCAGAGATTTCAGTCCTGGAGCGATACGATCCCTGGGCTTGAGGCCAAGGACAAGTCTTGCAGTCCTGTTCTGGATAAGTTGCAGAGACTGTGCCTCATATCGCCCCCTATCGCTGATCAACTGCGATGTTAAGATATTCGCTAAGGTGCTTGCCATCCGTCTTGCCCCATATATGGTACACCCAATTCATACTGACCAACCCGGATTCGTCCCTGGCCGCTCCACGGCCCTTAATCTGCAGCGATTATTCAATGTCCTGGCCCAAATAAATTGACCCTGGGGTGCACGCTGTGGCTGCTATGCTGGCTGTGCAGAAGGCCTTTGATTCCGTTTCTTGGCGCTTCCTCTGGGCAGTCCTTGAGAGGTGCAATTTCGGTCTCCTCTTTGTGACTTGGATACAGCTGCTATATGACAACCCGCCTCTCACGACCGTTTGATATTTACAGGGGGACCAGACAGGGGTGCCCCTTTTCCCCACTTATTTACTACAACAAATACTCTCACAGGGTGATACGGCGGTCTGGTTCACTCGAGATTATTTCCATCTATGCAGACGATGCATTAGTATATGTCAGAGAACCTGAACAGAATCTCAAACCCGTTATGCATGACGTCTCTTAATCTGGCTCTTTATCCAGTCTCCGGTTTAACCGGGCTAATGCTGAGCTTATCCCCTTGAACATGCTACCACAGCCCCAGTGGACCTCATGGGATTCGCGTGGGCCCCTATGGAAATACAAAATATCTCAATCACAAGGTGTTAGGCAGAATCATGTGCAGTGCCCTTAGGGACCACTACACACAATTAAGACTACAAGTGGTAATACAAGTTCACCTTTGGTACAAGCCTGTACTACACTGTTAAAGTGGTAGCAGTAGCGGAGCAGCCAGGCTCATCTCCAGAACAAATGAGCAGTAGCAGAGATTAAACAAAGGGACCACAATTACTGTGACTCAAGCAAACACTGACTCAAAGTTTCAGGTACAAAATATAAGTACATTTATTTTTAAACCATCCGTTATAATACACAACACTTCTATAAATTCAAAACCACACGTAAAATACACTACACACAACCAATTCACTTGGTACAGTATAACTCAAGGTAAGTACCCTAAGTATTAACAGACCGGTGTTGTGAAACAAAAGGGAATACATATGCAACACTTTTTGACAGTAATGACAGTTCGGTCTTACTAAAGATACGCGTATCCGCGGCAAGAAATGTTACCGGGGCAAAAACACACTTAGCACCCGAGTTAACCAGAGAGAGTTGGGGACAAAAATCATAGGCAATACTTTTGTTAGGGCAGACAGAATCAGAGAACACTCAATGACAGAAATACAATGGTCAATAGGCCGGAGCCATTGTAAAGTGGAACCGGGTTCCTGTTGTCGAGGATCACACAGTCGGACAGTTCAAGATTCAACGTTGCCAGGAGTACTTCGATATTGTCAACAGAGGAATTAAAAGTTATTAGAAGGTGGGAAGATAAGAAAAAGCCTTGGAAGAGGAGAAAAGGGGTTCATCCTAGTTCCTCAAAGCAGAACACAGTACCTTATTCAAGGGAGAAGCTGGTGCCACGGCAGTAGTTTCCTGCAGACTCACGGTTCCTGGAGCTTCGGTCGTGGGGACGAGAAGGACTAACGTCTGGAGGGGTCTGCACCACACAGGGACGAAGCCAGCAGCAGCGACGGTGAATAAAAAGGTACGCTCCTTTAAAACAGGAGGCTCTTCAGGTGGCTATCCGGACCACTACAGCAGTGTGCAGCGATTTCGACCACGAAGAGGATCCTCTGGCCGTGAAAGATGAGCTGGTTGATCCCACCAGGCTCAAGGGAAGAAGACTCCAGACTGGATCTTCTCTGGTCGTCGAAGGGTAGATAGCTCAGGACTGCAGCAGGGCTTCACCGGGACGGGGTAGTAGCAGCAGCCGTCTTCTTCTCCGCTTCTCTTCGGTTCCTTGTAGTTCCATTGGCGACTGACTTCCAGCCCAAGAGTCCTGCCTTTTATGAGAAAATCCCCCATTCACACAGCCTTGCTGTCAATCACGCAAGGGGGGTTGTCCAGCCCGGACAACCACCTCAGCCAATCATGGCAAAGTGCGACTTGGGTTTCCTAGGATACCCTGTGCAGTGGGTGAATACACCCTCCCTCACATTCAGCCCACCTAGACACCCATGCGCCTAGAGGAGGGTGCCAAAAGACAGTGAACAAAGGAGGCAACCTGGGTTTGCCACGCAAAGTAAAGCACAAGAACGACTTTACCAAAAAGAAATGGCAACTAAACCTGACCGGAGCCAAAAGAAAGAGTATTTGGTCAAGCGGGTTTATGTTCGCGGCTAATATAATAGCCCAAAACAGTGCCACGTTTATATACTATAAAAGCGGTCGAAAAGTTAGGGTAGATATCACTGCCACCAGCCAAGTCTAAATGTGCAAAAACAAGGCACTAGGAGGTACAGATAAAAAGGGGTAAGGAGTAACCCTTTCCAGTACTCCATGTAAAATGGGGCGTACTGGATCTGTGGTTAAATGACTAGGTAAAGTTAATGGCAACTTTACCCTTTTCTGGGGGACAGTAGTCAGCCCCAGAAATAGAGTCGGTGGGAAGTCTAAAAGACAACCCAGTGTCACTGCACTGAAGGTGATGTGTAACACACAAAAGAAGGGGGCTACTGAAGTGGTGTACTCCACAATCACAAAAACAGATGAAATACACATGGCAAAACATGGGTAAGAGTGGGGGGAAAAGCTCACACTCTTACCAAGTAGAACAAATAACTCTGAAAATCCAGCAAAGCTGCTGGGGGACTCACTAGTTAAGGGAAATTAGCCATTGAATGAAAATTCTCCCTAACACAAGGCGACGATTTGCTTTATGAACAGAACTTCGGGACCTACTTGCAACAACTCAGGCCGAAACTGCTCTCTTGGGCTACGTTGCCCATCACCCTCACTGGCAAGGTATCTCTCCTCAAGATGGTTGTATTGCCCCAAATACTGAATCGCTTCTTAAATGTTCTTCTGTGGCCCGGTGCAGTGCTTTTGTCACGCCGCCCATCCTGAGGTCCCCTTACCCGCTACGGCGCTCCCCGTCCTGGAGGCTGTATCCTCGTTTTCGGCTCCGAGGTCCGGGGGTGTCCTGGGTCCCTGGCGCTTCCGGGTCTCCTACGCGCACTGCTTCGCGCATGCGCGGGCGCCCGCTCTCCGCGCTCCGCGCATGCGCAGTGCGCAGGATGCTCGGTTCGGGAGGGCGTGCGGCTCAAGCCTCGTTGTGGGGTGTCCGTTGCCGGGGAGACGGCACGGCTTGCGTTACAGGCCTCCCAGGTGCTGGCGGGCCTATTTAAGGAGCCCTGATCCTTTTCCAAACCGCGTCTCAACGCGGTTTGTTCGGATCGTGTCTTTGCTGCCTTGCTTATTTCCCTTGTTCTGCCTGGGGGACCTCTGCCCTCCACCTTCCCTTGTTCTGCCTGGGGAACCCCTGCCCTCCACTTCCCTTGTTCTGCCTGGGGAACCCCTGCCCTTCGCCTTGTCCTTCCTCATTCCTTCTTCCCCTTCCTTCAGCTCCAGAAATCCCGCTCGCCCTCCTTGGTTCTAGTCTCTGCCCAGTCCTTCCAGTTCCTATCCGCTCTGAGCTTCCCCTCTTGTTCCGTACTTCCTCCTGACCGGCCTGCTCTTCTTGCTTCCTTGTCTTCGTCCCTGGAGGGACCGTTCAGCTTCCAGTCCCCGGACCTGCCTACCATCGGAATCCCACCAAGGACCCCGGACCATCAACTCAGAGGCTCCCCCTGCCAGTGCTTGCACTGTCCTGACGCCACTCAATCAGGGGTGAGCCAACCCGTGGCGTTGGGAGCCGGTTCACCTCCAATCCGGTTCCATTCGGGCTGGTGTTGGGCTGGTTCCCCGCGCCATCCGTCACATCTCTCCGGGTCATCCGACAGCCTGGCCTCATCACCAAGGAATCCAACCGGACGAACAGGTACGCAGCGTTCTCGTGACGCTATTTACAACAGATTGAGACGCCTGTCTTCTGACTCCTCGGACTTTACGATGGAAGAGGATCCGGGTCTTCGTAACGAACTTCAAGCGCTTCGTGCCGAGATGGCGGCACTCCGTCAGGAAAATGTAGCCTTACGCCAAATGGTGACTCAGAACACTGGTGCCATTCCACAACCTGAAGGTCCCATGGCTCACACAGCTCCCATCAAGTTCGATGGAGATCCCCGCCGTGTGGGTGAATTCTGTAATCATTGCCGCATACACTTTCTCTTCCGTTCATCACACTTTACCAATGACAAGGCCAAGATCGGATACATATTGGGCAACTTATCTGGTAACGCTCTTGCCTGGGCGACTCCATTGGTCGTTACTAATAACCCAATCCTGAACGATTTTTTAGCCTTCGAGAAAGCATTCTTGGATGTGTTTCAATCCCCCAATCTAGCCTCTGCAGCGCAGAATCAACGGATGGATCTACAACAAGCCAATACCGACATCATTTCTTACATCAGCCGTTTCCGTCAATTGGCAACTGACTCCTTATGGCCAGAAGTAACGCAAAAAACCTTGTTTCGCCGGGGATTAAGAGAAGAATACAAAGATGAATTGTTGCACATACCGGAACCTGATGATCTACAGAAACTTATTGAACAAGTTCTGAGGATAGACCAGAGGTTGGCCGAGAGAAAAGGAGAGAGACGTCGGTTTGAAAAGGGAAACCTCAGACCACTGACTCATCCTACTGGGATATCAACACCTTCGGATGTTACCCAAGAACCAATGCAACTAGGAGCTGTAAAGGGCCCGCTATCGGAAGAGGAGAAGAAGCGCAGGAGAAGTCTGCGACTGTGTTTATACTGCGGAGGCGCTGGACATTTCCTGGGAACCTGCCCTCTACGTCCTATCAAGAAAGGGGGAAACTAGAAGACCTGTTGTCTAAGGGAAAGGCTACGACAGGTCCTTTCTTGCTTTCAGACCTTTCCAGCCCTGGGTTACAACTGCCCCCAATGCAGCCTGCCGTCTTGATGAATCTAGTGATCACTTTGAAGTGGCTTGATAAAAGGATCGATGTCCATGGTCTATTAGATTGTGGGGCCTCCGGGAACTATATTGACGAGACATTCGCCATCAACCTTGGTATGCCTTTATTTACCAGAAGAACGGTTATACCGGTAGAGGTCATCGATGGTACACCCTTAGCTTCCGGTCCCATTCGGTTGCATACCATCGGCATGCTGTTACAGGTCAAGGGGCATGAAGAAAAGATAGCCCTCGACGTCATCAAGTCACCATCGTATCCTGTGGTTTTGGGACTGCCTTGGCTTTTGCGACACAATCCTACAATCGATTGGGAGTCCCGTACTTTGAAATTTGTTTCTGCCTTTTGCCTCCGTGAATGTTGCTGCCACAACACCTCCTTGAAGTCTACAACCTTGGTCCCTCTAATCCCGGGAGAGGACTCGTCTGCCTTATGTTCCCTGTCCCAGATTCCGAATGTTTACGCCGACTTTTGTACCGTGTTTTCGGAACCCGGAGAAATACCTCTTCCTCCTCATCGGTCATTTGACTGCCCCATAGACCTGATCCCTGGTGCTGTGATTCCTCATGGGAAGTTATACTCTCTAACTCAGTCTGAAAAACAAGTACTCCGGGATTATCTGGATGATGTTCTAAGAAGGGTTACATCGTACCCTCCAGATCCTCCGCCGGTTTTCCGTTGTTCTTTGTCAAAAAGAAAGAGGGGACCCTGCGGCCCTGTATCGATTACCGTCAATTGAACGACATAACACTCAAGGACAGGTACCCATTACCTTTGATTCGGGACATCATGGAGTCCTTACGTTCGGCCAAGATCTTCACTAAATTGGATCTCCGGGGAGCCTACCACCTGGTTAGAATCAAAGAGGGCGACGAGTGGAAGACGGCATTCAAAACGCCCTTTGGACACTACGAATACAGGGTAATGCCCTTCGGGTTGTGTAATGCCCCGGCCGTCTTCCAACGGTTTATGGACAACGTGTTTGGCGATCTGGTTGGCATCTCGGTCTGGGTTTACCTAGACGATATCCTGATCTTCTCGGACGATCTGAAGGAACATGTCTCGCATGTCCGCGAAGTACTATTGCGTTTGTCACGTAATCACCTGTACGCCAAAGCCGAAAAATGCTCGTTTCACCGGAATAACATGGAGTTCCTGGGATACGTAATCAGCAATGCAGGTATACACATGGATTCGGGCAAAGTGAAGGCTATTCAGAACTGGAAACAACCTCATGATTTGAAGTCCCTTCAGCGGTTTTTGGGGTTCGCCAATTTTTATCGGCGCTTTATTCCACAGTTTTCACAGGTCACGGCCCCATTGACACATCTGACCAGTGCCAAGATACCTTTCCTTTGGGATCAAGAGGCATCGACAGCATTTGAGTGCTTGAAGACAGCGTTTAGTACAGCCCCTGTTTTGCGTCATCCTAACGATGAGATGCCGTATGTCATCGAAGCAGATGCCTCCAACTTCGCTGTTGGAGCGGTCCTGCTACAAAGACATCCTGCATCCGGCGATGAACATCCTGTGGCCTATTACTCACGGAAACTCACCTCTAGTGAGCTGAACTATGCCGTTATTGAAAAAGAACTTTTGGCCATCAAGACGGCGTTTGAAGAATGGAGGCATCATTTACTTGGTGGTCGTTTCCCTGTAGAAGTTCGCACCGACCATCGCAACTTGCATTTCCTACGAACATTGCAGTGTCGCACTGCTCGCCAAGCCCGCTGGGCTTTCTTCTTCTCTCACTATGATTTCAAAATCACATACATTCCTAGCTCCCAGAACCAGAAGGCTGATGCCTTGTCCAGATCCTTGGAAAAGGAAGAAGTGGGAGCCGGTTTGGATACGCCTATGATAACTCCCAAACACTTTCTCCTAACCTTAGCTCCGCATCTCCAGAAGATCATCCAAGAGACCTTGAGGGATCCGGAACGTGTCGATCTACTAAAGAAACCCCAGATCTGCGAACGCGGCGGTTTTTTATTCTTCCTGAACCGGTTATACATACCTTCGGCTGCCCTTCGCTTGGACATTCTCCACGGGTTTCACGATTCACAAGTAGCTGGTCACCGTGGTATCAAGGCTACCCAGGAGTTGATCTCCAGACAATTCTGGTGGCCTGGATGGGCCAAAGAAGTAAAGTCATATGTGGAAAGTTGTCCTATCTGTGCTCAGACAAAGACACCTAGAAGAAAGCCTTTGGGACTACTTAGGCCTACTGAAACACCTCCCTACCCTTGGCATACGATCGCTACCGACTTCATTGTTGAGCTTCCGCCCTCTGCTGATCACACTTGTGTCATGGTGGTCGTGGATTGTTTCACTAAATATGCACATTTTATTCCCTTCATGAAGATCCCTACTTCCTCCCAGATGGCTTTGGCATTCCTACACAACATCTATCGGTTACACGGACTCCCTGTGAAGATCATCTCTGATCGTGGTTCACAATTTCTTTCATCTTTCTGGCGTCAGCTGTGTAGTCATCTAGGCATCCATAGAGCCTTGAGCTCAGGCTATCACCCGCACACCAACGGTCAGACCGAAAGGACGAATCAAACCCTGGAGCAATACTTACGTTGCTATGCCAATGCCACTCAGTCAAACTGGCTAAGGTACCTGGACTTGGCGGAGGTTTCCTATAACAATGCGGCCTATGCTGCCACCGGCATCAGTCCTTTTCTATGTTCAGCTGGACAACATCCCAAGCTGGTTCCTTTCTCACCTGTGGTGCCCAGCTCTGTTCCGTCTGCAGACCACTTGGTCTTCAATATCCAGAAACAACATGTCCTGGCCCGGAGAACCCTTACAGAGACACGTGAGCGCATGAAGGAGCAGGCCGATAGGGACCGAACCGCGGAGCCCGATCTCCAGGTGGGCGATCTGGTTTGGTTGTCTTCCAAAAGTCTACCTATTCGTAATTTACCTACCAAATTGGCACCCCGGTTCTATGGGCCTTTCAAGATTGCCAAGCGTTTGTCCTCAGTGGCTTTTCGATTGGTGCTGCCCCGCACTTGGAGGATACACCCTGTCTTCCATGTCTCACTTCTGAAGCCCTATGTGATGGATGTCTTTCGACGCTCTAGCCCTCAGCCCTCCTCTGTTCTGGTACAAGGGGTTCCTGAATTTGAGGTTCAGGAGATCTGTGATTCGCGGATTCGTCGGGGTGTGCTCCAGTACCTGATCGATTGGAAGGGTTATCCCGCTTGTGATCGCACTTGGGAGCCGCACTATAATGTGCACGCTCCCCGGCTTATCCGTGAATACTTTCTTCATTTCCCCTGGAAACCTGGGGCCCCGGGCCTTTCTGGGAGGGGGCATAGTGTCACGCCGCCCATCCTGAGGTCCCCTTACCCGCTACGGCGCTCCCCGTCCTGGAGGCTGTATCCTCGTTTTCGGCTCCGAGGTCCGGGGGTGTCCTGGGTCCCTGGCGCTTCCGGGTCTCCTACGCGCACTGCTTCGCGCATGCGCGGGCGCCCGCTCTCCGCGCTCCGCGCATGCGCAGTGCGCAGGATGCTCGGTTCGGGAGGGCGTGCGGCTCAAGCCTCGTTGTGGGGTGTCCGTTGCCGGGGAGACGGCACGGCTTGCGTTACAGGCCTCCCAGGTGCTGGCGGGCCTATTTAAGGAGCCCTGATCCTTTTCCAAACCGCGTCTCAACGCGGTTTGTTCGGATCGTGTCTTTGCTGCCTTGCTTATTTCCCTTGTTCTGCCTGGGGGACCTCTGCCCTCCACCTTCCCTTGTTCTGCCTGGGGAACCCCTGCCCTTCGCCTTGTCCTTCCTCATTCCTTCTTCCCCTTCCTTCAGCTCCAGAAATCCCGCTCGCCCTCCTTGGTTCTAGTCTCTGCCCAGTCCTTCCAGTTCCTATCCGCTCTGAGCTTCCCCTCTTGTTCCGTACTTCCTCCTGACCGGCCTGCTCTTCTTGCTTCCTTGTCTTCGTCCCTGGAGGGACCGTTCAGCTTCCAGTCCCCGGACCTGCCTACCATCGGAATCCCACCAAGGACCCCGGACCATCAACTCAGAGGCTCCCCCTGCCAGTGCTTGCACTGTCCTGACGCCACTCAATCAGGGGTGAGCCAACCCGTGGCGTTGGGAGCCGGTTCACCTCCAATCCGGTTCCATTCGGGCTGGTGTTGGGCTGGTTCCCCGCGCCATCCGTCACATCTCTCCGGGTCATCCGACAGCCTGGCCTCATCACCAAGGAATCCAACCGGACGAACAGGTACGCAGCGTTCTCGTGACGCTATTTACAACAGCTTTTCACTGAGCTTAGAACCGTTACAAATAGTTTCCTATGGCATTCCGGAGCTGTAAGATTAAAGTGGCCCACTCTTGTGAGATCTCATAGCCAAGGCGGCCTTGCAACCCCTGACTTCGAGATATATTGGCTTGCCAACTATGCAACATATTGGTCTGCTGGGGGCCCACCGCTTCCACGTGTGAAAATTAAATGACTTGCTACCAGACACGGGGAACTCAGCTCTCTGACCCTACATCCTCTGTGGAGGGACACTGTAGTACCCAACCCAGCGGCCACTACTGCACTGGCTTGGGATCAAATAAGGAGTTGGACCGGTACTCTTCTCTCATTCCACAAAGACTTGCCGCTTAGGAATCTCATTACTGGTCTCCCTGTGATAAGCACACCTGAAGTGGCCAAATGGGCTGGTGACGGCTACTCCACCTTTGGTAATATGTACGCACAGGGTTCATTTGGGAACTGGTCTGATCTGATAGGCATCTTAGTGGGCTGCCCTCCAGATGGCTACAATATGCTGTGTTACAGGGCGCTGTTAGGAAGGCGTGGCCCGAATTTCCTGCACAGCCACCGGACGAACCTCTGCTAACGCTAGTGATGGGAACAACTGTACTTGCTGGTGTAGTGTCCAATTTGAATATGCAACTTCAAGACTGGACTAACAAACCCTTCACTAGGCTCCGTGAGGCTTGGGGTATGGACCTTGGAACCGATAGAACTGAAGAAAGGTGGGAAATCGGGTGTGGACGCGTCTGTGAGGTATCCCTAAATGCAAGGTTTCACCTAATCCAATTCAAGGTATTATACAGGTTTCACTACACTCCTGCCAGGCTTCACATCATGTCTCAGGACCATTCACCTCTTTCTCCCAGTTGGCAAACTGACAATGCAGGTTATCTCCACATCGTTTGGGCCTGCCCCAAAATTTTAGTATAGGGTGCATGTCTGCACGGCCATATATCTGTGATGCTTGAACAAACTATTGATCTGAACATCATGAATTCCTTATTCCATGAGTTCTCGTCGCTTCATGGGGTCGGCTGTAAACTTGCCAGCCTCTGTAGTATCCTTGCAGTACGACGTATACTATTGTGGCTTCGGCCTGCTGGCCCCACCATAAAGCAATGGCTCTGTGATGTAACTTGAGCGTCAGACATGGAGGCGCAGTGGATCTCCCTGCAACCTTCCGGCTACATGTCCTGGGATATATGGGCACCTTTCCAGGCATACCTGCATACGCTGACAGCTGAGAGAAGGGAAGACACGTGTCCCTCAGACTGTTTAATGGTGGCAGAAGGCAGCCAGAGCCTCATGAACTAATGCCGTATTCAACGATAAAAACTGTGATGCGACAATTATGCAAAATTGCAGCTGTATGATCTCGTACCGCCCTGTGCATTGGTCCGATTTGATTATTATTTGCTTGACAAGGCAACAAAGACGTTTGTTTTGTTAAAGTGACCGAACATTAACTTTCATGAGTCATGGAGGGCAAGCATTGCCCAAGCCAAGAGTGAAACAAGTGTTGATCGAAAGCTAAGAGTAAATCAAACCTTTCACAAGGCAAAGAGTGATGCAAGCATTGTCCTAGACCAAAAAGGATACAAATAACGCTCAAGCCAAAAGGTGTACAAGCATTGCCTAAAGCCCAAAAGCGACTGTCTATGGTTAAACTATTCTGGTTGGCAGGAAGAAGAGACCAATGCAAGGATAGGAAAAAGTAAGCTTGTTGATTGGGCCGTTCTCTGAAAGTTATGTGACGTTTGGCCATGCATCACACTTAGATATAATTTTGGATATTAGTCATTTGTCACAACAGATAGGACTGTGTAGATTAGCCTTCATTTGTCACATAGAAGAACTTAGCTAGAAGCCAAAGCACCGACTACCCCGCTTCTACTTCCACAAACACACCTCCCGAACACTATACACTCCCACTGGGCTAGCCAACCGATACCCTAACACATACCCAACACAAGTAAAAACACACACACCAAACGAACCTGTACACTGCACGTTTACCCCTACGGACACAACAAGCCAGAGCGCACAACCCTAAATACCAGCAATCTACACATAAAACACAGACACACCCCAAACACAACAAACAGCTACAGAGAAAATGTACAAATTACAAAACATCCCAGCTACTGGACCATACCCGTACAGTTACAAGCCAGTGCATGCAACCTACCATCTGCAAGCCAACACACATACGCCAGATTCCCTGGATCTGGACGCATCCTTTGTTTCTTCCCTTAATAACCAACCCTGCCCTCTTCCTTGTAGATCCACATGAGCTCCTGGAGTCTGCCCTTGGGTGGTATCAGTGCACGGTATAAATCAACATAACTCACATTACCAAAGCCAAGAAGCGGAAAGTTAGAATTATATCCCTAAAGGCACTGCAGTTGTTGATGTTGCAGAAAGACGCGAGTGGCAAAAAGGCAGCCATTCTGGAAAGTGAATGGTTGGAGGAAGAGTGCATTGCTTACTTTAAGGTGTTGAGATGTACTAAAGTGAATGTCGTCTTTTCTAAAGTTGTCCATAGTCACAAAGATATACCATGATGAAGTTGTGGCAATACATTGTGTTGTCAGCAAATCTCAACCTTCACAAGCACAGTTGATCGTGGAAAACTATGGAGAAGGCGAGTATACTCACATGGTGAACATTAAGCAGAAGTGCTATGAAGTCATTCTGACAAAGATATAGATTGTGACTTATACCATTATAAAAGAAACCTAAGATGTGCACCAAAAGCTGCGATCCTTTTGCCTTGCTGGAAATTGTGTTGCATTGAAATCTGGCAAGGAATTGTAGTTCTTAGACATTTATAAATTGTGGCAAAGCATCTTCACCGGGAACATCCCTGATGTCATTTACCAAAGAGGAGAAACCTTTCTATTGGTTAACATTGGTTCTTTTGATAATGTGAAGGAGCCAAGATCTGTACTGAAACTTTGTCAACCCAGATTTCCTAGTTTCCTTTTTTGTTCTTGTTGAACACTGGAACTAAAAACCGATGTGTAACCTAGGGAAGGGGATCTTGCCCAGGTTACCAAGAGAGACTAAATATATTACAAATATAATACTGACATTGCTGTGAATAACACAAAATACACAAAAGAAAATGTATGGCAAGTGAGGGGGCCAGATATTCCTTATTAGAGCGTTTCCTTAGTTTGTGGTCATGCAGGCAAATCCCCGTAAGGATAGGGAAAGTGAGGCGTTTGTTAAAACGTATAAATAAAATGGCACAATTTGAGAAATCATCCAAAAGTTGTTCAACTCACATTACTGACCCCTCACACCAGTCAGAAGGACAATCAGCAGGGTACTGCACTGTTGATCCCGCCAAAGGCTGGGTGACATTTCTAATGCCTGGGAACCTCCCAGCAGGACTACCCCTGGGAACAATGCTTCAACGAGACACACCCACAACAAAAAGGCTAGCACCACACCAGGGTGCTGCATATCAAAAGTGTCTTTCAAGGTGCAGGCCTAGGAAAGGGCAGAGTTGGACCAGTTAGATAAGAAGGGACAGAAGGAAGGGTTTAGTTATTTATTTTAAATTTATATAGTGCATAACCGAGCCCGCAGGTATAATGGAGCTCACAACAGGACTAATGAGGAACATAGAGCAAAACTGGAGGTGTAAAGGGAGCGGAACGGGAGCCGGGAATTAAGAGAACAGGACTGTTTTCAGTCCTCGTTTGAAGGTTGAAAGTGCTGCACAAGCTCTCGGGTCCAGATGCAGCGCATTCCAAATATTTGGGGCGGGAACGAACCACGGGTTACACTCACGCGCCCAGGCTGTGGGGTTTTCAAAAGGCAGGTATTATTGGACCTCAAGGTTCTTCGAACAGGCAGCAAGGAGAAACATTTACAGAGGTATCTTGGGCCCTGGCCAGACAGACACCCATTTGAGACTGTACTCGGAAAATGATTCTGCTATAGACAGGGAGTCAGTCTACAGCTTTCCTTGCCGCTGTCGCATGATCAGATCTGTGAAGCCCCTCCACTGCATGTACAACATTGTTTTGTATTACCAGAAGACGGGCAATGTCCACTTTAGCAATACCTAAAAGGAGACTCAAACAATAGTCTCGTTTGGCCCCTAGAATGGCGTGTGCAAGGCTGGAAACATTTAAAAAGGGACGGAGCTGGGCAAGTAATTTAAGATGGTACACAATACTGGAGGACCAGACTGTTTACTTGGGCCTTCATATTGAGCTCTTTATCCAAGTAGACCCCAACAGTCTTGACCTTGGACTGCGTGACAATGGTACAACCTGCCACACTAAGGGAGCTATATTCTGGGCTCAATTTCAGAAGCTATGCAGAGGTACCCAAAACCATTGTTCCGTTTTTGCGTCGTTTAGCGCAAGCTTATTATGTCGCATCCATAGTTCAAACAGTTCATAGACGGAGTTCAAATGAATGGCATCAGTAACATATTTCCCGTAAGAGTCACAAGCATTGCGTGTCTGCAAAATTGGCATATGTAATGCCTGCTTCATCCAACTGCTCAAAGAGAGAGAGCATACTGATGTTAGAAACATAGGTGACACACAAGAGCTGCAAGGAAGGACTTAAGCCATTCGATGCCTGAGGAGAGAGAAATGTGCTGTGCTGCATAGTCTGTCTGCTAGAATGATATGATCTACCAGATCAAACACAGCAGACAGATCTAGCAGCACCAGCAAAGAGGTCTTCCCTTTCTCCATGATCTTGAATGTTGTGTTAAGATCTAGTAGGTTTGACTCTGTGCTATGACCGTGCTTGAAACCCAACTGTTTCTACCCAAGAATGTTGTGTCCCAGAATAAACTCCTTGATCTCAGTCTTGGTTTATTGTGAGCTGCTTCTTTCTTCCAGTCTCCTCCTGTTGCTACAGAGCAGGGGAATTTGAGTGCCATGCAAGAAGGCAAACGTCACTCGACTCCTTGGCATGGATTGGACCCCTTAAGCAGGCTTCTTTTTATCCAATTCCATGTGACGTTTTACTTTTATAAAGGAAGGGTTCTCCCACTCCTACTCATCCTAGACTAAAACAGAAGAAGTTTTTTGGACCCCTGTTGGAAGATCCGTCTTCATCTCTGGCAGAGGGCCTTGGAAAGGACTGGTCTATCAAAGCAGAGGAAAGCTCTGCTTCGTTTCCATTCCACACAACATTGGGGGTTACCTGCTGTTGGGGGTGGGAGTGCAGAGGACTAATCTTGCTTCCGAGCCCATGGATTGGGATTCACAGCACCAGAAGAAGCCAACCAGTGGGTTTCTGGATTCTGCAGTTATGAACCGTCCACACACGTGTGCCATACATGCTTCAACACCTTGCCAACCATCAAGACTAGCGGCGCAGCATTTTGCACCCTCTTCACTCTCCTTCGAACCACTGTGCTTTGTACCAGAGAGCACATCACCTGTTCAGCTCGAACATCAACTCACTGCTGCAGACAACTTCGAACCGCCGGCTCTTCAAACACCACAAAAAAGCACCATGGTCATAGCATGAAACCGCTCCAGACCTCGATTCGAACCGCAAAAAGCATGTCAGTCGCCCACGTGACCCAGCGGTAACCATCACCTCGAACCAGCTCTAACTTCAGACCGATCCGGATATGTTCACTGAACAGTCTCACTCAAACAAAGCCTTCAAACTGTATGGAGCTCTTCTTCGACTATACTGGACACCGACTCAACGTCTCGACCAGCAAACTTGACACATTCAAACCTGACGAAACATGCAAATATAACTTCCGGAAGCCTGGTTTGACATCACAGAAACACCCAAGATCGAGTACAGGTACCTTTAAGGGGTCGAACCCCATGGTCCACTTTTGGGACCATTGCGACTGATCCATCTGCACCTTGGTCTAAAAATAAACTGCCTTTTAAGTGACATGGCTGCAGATTTCAGCTCTGAAACATTACCCAGGGTGCTTGCGAGATTAAAGTTTCCGTTTACTTTCCACATGGGTGGGTTTTTACTAGTGTTTTTATAATCAGTCAGTGTTTATTGGTGTGTTTAATTAAAATAGATATATTTTTATTGACCCTTTATTTTGGACCGTTATACTTTGCTGTTTGGGTCGATACTAAACCACATTGACACCCCTCTTAAGAGTATAGCACACAAAAGGCAAATGAGGCATATCGGTTGACTGTGCCAGTTTCACCTTTATGATTGTGATCCCTGTTAGTTTCTAGTAGTGCAAGGGCTGACTCCTGCAGGACAGAAGCCACTATGCACAGCATCTAAGCTGCTAACCAGGTTTACCTTGATGTGGAGTTTGTGGCCTCAGGTTGTAGGAGGCAGACGAGCAGTTCATGGTCAGTGAGTAGGCAGAATGTCTTACTCCACAGGTAGTAGCGTGTGCATCTCATTCTCAAAGATTGAGTAATTGGATTCGGGTTCCATGAGAGATTGAGGAATATGCCACAATGTGTTTGTTCGGCCTCTTCTGTGGGCGAATGCTGCACCGATGTCATAGAAACTGACATCCACTGTGACACTCGTCCTGAGATCGTAATTAAATAGTTTCATACACAAGGTGCTGGCTATCAAGACCGACACTCCCTTAGTCCACCTGAAAGATGCACCGTTCTTTAGCAACCTTCTCATTGGTTCAATTTTGATGGAGAATATAAATTTTACAAACTTAGAATAATATTTAGAGACCTAAGAATAAACTTGCTTTGCTCTTTGTCGCTGGGAGCTTGAGCCTTCTGATAGCCAAGACTAGATCCTCTTTGGGTCCGAAGCCTTCACTACTCTATTATGTTTGGTTATAGAGTCTCCACACAGCTATTCATCATCATGGCAATGCATTATTTAGCCCTTCGGAAGATAATGGTTAGGCAAAATTGTATGCTGTTCCCTGTGGGAGACTGCATCTGCCTTGTCCTCGTGGCAATAGTTAACCCAACCTTTGGCATAAGCATGTATTACACAAGTTGGTAGAGTGACTGGGCAGCCAGACTTATCTCAAAAGGGGTCAATGTGAGCTGTAGGGTTATTACACAGGGATTCACAGGGACAAGTATCCAAATAAACTCTTACACTCAAGGTTTTGTGATTAAACAATTTTTTATTAATTTAACAGTCAGCTGAATAAGCCTTCTATAGAAGGGAGCAAATATATGTAACACAAAAATATACTTCAAAAATATACACTCTGTTTCAATAAATCAGTAGATACCCATTTGGGATGGCACAAAGATACTTCCTACACCCTAAGGTGACTTAAATAACTAGGCCACTGGACAGCGATACATCACTGGCACATTTAGAGTAATACTGAGGTTAGTGTCAAAAGAGAAAGATGAGGGAATAAAACAATGGTTAAATATTCTTAAGCAGATAACCACTTTTTGAACCCTCCAATGCAAAGCAAATTAACCCTTTCCTGGGAGAAAATATAAAGCACAAAGTCAGAGGTAATAAGAGTCCATCAGGGAGCCATGACAGCCAATGTTAGTTGAGCACAAGTCTAGGTGAGCTGAAGCAATGTTTTAGCATTCTTTGTAGAAAATGAAATCACTGTAGGGTCACACGCTGGCAGGCTTGTGAGGGGCAAAGCTGCAAGCAACTCTGCAAAGGCAACCAAGACACGTCTCAACTGAGAACTAGCAAGGCTACATAACTGTCAGGTTCTCACATTCTGTACCTCACATTGGCAAAACTCCTAGGAGAATAGAGTGTTGCAAATACTATTTCAGGAAAGTTGGAAAGGGAAGGTGGTTTAAACAGTAAATAGATTCTATTTAGAGAGTAGAACAATTCCTGTTTTAGTTGCTCTATTTCATTGTTATAGTAGAGTACTTATTTTTTAGTATAAATATCTATCAGGATTTAAGTTAGTAGTTCCAGTTATAGTGAGAGAAGATCTACAGAAGACAGAAGATACCAAGAAACTTTGGTTGGCTGAGTGGCAGATTTTTCAAGTCAAGACGAAGCTAAGTTTTCAGTGTTGTTTCTTAAAATTCCAAAGAACTCTTTATTTTTGTCTTGAGAACTATATTTGAACATTTGGATCAGTTTATTGTATATATTTTTTTTATCTTAAGTTCTAGTTTAACTCTTTTACTCGAGAAAATGTGGATTGTTCAATTAATGTGAGCGTTTTCGTTTTTAATTGTTAACATATATTGTAACAATACTAACCTTTTTATTACAAGCGCATGACTGTACTGTAGTTATTGTGCGTGCATGGTTTATTTTTTGACCGCGCTTAGAGAAAAGGACCCTATTGCGTTGCTTGAGCGTCGTGGCCATTTTGGAATTGCGTCGTACGTCGCTGCCTTTTTGGGATTTTCTTCGTGCTTGCGTCGCTGCTATCTTTTGGATTGCTGAACTTTGTGAATCTTCGTTACGCTTCACACATGTGAATTGAAAACTTTACAGAATTTTTATGATTGAATGATTATTCCACAAATTAAATTCCTGAAGACTTCATTGTGAAATTAATCTTTAGCAAAACCCACACCAGGTATTTTATATTAAAGGTTTTCTATATGAGGAAGTTGTTAACAGAAAAGATAAGATAGTAATAATTTTGGGTATTATTTCCAGGACAATATTAGTAAGCAAGGAATATGAATTCAGTGAAGAAACAAAGTTTATAAGAAGTTCTTCCTTGGAAATACATTTAAAGTTTGGTCAAGAAAAGACAATTACAGAAGTCTCCTGTTTATGAGAAAAAGACAGAAGAAAGTAGCCTATTAGCTATATAAGCATAGGCTTCAGGTATGAGAACAGAGTTATAAGTTGCTTAGAATAGATATTGAGATTAGCATAATATTTAAAAAGATTGCCTTTTTATTTTTAGGTTCTCTATTGCTTAATGCCAGAGACATTCATGTGAAGACAAACAGAAGTGCCAGAAGCAAGAGTTCCTGTGTGTGTTTATCCATTACCCTTTCCCCTTGGGTTTGCCTGGCCAATAGTTTTACGTAAAAGGATTGTTGAGCAGGCAGGCTTTGGGGGCTAGGTGGGCCAGCTTCACTCCTGCAGGATTCAACTCTTCAGATCTCTGAAGATGTATGTCCCCTTAGTCTTACAGTACCTTTGGTTAGAAGAACGTGGTTCCAGCTGGCTTCTGTTCCTGTGTAGGTCTGCAGATCCTGGGTGTTCCTGGGCCTCAATCGTGGAGACAAGAGGGAGGACGTCTCGGGACTACTGCACTACGAATCGAAGGTTGGCGGCAGCAATTGGCAAACTTCAGATCAGCAACGCGGTTTCAGCTTCTCGTGACACTCGCAAATAGCACCGCCGTGTTTCTCAGTTACCTTGATGGGCTTTCCTCGCATCTGGGGTCAGCACTCTTGAGGTGGCTCAGGCTCGTCAGTCCTGCTTCATGGGAGTCCTGAGGATCTTCCTGTAGCTCGGGTCAGACTTCAAAAACACACTCGATTCTGGTGTTCCTCTCCCTGGAAATCGGTTCCTGTAGCAGCAATGGAAATACAGCCAGCTCCGAGAGGATGTCCAGGTGAGTACGCTTTGGAGTTGATTGGTCCCACCAACCCAAGGGGAGAAGTCGTCTGTTGCAGGGCTTCTCTAGTAGAGGTGAATTTGGAGCTTCAGCAATGCAGCAGGGCTTCACCGGGCAAACAAACGGTCCAGGAGTTGCAGCAAGCGGCTCTTCCAAGTTCTTCAGATTTCTTCGTCCAGTTGCCGACTCTGCCTTGCAAGCCAAAAGCCACGTTTTTATTCATGTTTATCCCATTCATCGGCATCCTAGCTGTCACACAAACAGCAGGGTGGCTGTCCTCCAAGGACAGACAGCCAATCACATTTGGGTGCATTCCTGTAACCAAGTGGTTTAAGCAAAGGGAGTTTCAGGCACCTCCCTTGCTTCCTGCCCCTGCCAGACACGCTGGAGCCAGAAACGGGCTTCACCTGTGAATCCTGGCAAAGACAAAATGGACAAAGGGACCAAACCTGGTTTGGCGCGCAGTGTAAATTTCAAGAAATACCTTTCCAACAAGAAAAGGCGTATAAAGACGACCCCAGCCATTTTGACAAAATGGTCACCCATGGGTGCTTTACTGCAGCTGCAATTGCAGCCCGCAGTAAAAACACACAATGGTAGAAAAAAGTAAACCAATGTCACCAGCCATCCATGTTAGAAAGGGTAACAAAAATGTTACATGAGAAACTAGACAAAGGGGATACTAAGTAACCCCTCCAGCACCCCTTCACTGCTTTTGAAAACAGTAGTTTCATGATATAATCTAAGCCTCCTTCTCAATCATGTAACTCCAGAAGGTAATTATTTTACATGTATGTTTATTCTTTAAGTTCATAAGTAGTGAAAGCACTGGGACATCCATCTGGTCCAGAATCTTATGTCCAACTGCCATCAGTAGAACCTTGCATACCAAACCTACACCAACATTCCATCTAGAATCCCAGTGACATCACCACATCAACATTCCACCTAGAATGTTAGTAACATCACTGCCCTTTACCACAACACTCATAGCCATAATCAATCCACACAGATTATGACATATGTCCTTCTCTTCAACCAATACAACACACCTAGCAATAATCAATCCCACACAGATTATGACATATATGTCCCTCTCTTAACCAACCCAATACTAATAGCCATAATCGGGCCCAGAACATGTCATGACATATGTCTCCCTCCCTTGCACTGACACATCACAACCCCCATGACATCACCCACCATGAGGATGGATGAACACCGCCAATAAATGTTCCGAACTAAATGGCTCATACCATCTCCGAACAGCTCCCAACTGAGCCCTTGTACTACACCACAATTCTAACCCATACTCTGTAAAATTGACAACACACACACACACACAGCTGGAACTCAACCACAGGCCCTCCCCAAAGCCAGAAGGCACCCGCTATGAACCAGCTGAATAACAACAAAGGAGAACAGAACCCCAAAAATAAAGCTTATGACCAAACATCATCTGGCTTCCCTTTAACCTAGACACAGGATCTGGCTACCCCTTGAATGACCAGACCGCACCTAGCTGCCCTTACCCAAAACATATATCATCTAAAAACCCCTTAGTACCGCCATAGCAACACTAACAATCCCTAACTAGGCCCTAGACAGCACCTAAATAAACCTTAAATTAACAACAGCACCTCGCTGCCCAACCCACAACCAACAACACCTGACTGTCCTAAAATGCATATACCTTGCTACCCCACCTAACAGCATGTGGCCAGCATCTCACTGCCCCCTCTACACCCAGGCAGCAACTCACTGCCCCTAAAACAACCCACAACACCTCACTATCCCTACAACACCAGGCAGCACCGTACTGCCCCTAAAACAACCAGACAGCACCTCACTGCCCCCCAAAATGACCCATACAGCACCTCACTGCCCCAAAAACAACCAGACTGCACCTCACAGTCCCTAACAACACCAGACAGCTCCCAACTGCCCATAGACACGGCCAGACAGCACCTCACTGCCCCTAAAACAACCAAACAGCAGCTGACTGTCCCTAAAACACCAGATAGCACCTAACTCCCTGATGGACAGCTCCTCACTGCCCCCAAAAATGACCCAGGCAGCACCTCACTGTCCCTAAATACCCAGGCTGCACCTCACTGTCCCTAAAAACACCAGACCTCACCTCACAGTCCCTACAAACACCACCTCACTACCCTAAAACACCCAAAACACACCGAACACAACCAGACAGCACCTCACTAAACTCTAAAACAACCAGGGCACACTCGCATATGACCCTAAAACAACCAAACAGCACCGCACTGTCCCTAAATACACCATAAAACAACCCAGACCACACCTCACTATCCCTACAAACACCAGACAGCACCTCACTGCCCCAAAAACAACAGACAGCACTTAACTGCACCTCACAGTCCCTACCAACAACCAGACAGCACCTCACTGTCCCCAAAAATGACCCAGACAGCACCTCACTGTCCCCAACACACCAAACTGCACCTGACAGTCCCTTAAAACACCCGACTGCACCTCAATAACCTAAAGCCAACACAACACCTCGCTACCCTACCTACCAGCATGTGGCCAGCATCCAGACAACACCTCACTATCCATACAAACACCAAACAGCACCTCACTGCCCCTTAGACAACCAGACTGCATCTAACAGTCCCTAACAACACCAGACAGCTCCCAACTGCCCCTACAAACGACCAGACAGCACCTCACTGCCCCTAAAACAACCAAACAGCACCTGACTGTCCCTAAAACACCAGAACACAACCAGACCGCACCTCACAGTCCCAACAAACACCACCTCAGTGCCCTAAAACCCCCAAAACACACCAGAAACCAACCAAACAGCACCTCACTAAACTGTCCTAAAATACACCCGAAACTAACCAGACAGCACCACACTGTCCCTAAAAACCCCAGACAGCACATAACTGCCTGATGGACAGCACCTCACTGCCCCCAAAAATGACCCAGACATCACCTCACTGTTCCTAAAACACCAGTCAGCACCTCACTATCCCTAAAAACACCAGACAGCACCTCACTGTCCCTACAAACAACCAGACAGCACCTCACTGTCCACACAACACCAGCAGCTCCTCACTGCTCCCGAAAACGACCAGACAACACCTCACTGCCCCAAAAAACAACCAGACAGCACCTCACTACCCCTGACAACAACCAGACAGCACCTCACTGCCCACTAGACAGCACCTAACTGCCCCCAAAAATGACCCAGACAGCACCTCACTGTCCCCAACACACCAAACTGCACCTCACAGTCCCTTAAAACACCCGACTGCACCTCAATAACCTAAAGCCAACACAACACCTCGCTACCCCACCTACCAGATTGTGACAACAACCAGACAGCACCTCACTGCCCACTAGACAGCACCTAACTGCCCCCAAAAATGACCCAAACAGCACCTCACTGCCCGCTGGACAGCACCTCACTGCCCCCAATGTTGACCCAGACAGCACCTAACTGCCCGCTAGACAGTACCTCACTGCCCCCAAAATGACCCAGACAGCACCTCACTGCCCCCAAAGATGACCCAGGTAGCACCTAACTACCCGCTATGTGGCACCTAACTGCCCACTAGACTGCACCTTACTGCTCCTAAAAACACTGGCAGCATGCACACATAACCAGGGGACATGCCCCTACAAACAACAACCAACAGACGTCATGACACAAAGTTCTTGCACCGTAATGGCGCCAAAGTTCTTGCACCAGCGCCACCATCCCAGCATGTGCATACAGTGAAAGCACCTCACTGCCCGCAAAAGTACTGGTATCATCCCCACATAACCTGGGGTAATGCCCCTACGAACACGACAAACATAACACTGCAGGACAACATGTAAAACCCACAGTAAGCGATAACCCGATCAAGTCCATGGCGCTAAAACCCTGCGCCAAACCCCAACATGTCCCTGAAATGCAAAACACAAAATCCATGGCCAGTAATTGTAAATGCAAAAATGTATGAAAGTGACATGGCGCTAAAGTCCCAGCGCCATACCCCCACTCACATGTCCATTTCAGCCAACCTGCAAGAAAACATTGCATACACAGCATTACAATGTCCCATGGACCCCTCCCCCACGAGTCCATAGTGAAGACCCAAAAACATGTCCTAATGGCAGGCCACTTACATAAACACGACATCAGTACATAAATGACAGGCCATAAACTGCTAACATCAACCCAGAACCCAAACCATAATTGTACTAAACCCAGAGGCCACAACATAAATACAACAGCATTAACCAAATAAAACCGGCCTCACCAAACACATACCTCTATTTTGTGCCTTGTCAAATCCCTCATCACGTTACTTATTCCCCACTGGTCCGGATCCAGCGGCCGCCACCTTCCCAGCCTTCTTGTGAAATCACCTGCAAGTGGCAACCACCGCCTTCCATTGCACTCACTGTAGGCGTCCATACATCCAGACACGATCATTAAGCTTCCCTCCATTTCCAATGATAAATGAGTTCTCACCTCAATGCCATCCATTCCCACCAATTGTGCCAAAAAGTCGCTTATTTCATACCTGCCCGGACTGTTTGTCACTGAGGAATTCTTCCTGGAACTATTGCCAAGCACCCTCAGGTATGCGCACTCCCCATCAAGTGTGACCGCAGGGAATTCCGATTGTTTTGGTTGTAGTTCCGACATCTCTCTGAGGCCGTGCATCACAGAAAGAGGTTGTAGTTCCGACACTTCTCTGAGGCCGTGCTGCGCAGGAAGAAACATCCCTTCCTGACATTTTTGTACAGCCATGACATTTGCTGACGAGCGCGCACCACAGCGCCACCTACAGGCTGCAGGGGCAGTTAACACTCTGACGCCAAGAAAGTCCTCAAAAGGCGATCGGAAACACTCTGTTTACAGGAGCTGTAACCCTCGGCACTCCAAAATTCAGCAGCTCACCTCCTCTGGTCGGGGGGGGGGGGACCCGCCCCAAAATCCTGCCACGGAAGATTGCGCGGGGCCAGAGTATTTCGGCCCGCCTCAGCTCACCAAGTTCCACATCCACCAGTGCACTTCCGGCTCCGGACCCAGGGGCACACAGCACCCCTGCTGCGAATCACCAGGCTCACCAGCAGGACCAGACCACCCACACCGGACCCGGGGCACTGGACAACGTCCCCCGCTGCGGATGACAGGAGTCTACCAACCAGCACCAAAACCAACGCTGATACTTCAGCAAACAAAGAGAGGGACCAAGACCCGAACAGTCCAAGAAGCGTCCGGACCAGCAACAGTCCTCCTCTCTGCTCAGAGCCCCGCCGGGTGGGATCTTGAACTGGAGGCAGTGTCTTCTCCAGCTGTGCTGCCCCCTCCGCTGCAGCCCCGAACCTCGTCGCCCAGCCTGCAGCTCCTTGATGCTGGATGGATGTCACCCTGGAAGGCAGTGCCTCTCACTTACTGCCCCTTCCCAGCAGTTCCATCCTCGTCGCCAGTGACCTCTCCTGGCACCGCCTGGACTCTGGGCCACCTCAGCCCGGGCGCCGGCTGGAATCCGGACCTTCCAGGCGCTGGGCCACCTCCCCTGGCACCGCCTGGACTCTGGACCCTCCGGGTCCCCGACCTGGACCACTGTATTGGACCCCACTGCACTGCCCGGCCTGCAGCTCCTTGTTGCTAGATGGATGTCACCCTGGAAGGCAGCGCTCCTCACCGACTGCCCCTTCCCAGCAGGACCTTCCTCGTCGCCAGTGATATAATCTAAGCCTCCTTCTCAATCATGTAACTCCAGAAGGTAATTATTTTACATGTATGTTTATTCTTTAAGTTCATAAGTAGTGAAAGCACTGGGACATCCATCTGGTCCAGAATCTTATGTCCAACTGCCATCAGTAGAACCTTGCATACCAAACCTACACCAACATTCCATCTAGAATCCCAGTGACATCACCACATCAACATTCCACCTAGAATGTTAGTAACATCACTGCCCTTTACCACAACACTCATAGCCATAATCAATCCACACAGATTATGACATATGTCCTTCTCTTCAACCAATACAACACACCTAGCAATAATCAATCCCACACAGATTATGACTTTTCACCAACAGAAGGTATTCAAACCTATGAGAAATCTAAGAGACTTCCCTATGCCACTGCACTGAAGATGTTGTGTGACACAATAAAGATGATGCCTGTGGAGCTCGTCAGACTCCAAAGTCAAAAGAAACAGTCCAAATCACAGAAAAATACGAGAGAGTGAGGAACAAGTCTCACTCTCTCCAGGTTAGAGACTGAAAGCCCTAAAGTCCATCAAAAAGAGCTGGGGGTCTCTAAGGTAGAAGGGAAGTAGCACATTTCTGAGAATTCTCGCCAACAATGATCCATCAAGTGCTTAAACACTGAAGCTGCCGTTTAGAGGCCTGGTGAATCAAACGCCCACGCTGTTATGAATCCGGTGAGATATTTGCCTCCAACTGCAATGGCACTAGATAAACATTTCATGTCCTCGTTTGGTAAATACAGCTGCTTTTCTGTCCCAGTACAGGTGCTGCTATACGTTGGGAGAGTTTAGCTCTTGGCTTCTACATTTTCATTGAGGCTCTGTAGGTCAGTGCACAGACAAAGCTTCATGTTTTTGTTAGTACCATATTACTGAGCCAGCTTCTGGCTTCAAAGGTTCCTTCACTTTCCATGTCCTTCAGAAGGAATTTCAGATCATTCATGGCTGTCACCAGAACTGGTCACCCTTTGAGCTAGACAGCGTCACAAATGGCCAAAAAATACTTTGAGGCTTGAGGACAGTTCAAGCGTTTTTATTATCATTTTATGCGGGCACAGGGACATCACTCTCCCCCTCATCATCATCTTTGGGGCTCCTCCCTAACCCAGGCGTCCATAATCCCAAGTTAGTACTAAAGATCTGGAAACTCTATAGTCTCTCTCCATATGGAGCTACTGAGGACTCCATAAAACGATGGCTCTTTAAACTCCCACAGGGACTTCCTAGCTGTCCCTATCCCCATCCAGTAGATGGTGTTGTAAGTGCTGTGCACCTGCTCAATTGGATACAGGCTTGTTCACTCACGCCTGTGTGGAACTCTTCCCTTCTACTGTTTCACCAGCTTTCTTACACCAACCACCACGTCACACACACACACTCAAACTACAGGACTCTTGCACTTACTAATTAATACCACATCTGATCAACTGTCTCCACACTATGCCTACTCCTTCCTCCTGCTGGTCTCTTGGTTCTCCAATTCCACCCGAATAATCCACACCTTCCCCTTCCTGGGTACATTTTTAATCCCCCACCCGCCCCCCCCCCTGTCACCTGTGGCCTTAGCTGATCTGATGTTTTCTTCCCCTCCCAGAAGTATACATGCAGCAGAATGTCTTCAAACAGGTTTAAGCCCAGTCAACTCTTTCTGCTTATGCAGTCCTGCATCCAAATGGCCCCTGTGGGCCGATAAGAGTTGTTCATCATGCAGATTTCCTAACTTTTACTGTTGGTGCAGCATTTTGTGAAAATGCCAGATGTTTTTGCAGTCTGAAGATTGCTCAGGTCTCGTAGGGCAAAGGATCATTGGTGAGGTGAGAGAAAATCCCCACATCTAGAGCATTTGCTATCCTGGGTTATTTTGGGAAACGTGGTAAGCTCCTTCCTGACGGACACTGTTGTGTACCTTGCAGAACGGCATACCCGCTCCCAGAATGTTGCTCCAGTGCTGATAGGCATGGTCATTTTCTTTTCATCCCTGGGCCTCTTCTTAAACGCCACCGACTCTGGAGGGTCTCCCTCCAAAAAACTCCAGTAAACGGTTCTTCGTGGCACTTTTACACCGATAACTAACTAGCTCCCCCCAAAGACTGCCCCCATTTGCAAAAGCGGTCACGCTTGGTCGCGAAGAACTTGCTTACCTTAATCTAAAAGCATTTACCTGCCTGTTAATTGCAGTTCCTCTTCCACAGAGCACTTTCTAGTGACTCTGAAACAAATCATACTTAAAAGTGAGGCTTGCATGCTATACTCTGTTCTCTCCATTTTACTATGGGCATAATGACGAGGAATCAGGTGGTAACAGCTGGGGCCTGAGTTAAAATGGAAGTTACCATCCGGTATGGCCCCGGGATCCTCATCAGTATGGCCCTTAGCACCCAGGTAATTTTTTATGTGGGTGCTAATGGCGTTTCATTTAAAAAATAAAAAGGTTTAAAAAAAGAAAGACCTTTTGGTTCTGCGCAGCGCCATAGTCTTCTATGTTGATGGTCGTCGCATCAACAGAGAAAACGCAGTTGAGATACAACAACGCCGTGCCAAAAAGATAGGATCCCTTTTTTAAATGAAACTATTAGCACCCACGTAGGAAAAACTACACAGATGCCAAGAGGTGAAGGGGAGCAGGAAAGTAGAAGTGAGGAAGGTGGCACATGGCACCAGCACTCAAGCTGCTTGGAATGCAGGCTTATACCAGAGGACCCAGCATGTGTTCCGGCCATCCCAATCGGTCAGTGCCCCCTTCTAAGGTGCTAATGTGTGTTCTGTGTGGACTCATTGGGGCTCCTAACCAGTGACAATTCACTAGATGTCGTCGCTTCTACAGGTAGAACCCTTTCCCATGAGGCCAGAGAGGGGAGTCCGCTTCCCGATAGTCTCCATGGGGGTGGTATAATGCGGGAAGATCTCTTGGAGAGGGACTCCCCCTCTGGGGAGAAGTAAGACCATCTTGGGTACAGCCCTTATGGGAACATCACACCCCCACATACTGTAGGCCATCCTTCCTCTGCTAACCTCTTTGTAGACAGTAGCCCCAAGGTAGAGTACTTCAAGGTTCTTGAAAGTACTGAGATGAAGAACGACTGGAACCTAGGTAATCCAAGTCCTGAGAATAGTTGTCCCCACGTAGCAAAGAAGATGGAACCCGTGAAAGAGACAAATGACTCATACAATGGGACCAGACACTGCTGGAAACATTGTATAAAGATCAACAATGGACTAAACACTTGGTCTCAGACAGCCGCGGAAGACTGCAGGTGGGCTGCACACTAAACGCAGGAGATTCAAACTTGCGTCGCTGATACGAAGGGAGAGGGCTCCAAGGACGCTGGCAGTCCGTGCACAGCATTGCTGAGAGGAGTAAGGAACAGGAACGGCAGCAGGAAATCCTGCCGCACAGCAGCAGGGAAAGCAAGACACCGGAGAAGTGGAACCGAATGGCTGCAATCCCAGGAAGCCCCGGAGGGGATAAGGGGCGGCTCACCAAGAGGGCACATGTAGTTATCCATAGGCACCTTTGCAATCATAACGATTGGGTGGCACGGCAGGGGCAACACCCTACAACCCTTCTCATTGCAGTGGTGGAATGAGGCCTGTTGACCACCAGTGAATGGTGGAGTACCCCATGGACCATAAAGTGAACTTGATAGGGAGAGGCACTCACGATAGTGGCAGAGATAAGCCCACTGATAGCCAATGGAGGGTCAGGGGCCCTAAACAAAGTGCGAGTCATCTTCCCCGTGGAAGTGCTTGGCAGGGAAGTGAACGACGTGGGCCTTTCAAAGAAGAGGAGAAACCAGGCTCTGGGAACCAAAGTAAGAAAGTGATACGACTGATCTTATTTGTGGTGGTTGACAAAGTAGTGAATCAGGAGTCAAATTGAAAAAGAAGAGAAACCAGGGTCGTGGACCCTCCTAACACTTAGAATTTGGTGTTGTAGTTGTGAAACCCAAGGAAAAGATTACGGGAAGGGAGTAATTCCTCCTGGTTGTAAGGAATGTATAACAAGATAACAGGATAAGGGAGTACATTTCCTGATAACCCGGACCCAAAGAAAGGTCCAAAACCCTGGCTAAGGAAGTAATTCCGCCGGACTATGTGAGACCAGACACCAGGAAAAGGCCCATTCCGAAGTAGAATACAAGTATTATTTGTAATTAGGGGAAGAGAGTCATTCCCCCGGACAACGTGTGGAGACACAGTACTGTTCTAAGATTTGGGAATTATTTAGATAAAGCAAGAACCCCAACCCAGGAGAAGGGAGTCCTCCTGAGGCAAGAACAGTACTGCCTTGGTTTCTAGCTTAAGGGGCAAAGTAAGATTTTTCTTGGCACAGGGCGGTGGACACTTGAATGGACATACATCCTGACAGTCACCTTATTTATTTGGTTGAGGCAGGGAACCCCCTCCTAGCAATAGGGATAGTTAGGTTGTGTTTTTCTTTCCTATCAAATAAAGGTCCTTTAGGCACAAACGTGCACCTTTGTGTCAGATTCCTTCGGCACCTTTACACCAAGCTCTCTCACTCCCGAGATTAAGTCTTCACTGGTCTCCACAAATACCTGGATTGGGTTTTTACACGTTATAGCAATGGGTGCTCCCAAATTTTTTTGTTATCGGGGGGTCTAGTCTGTGGGCAGGGAGATTCTTGAAGGACAAGGAAACAAAACAGACTGACTACCCCTCTCTCTTAGGTCTTTCAACAACACAGATGTAGGTGCTCAGGTACTGTTACATCAATCTACAGTAGTGACTATTTGTACTCCAAAAACATTTATGCATGAAAAGATTTTGCTCGCAGACCGTTAATTTATCAAGATATAAATCATTTTTAATAATTGGTTAAAAACTACTTTTTGTATGCATAAAACTTGTACATGTGAGGGCTTTTCCATACATCACTCATACCTTTCATAACTATTCATTCATACTGTGACATGAGGGTTCGGTAATTTAAATTTTCTTTTGGCATATTAGTCATTAATAATATAATAGTCACTACTGTAGATTGATGTAACAGTAACAGAGCACCTACATCTGTGTTGTTGAAAGACCTAAGAGAGAGGGGTAGTCAGTCTGTTTTGTTTCCTTGTCCTTGGGTTTTTACACTACACCAGCCTTTCAACTTTGCGAAGGCTGCTTGTGCATACTCAGCAACGGGCTTCAAAATCTGCACTCGCCACTAGCCCTTGGCTACTGATAATGGGCCCTATGTCATTTCATCACCATATATTGCAACGCCTGGCACTTAAACATGTACATTGTAACAAAAATGTTAACCCAATGTCTTTTTGTTTTTGGGGGTTTGGGGTCCCGCCCTTCCTCCACCAATTTTTCCCTAGTCACTACCCACCCAAACCCTTATCCGCCCTTTCCGACCGACCCCCCCCTAAAAAATAAAAAAAAAAGCGATGGACAGGCTTTGAAATACATGGCGATGAAAGGACATCGTACCCTGATAATGGACTCTTAGCAAATAAACAGGGCTTTGCATTTGTGTGGGACTGACGGGGCAAGTGACTGGATGCCTAGCTAGTAGCTTGCAATTTGAAATTGTAATCCATGGACAGCAATATTGAGCTGCATCCAATTCAGACTCATACCAGTGTGTTGCACCCCTAAATTTCAATGTGAAGAAGGTAATCAAATGTCCATCCAGGGACTAAGAAAGCCAACAGAGCGATCAGATTGAGAACAGGCTCTGTGCAAGGAGAAACAGGAGCTTGCAATAATTACCAAGTAATAGCAAAGTCTCGTTTGCTTCTTTCATCATCTTATTTCCAGTTCCTTCCCGTCATTCAATCAATGGCAGAAGGACCTGCAGAAAACAGGGAAGCATGTTATTCAAGATCTGCACACAACTCCACACAGAGACAAAATAATATATACTTTAGCCACCTTGAGGACACTTTCATGCTTCCTTTCCCGCAGTGTTTTAACTCACCATCCTCTTTACTAAGGTTTTATATAGGTATTTGTATTTGATTATTTATATTGCGCAGCCTGCCCACGGGCATCAGGGCGCATGTTTAGAAAGTTGGTTACAGTAAAGTGTTACAGAGGGCAGTTACAGATTACAAGTTACCAGTTACATATACATAGAACAAAGATATATACATACATTTACAAGGGGGGAGGGGGTCAGTCAGCTCAGTATGTACAAGGTAATCGAGTGGGAGGAGCATGCAGCAGGTGTTACAAAAGGGTGGCCAGAGCATCGTCTTGCTCAAAGAGCCATTGTTTTGTTCTGTTTTTGAAGGATTGGAGGGAGGGGACATTACTGAGATGGTTGGGTAGGGAGTTCCAGAGCTTCGCTGCAAGGACTGGGAAGCTCGAACCGCTGGCAGTCTGAAGCTTGAAACTGGGAATGATGAGTGTGTGTGCTTGTGCAGATCTTAAGGGTCTGGAGGCTGTGTGTTGGGTGAAGCGCGCTGTAGGCCGGTGCTGCATTGTTCTGTGCTTTGTGGCTTAGAACAAGAGTTTTAAGTGCGATACGCCGTGAGATGGCGAGCCAATGTATGTTGCGTCTGGTGGATATGTGGGCGCGCCTGGGTATGTTAAGAGCAGCCCCGATGGTGTTACTCTGGGTTACCTGAAGTTTATCAATGTTTCTTTGGCTCGTTCCTAGGTAAAGGGCGTTACAGTAGTCAATTTTAGATAAGATGAGGATTCTGGCGAGGATCAGGCAGTTGTCCGTTGTTAAGAAGGTACGGCAATCAGTGATTAGTTTACACGTATACGCAGATGCTGAGACTACTCAGTTGGTTTGTCTGATGAAAAAGAGGGTGGAGTCTAGGTACATTCCGAGGGTTTTAGTGACATTAGTGACCTTGATAATGTTACTATCAATGTTGAAAGCCTCATATTTACTGTCAAGCTTTGAGAGTTTGGACTGAGAGCCTAGGATGAGTAACTCAGTTTTATCATCGTTTAGGCAGAGACCGTGGTGGGCCATCCACGCCTGGATGACGGTATAGACTGCATTGAGAGCTTTGGCATCGGTTACATAATCACCAGTGATAGGGATGAGTATCTGGGTGTCATCTGCATTATTTGTGTAGGTAACACCCAGATGGTCAAGAATATCAAAGAGTTGTTTAGTAAATACGTTATAGAGCATAGGTGATACGCACAAGCCTTGTGGGACTCCGCAGGGGGCGTGAGCTGGGTCAGCAGCAGCAAGAGGTGAGAAGACTCATGGATCTGTTAGCAAGGAACGAGCTGATCCAGGAGGTAGCTGCATCAGAAAAATGGGAGGCAGTTTTGAGGAGCTGGCAGAGGATTTGGTGGTCCACCAAATCGAAAGCGGCAGACAGATCAAGAAGGAGTAGGAGCGCTAGTTTGCCCTTGTCTTTCAGATCCTCAATTTGCGTTTTTAAATCTATCAGAGCGGTCTCTGTACCGTGTCTCAGGCGGAAACAAGATTGCCTAAGTCCTAATAGGTTGTTTTTATCGAGATTTTGGAGATATGCAGCACGGTCCAGGATTTTAAGGAGGTAAGGCAACGTGGTGATAGGCCTATAGTTAGTGGGATTGCTAGGGGCTAAGTTAGGCTTTTTGATTAAGGGGATTACCCAAGCATCCTTGAGGTTATTCGCTACTATGCCAGATTTAAAGGAGGAGTTGATGAAGGAGGTGATGAAGGGAGCGAGGTCAGGCGATGCTTCCTTTACGACTGGTGCGGGGCAGGCATCGCCTTGACGATTGGATGGTTTTAACTTCGTGATGATATTTTCCACTTCCCTGATGGTGAGAGGTGAGAAACTAAAAGGTTTGAAGGAGTGATTAGGGGATGGGATGTTGTAGGATTGGGTATTACCTGCTGAATCAAGGAGATGTTTTTTTCTGGTGTTGATTTTAGCTTGGAGTGTAGTGATTTTGTTTAGTAGTGCTTTTTGTATGTTGGCATACCATTCGGTGTCGGGGGTACACGTGTCAATGGGGGCAACTGGGGACTCTAATTCCTTGAGGATTTTAAAGAGTTCCTTAGTGTTGGATTGAGCTTGTATGATCCTGTTGTTATAGACATCTTTTTTGGCCGCTAGTATGGCTTCTTTGTACGATAGGGTGATGGATAAGAGGTTAATTTTATTTACTGGCGTAGGTGAGCTTCTCCAGAGAGACTCAGCTCTGCGTTGGTCTTTACGAAGTTCTCGTAGGTGTGGGGTGAACCAAGAGTTAAGGTGGTTGCGCGGTTTTTCTTTGCGCTGTTTAAGTGGGGCAATGGAATCCAGGGCTTTTAACATAGCTCGATTGTAGGTGTCCACAAGGACGGTAGGGTCAGCGCAGGTGGAGGAAACAGAGTTTAATAATGGGAGGATGAGTGGAAGTAGTTTCTTAGTTGTGATGTCCTTCTTGTTACGAGTGAAGGTGGATGGCGCAGTACATGGTTTGTCAATGGGTGGGCAGGAGTTGATGGAGAATGTAATTTTATGATGGTCAGACCATGCACATGGTGACACAAATTAATTTTAATGCGCAATTCATGTCTGAAACCCAGTCCAATGTGCGTCCCTCGATATGGGTAGGTACATTGACATGCTGGGTGAGGCCGAAGTCGGATAGGACACTGACTAGGTCACAGGCTTTGGTGTTATTCGTATCCAGGTAACCTAAATTGAGGTATCCAAGTTTAATGATTTGGGATTTAGGCTTAGTGCTAGATGCTAGAATGGATGAGATATCTTCTACGAATGTGGAAGTGGGACCGGGTGGCCGGTAGATGAGGTGCACCGAGGCGGTGAGATTGGGAGTAGTTCCACAGAGGGCAACTGTTGGCTGTTGACAACTCTTAGATTAAGAGAACTCTTGAATATGAATGCTAATCCACTCCCTTTAGGTGCAGTAAACAGATTACTAAGAACAAAAGAGGAACTCCAGATGCTACGGGAACTGAATGGAGTGGTCAAAAGTATAGCAACCAAGTGTTCCGGCAAAATCATGAAAATTTGAAAGTAATTTGTAGGTTCAAGGCATTTATAAACTTGATCAGGATTAAATCACACCGTTTGGACACAGATGGAGCCTATTGCACTGTTAACATACACAGTAGAAATCACATACACAGTAGAAATCATAAAGCAAGAAATCCAGCAAATAATGAATACATTAAACAAAAGCAAGTTTTAATTATTAAAATGTTACAAAATAGATTCATAAACAGACACATTATTTACTGACCACCCAATGTCTGTTTGGTAGACAGATGAATAACTAAACAAACAGAGCATTACTAAAAATATGCACTTATATGGGCAAAACATGCCAATGTGGAGCTGATAGTTTGAGGAAAAAACATTGATGGTAAAATAAATTATATTCAAAGCAGCTTAACAGCATATGCATTTAAATATTGTGCTCATACATGTAATGGTTACAAGCTATAGAGCAAACCGAAATTTGTGAAAAAGGCACAAAACAGTGTTCATGGAACGGGTACCTCTCTGTCACCGATTAATTGGTAACAAATTACCTCTACAAGCAGGCAGAGCGGATGTCTTTACGCCATCATTCTTATATGCGTGGTGTGCCACCGGATCTAGTATGAGGGATGTGGAATAGTCCCCAAGCTAGTACAGTGGCCTGTGGGCGTTTCGGTGGTAGACAAAACAAGTACACCACCTTCGTCAGGAAAGGTAGGTTTCTTTATTCAGCCCCTAGGAAAAAGAAGGGGTAGAGTAGAGCTATTATAAGCATGTAGTGATGAACTGGGGATACCAGTTCCAAAGGTTTTGGAGACAGGGCTAAGCAGGTGCCCTTAGGTTGAAATAGGGACCATCTGAATATAGAAAAGTTATTAGTAGGAGCGTAATGCTGAGTAACCAAAACCGGAAATGATTTATCTGTGGCGTGTCTCCTGTATTAGTAGAATTTAGGCAAGATCCCTTCACCAGTCTTAGAAAGTAAGTGCAGAAATAAGGCTGGACCTATCCATGGTCAGTGCAGCATAGACTTCAAGATATTCAAAAGGATTAAACGTGCTGCACCCAGTGATGCTTGAAAGGTGTGGAGGATAAATGATTAAGAAAGGTCTGAAAAAAAGATGAGAGGTTGTTTGCCAAAGTGGCAGACTGTAAAAGCGTGCTCGAGTAACCTACCGACGATCCTTAGTAGGGACTATTGGTATTGCATCGCAGGATAATTAGAAAGGAACTGCTAGTTCCAAGTTGCCGGCTCAGTCAAAACTTCGTAGCATGATGAAAGGGCTGTTTTGTAGATTGGCACTTTAAGTGAGAATTGGGAGTACATCTTATTTCGTGCCAACACAGACCTCTAAGGGGACACAGACATACTAGGTCAGAGCCAGCATGGATAAGCAAAAGAAAATACTTGGATGTTCTAAACCGCAATCTTGAATTGTCACGGGGTGTTGCTTACAAGAAAATGTGGCCGCTGTTTCTATCCGTAGGAACAACAGTTTGCACACGGAGACTTGAGCTATTGGAGTATCTCAGCTCCGATTCTATATAGACACAAAGCGAGCCGAAAGACAAAAAGATCTAGGTCAGCATGTAAGTGTCTCACGGTTATAGCCGTCAGAAGAGCCGCCTTTGAACTATTGCTGGGTTAGCAGTTTGAGCACAATCTCACCTGTGATGAGCGATGATTATTACAAGTGCGTACAGTCCACCGCAAGTGGAGACTCCTGCCTGTATGGAAATTCATACGGAGCATCCGGGTTGAGAGCCAATGGGGTGCAATATAGAGATGTCTACAACCATGGCCATAGAAAGAGGGCTTCATGTTTTCCATGCACAAAGGAAATGCAGTATGTAAATATCAAAATGACGGAGACTAAATAAAGTGACAGATATAGTCCAAAATATAAAAACACAACCATCTACGTGGGAGAGACTAGAGTGTGCAAAAGACCTGAAAATAGGCTTTAAGAACCGCGTGAGAAAACAATGCTTAGCACATAGGGACTGCACTGGCCCAGGTTTGAAAAGAACGTGCAACGAGGATGCGAATATGAGGTCATGAATGAGTCAAGTAAGTGAAGGGGTGGTCAACAACACTGTTACAGGAGAAAAACCCTAGGTTTTTACCTTGATGCGACACTATCTTTCACCAAACAGGTGAACTCACTGTCATCATCCACTGCCTATACATGCAAGTTAATACGAGCTGGGAAACCATTCCTTTCAGAGGACAGCTGTCTTATTCTAGCTAGAGCCCTCATTTTATCGAAACTAGATTATTGCAACGCCCTCTACATAGGGACTACCAAACAAATCATCCACAGAATCCAAGTGCTCCAAAACAATGCACTTAGAGCGGCCCTAAGTATCCCCAGAAGTACACACATTTCAGAAATAAGACGAAAACACAAATGGCTTTCCACCCAAGAAAAAATCAACCTTAAATCTGCGTCCCTTATCCACAAATGCCTAAACAACAAAGCTCCCCGATACCTCTCAGAACGCTTCAACAGGAAAAATCCAACGAGACTCACAAGGACAGCCAGCCCCAACTGCCTCCTAGTGCCCAGATTCAAACTAGCCACCATTGGAGGTTCCAGCTTCCCAGTTAAGGCAGCACAGTTATGGAATTCCCTACCCCTTGCACTCAGATCTGACCAAACCTTCAATAACTTTAGAAAGAACACCATAAAATGGCTTATTGAGAATGCGACATAGAGTATGTCACTTTATACGTAACGTCTTCTTATAATGTTTGTACTAACCTGCTTTTACTGTTTGATCGCCATAGATTTGACTGTTTAGCTACGCCTTATCTGCACTTGCACTTGTCCTACCCTGCAGATTCGAAATGTCCACTATGCCTGTAACCTGTAACGTTAATTAATCTGTAACCTGCAAACGTTAACTAAGCTGTAAACCTCCTTGTTCTCTTGCGCCCTGCTACCCTAGGGTCTGGTGCGCACAATAAATAAATAAACAAACAAACAAACAATATTTAAAGAGTAGGGCTGTCTGTTCAGAGCGGGCACAGGGCAAGGATCAAAAAGTGACACAAAAACCAGTGGCTACCATATGGGGAATGCTTCATTAAGCCTCCGCTCTCTGGTGTCCAACATGAAAATCCACCAGGCTTCTTTGTTGGCCAATGTGCGATGTGGGTTCAGTGCATCTTGGACCACATCAATAACCCACCATCGGACGTCATCCGGGGAGTGGCCTTGTTGCGTAAAGTGACTGACTAGAGGTGAAGTACTGGATTTACAACGAATATGGGATCGATGTTCCGTGATGCGTGTGTATGTACTGGCCGCAATGTTTTACCAATGTATTTTAGCCCACAAGGGCACTCAATACAGTAAATGGCCCATGGGATTTTACAGTTGGTATGGTATCAACAGGTGCCATGTTTTACCATCAACAGTGAAGGCTTTGGTTTTATAGACCAGCTTGCAGATTGAACAAGAGCCACATGGAAAGTGACCTGTGAGAGGCCGAAGGTCCCAACCTCTAATTGTCGATCTGGAGCTATTTTGTGTAGATGCATGAACCAATTGGTCCTTCACATTGTTCTGCCTTTTCATGGCAAAGATGGGTAAAAGGTTCATTTGGCAAAGGTAGTTGGACTACCGGCCAGAATTTTTTAATGTTTTTTTTAATCATGAAAATGTGCGGACTGTATATCAAAGCACATATGAGTTTATCTTGTTAAGATTTGTTTTTAGGTTCAAAAAGAGTTTGTCGGAAAGTAAACCTTGCCCGTTTATAGGAATAACCACATTGTTGAAATTTAACACTCAGATTCTTTGCGTGGTGGTCAAAGTCAGGTAATTGAGTGCAGTTCTGCCTCAATCTAAGGAATTGCGATTATGGTAAATTTTCTTTTTGGTTTTGCGGATGGAAGTTGGCGAAGTGTAAGAGCGTATTGCGGTTAGTGGGCTTAGTGTAGAGTGAGAAAATCAGTTTATTGTGTTGGTGCTGAATGAGAAGGTCCACGAACGATATCCGAGTGTTGCTGGCTGTCATGGTAAATTTCATTGTGGGGTGGCATTGAAAGCCAGTGACACACACCTGCAACTACCACTAAGGTTGTGTGGAAGGGGGTGGGGGGGTTTGAAGTGCCAACATAACTCGTCCCCATCACCTTCAAGTTCGGAATCAAAATGTGTGCCAGTTTTTGTCTGGTGGTGAAAGCTATGGGGCCAAATTATCTAAAAATGGGTGCTAGGACTGTTTTTCTTAACTCTGGCCACCATGTATAGGAGGGCAACCTAGTATTGTGACGGTGACAACTCGGGTAGCTGTAGCCAAACCAGTTCAAGGTAGCAAGGAGAGTGGTCTAGGTGAAGTCTCAAGTGGTGGTGAGCTTTTAAAGGGTTCCACAATGAGCACACACACTGAAATAGTCCAGGAACACACTTAGACGAACAGGCATAAAAATACTGACTACCAACAGGTAACAATATCACACAACACTAATAATAGATACATATACACAATCACTGTTAGTAGGGCAAATACATATAAGGCCCCTGAAAAGGAAGGTACAAATCAGTATAAGTACTACAGGTCCACAGAAACACAAGCCTCGCTTCAGAAGTCCATCACCTAAGATGGATGGGGCCTTGTGCCCAAAAGTTCAGCAAAATTCCATAGTTTTGTGAAACTAGAAAAACACAAAAAGGTAGGTTCTCTGGGTCTAGTGAACAGTTCCAAGCTTTAGGGGACAAGTTAATCTAACAAACATGTCCCCAACTTTAGGAGTACTTGCATGAACAAGCAATGGCAAAGCCAAACTAATGCAAAAGTTTATAAACATTGTCGAGATAGGGGTGCAGGTAAATATCGCTACAACTCACTCTCCCAAACTCTGATTCTTCCTAGGACTTGGCATGTCTGCTGAAGAGAGTACAAAGCTGTGTTTCCTGTTGTCAGCCTCAGTCCTTGATCCCAGCAGTTGCAGGTTCGCGACTAATGCTGGTGCAAGGTCATCCAGTTGAAAAATGCAAATGAACTTGATGCAGGGCCCCTCTCAGGACAGGAATGGACGCAGATAATCAGTTTCAGATGGCGGCCACTCATACAGTGATGCAAAGGGATTCAACTTGCCGCGGTCAGACTTAGCCTCCTATCCCGGGTCCCCTTGATGCTAGGACCACGAGATTTCGCCGAGGTAATTCTGGTTGCTCAATCCGGAATGGCAACGTCTGCAGCAAAGTATGTCAAACTCTGAGCTGGTTAGCCACTGGTCCAGGGACACTTCTAAAGGCTCTTCTACGTAGGACTCCAAGCACACCTCGAGAAGCGATGTTCCCTCCAAGACAGGGCTCTACCAGGAAAGCAGCAGAAGTTGGTCACCAGGACTCCTAACGGGTCTTTGTCTAGTTGCAAGACGATTCTTGGCTCCTTCGGTTTCTTCCAGGATCTCTCTAGAGTGAGTGCAGGGGTCCTCTTCTTATCCTAAAAGACAGGTAAGAGCTGGATCTCGCACTAGCCAATGACAGACCTGAGCCATACCACCCCCCAACACCCCACCCCACCCCCAACCTCCCAGCAGTGGTCCAACCAGGATCACTGGCGGCAAAACTCATACATACCAGTCAGAAACCTTTTTTTGTGGATTGGGACTAGACAAAGTAAACCCACTTCCTGGCAGCAAACACCCATAGCCCTCTAGTAGCAGGCCAACAGCCTCCGCTTTCCCGGGCACTGGAAGTCCATATAAGGAGGCGTAAAACACAAGGTGGCAAAAGGACAAGCGCGGCATGGCCATGTTTGACCACTAGCCAACGTGGTAAATGCGGCAAGGGCAAAACTAAATACACCAAAAGAAAAAGCACAAAGTAACTGCTGCCACCAGCCTATCCTTCCAGCACACCTAGAGTAACCAGAATTCTCTGAGTGTCAGTCTAGGGCAAAACAATAAGCGTACCCCCGTCATACTGCACTGTAAAAGGATAACAAGTTACCAAAAATAGTAACAAAGTAACCAAGACTAAGGGAAATGACGTTTCCCAGTTCTGACAGCCTGAAGGACACGTCAGTTGCCACATGACAAAATCAGCAAAAGTCATTGTAGTGAAGCTTAAGGCTTCACTGCACTGCAAAAAATAAAAGAGTAGACCGGAGAAAAAAATAAAAGCAAAAAGGTTTGGGGGTCATAGAAATGGAAGGAAAGGTGCTGTAAAGAGAAATCTTTCCTAACACTCGCCCGTCCCAGACTAGGGACAGGGGGAACTAATCCACCCCTGCATGGGTACTCTGTTCGGTCATCTCATTTGGACAGCCCATCAGCATTGCTAAATTTGGGATAAGCCCAATAGTGAAGTTCAAGGCATGTAGACTCATGAACCACCTGAGCCACATTGGGTTCTCTCCCTCAATATCCACCAACCACTTCAAAGGCTTAGGGCGAGTATACACAGTGAAGTGAGTAGGACCGCAACTTCCCAAGGCACCATACAATGCTACACCTGGGGCCACCCGGGTTCTCCACTCACACTGGTAGCCGATTTGACATATAGGTTGTTCCTCACCTTTGTCATCAAGCTGTGAAAGTTAGTCAACTATGCCAGCGTCATGGGCATCTGCCTGCATTATGTAAGGTCTCTTCCAATCAGGTGCCCTTAATCCAGGGGCCTGACCTAGCGATTCTTTCAGGCCAATGAAGGCCTTCTCATACTCCAAGGTTGCATACACATTATTTAGGTCCCTTTGAAGTAGTGAGGGCAGTCAGAGGGATAGCTATATTTCTACAGTCTGCCACTTAACTACTGCACTTCCCAATGAGGTCCAGAAAAGTCCTTGCTTGGGTAGTGGGGATATCCCAGTTCTGTACATCATGTACCCCACTAATATGAGATTGCATCTTGCCTCCACTTACACCAAAGTTATGCTAAAGGAAGGCCAATGGACTTGTTGACACGCAGTTGTCTCCCTGAACAAGTTGGCCTGATGAAGGACCCGACCCTCCCAGCCCCCCCCCCCAATCTTTTGAGCTTTTCCCAGTGGGGTTTAATCTGCCATATCATCCAGATATATATTGCTTAGATTCTCTCATACAGAACAGGGTCTAATCTCATTTGACAGGTGTCAGTTGCAGCCACCAGTTTAGAAATCAATACACTGAAGTACGCATCTGAAAAAGCCATAACTGCTATTTCCTCCTCAGCATAAACTGGCAGGGATAGGTTTCTATACCCTGCAGAGATCAAAACTACCACTGCACTTTTCAGTACAGAGCTGATCCATCAAATGTCGCCTCTTGGTGGGGAATGTGGACAGCATACAGAGCTCTAGTGTCCATACAGAATCCCTAACTTGATGTACCTGTTTGTTTCTCCAGATCCTCGGAACTGGACGCCTGGCAGCTAGAAGGCTCAAACAACCCTTGTTCCAACAAAGGATGGATCTTGCACCACTTGTCAGAACCTCGTGTTGGTTTTTCTGAACCACCACAACACTCAAACTTGGCAGGTTCATCAACTCCCATAATACAGCATGGTTTACACCAAACTGTCATAAGAGGTTTCAGTGACAAGGGGGGGAAGATTACCTCAGCACAATCTCCAGCTCACCTTGCTGATGGGGGTCGGGTCATCCTCACTGAAGTCATTAGAAGGGCTGCTCTGGCACAGGACACAGATTTCTCTGGCCCCCTTTCTGTAGCCATAAGCAGGGCTCCAATGCCATCTCTCCAGACAGAATCCTCCAAACTATTCATAGGAAACAATGGTAACCTTTCTAGGTCCACCAAGGCCTTCTGAAAAGTTTGCCTTGTAAGTTGTGAAACTCGGCAAGGCTCAGACCACTCACATGGGTTCAGGGATTTAGTAAATAAGCTTGGCAGGAGAAGGTCCCACCTCCTTCTCTGGGGCCCTGTAAGGGCTCCAATCAAACTGAGGAGAGCTTTGACAAGACCATCTTCCTGTGGACGACAGAACTGACGACAGGTCACTTCACCCTCCTTCCACTGGATCTAACCTTTGTCAACTACAGTAGAGGAGCTACCTCTGCCACTGTCATTCAGTAAGGTGTCAATGACTGACTTGGCAGTCATTCCCTGTGGGTTGGCACAATGACATATGGGATTGTGATCAGCAATCTCCAATTGTAACCTATTGCCTGAGGTCTCCAGAGTCAAAGGGCTAACCAAATTAGGCCTGCCTTCTGGTAAAATAGTTCACTCCTGAAAGTGAATTCTGGAGTAACTGAATACTTGTCTCACTCCCGTCAACCTAGTGACAAATAACGAGACTCCTTCATTGGTTTTCTTCTGGAATCCCAACCATGGGCCAGCATTAGACCACTCTGGTGGCAGCCCGATATTAGGATGAACTACCAGGGGAATGTCACACAGCAACTGTAGGAGGAAGGGCCACACAGCCCGAGAAACCTCCAACCTCTCAAGGTCTGCTCTGTGGCCTTGCTTCCCAGTAACCCACTTTCCTGTTGTATTCTTCGCTTCACCGGAGGGGAACCCTCCCATTGGAAGCAGCCCCTTCTCCATAGGCCTATCCATGATGGATTTCTTTTCTGTTGGCCCATACTTTCCTCTCCCCTAGGGATATCATCTACCAGCATGCTAGGTAGTTCAGGAGTCCTATAGGATTCAAGATTTTCTGGGGGTCCCTCTTCCAAGCTTGGATTAGGGACACAACCAACAACCTCAACAGATATTGTAGGTAGGACAGGGGGGGGAATAGTCTCCTTCTCGCCGTCTCTTCCGACTCCTCTGGCCAGCCGATGCTTACCTTAGGATTGGCTAAGGCAGCCTGATTCTGAGATAAAGTGCTTGAAGAGTCTGGTGAGTGTTTATCAGGGCCTAAGTCGTAAAAGAGTTAGTTCACCCAGAACTCAAATAGGAACCACTCTCTTAACATTGACAGATGCCCTGGCCATTTCACTATTCACAGCTCCAATGACAGGAGAGAGGGCCTACCAGTCAACTGAGTATCCCTCACAGGATCTCTGGTAAGAACCTGTGGGTTTACCATGGATTAACCTATTTTTTTATTTTATTGTTCATTTATAACGCGCTTAATACCAGCGAGTGGTTTCCAAGGGCGAGGATTCCAATCTGTGGTGCGACGTGTTGCCTTACTTCCAAGGCAAACGCGTTGTCCCCGAGGACCCCCCCCCCCCACATCAGTAGGACTGGGCCCAGTGTTCCTAACAATAGAGGTACTTACACCTACTACCTGAACACTAACTCTAGAGGAATTATTAATAAGGGACAGCACTGGGAAGGGAACACATGCTCAACCACTAGTAGGTTCCAAGGAATGTAGATTAACTTCCGATTTTTCACCTGTCGGGAGGGACTCTAAAGGGAATGACACCCCTGCAAACTGTACTTCCTCATACTGAGGGAAGGCCAGACTTGCAGAGTGGACCCCCAATGTCTTATGCCTACACTTGGGGTCCCCCCTTCTTATGGTCACTTGTTCCACTTGTGTAACAAGTCCCACTGGGTCTTGACACATAGGGAGGCTTAGAGCTTCTCATACTTGGAAGGATTAGTCCCACTAGCCTGACCAGACTCGGAACTTCACCTCATGAAAGCTTTTGTGGACCTTCTAGGACAATGTTTGACTGTAACACCCACCCTCTTTCTGCTTCTTTCCCTCCTCATGCTTACATGAAGCAAGCTTGTCCTTATGGGACACTATGTGAGACTCATAGGTCAGCAGCAATGGCTAACCTCTTAAGATTTAACTCCTTAAGGTCAGGCAAATGCTGCTTAAGCTCTGGGGAACAAGAGGCAAAAATGTGCTCCCAGCCACAAACGTTTTTCAAAGAATCTGTAACAAAAAAGTAATGCATTTTTTTTTTCCCGTGTACTCGCTAAAATCTCCTAAGTATTGGGCAGGAGTCTTCCCAAACTTTTAGATGAGAATTTGCTTAAGGTTTGCAAAATCTTGCCTCTCCGCTCATTTCCATAATGGCACTGCAGCCAGAATGGGGCCGTCTACTGCGCAACCATACAATCCTATCAGCATCACTCACTCCTTGTACTTCACATTCATATTGAAAAGTTACACGCCAATCAATGATAGCCGTCTTCCCCTCATCCACTTTGAGCAGATCTTGTGGGAACCTTGGATGTGAAGAGGATCCAGAACAATTTCCAGATCCTCTGGAAGAACCTTATGAAGCCTGAAGCTTGGCAAGCTCCAATGGGTGGTCTTTGTCCTTCTGCCCCTCAATTCTTTCGGAATCTAGCCTAGCTAATTTAAACTCTGCAACCTTAGATGTTGTGACAGCCCAGAGGACTCACCCTCTTCCTCCTCATAAACATCAGTAGCTGCAGTGGCAGCACCTCCATTACTGCTGCGGGTCCAGTCCCAGCTTCCCTACCAGTACCATTAGTGAGGGGAGAGACACCCTTACTCTCTCAAAATCAAGTATTTTCACAATCAATTCTCCTTTAGTGGCAGAGACTGTCAAGCCTCAGTGACTACACAACTTTGTTAAGTAATCCACTTTTGAAGAACTTAAGGCAGTGAAGGTAATAGCTTCCATGTATCAATTATAGTAGGTGACAACTACAATGCGGTTAATTATCACAGTGTCCTGTTTAAGTGTTTTCCAGACAATGCACCAGTATACAACACTGGGTTACCCAATACTGATCCTCACCCACTAAACACCAGTTGAGAGGTTCATCCCACCACTGTACACCAATTTGTTAAGACTTATTTTCTAGACTTTGGCCTGCTGGACAGATGTATAGAAGGCCAACCTAGTATTGCGACAGGGACAGCACGGGGAGCTGTAGCCAAACCAAATTGAGGTAGCAATTGGTCTAGGCTAAGTCTTAAGAGGTGGTGAGCTTGCAAGAGGTCCACAATGAGAAAACAGTCAAGGAACACACTTAGACTGGTATAAAAATACTGCTTTACTTATGGCAAATAACAGTGGCAAATGACTAACGGGTAATAATATTACACAACACTAATAGATTACTGGACTAGAGCAAAATACATATCAAACCCCTAAAAAGGAAGGTAAAGATCCGTTTAAGCACTACAGGTCTACAGAGAAACAAGCCTAGCTTCAGAGGTCCAGCCCCTAAAATGTATTGGGCCTTGTGCCCAAAAGATCAGCAAAATTCCTTAAAGTTTTGTGAAGCTAGAAAGAAATGAAGGTAGTCTCTCTGGGGTCCAATGAACAGTTCTAAGCATTAGGGTACAAATTAATCTAACAATCATGTCCCCAACTTTCAGAGAACTTGCATGAACAAGCAATAGCAAAGTAAAACTAATAAAAAAAGTTATCAAAACTTAAGTGGTAGATAGGGGTGCAGGTAAGTATCGGGGTGCAGGTAAGTATCGCTACAACTCACTCCCTGAACTCAGATTCTTCATAGGACTTGGCAAGTCTGCTGAAGAGGGTACGAGGATGTTTCCCGCCGTCAGCCTCAGCCATTGATCCCCAGGGGCTTCAGGTTTGAGAAGTTCTCCGTTTGGCGACTAATGCTGGTGCAAGGTCTTCCAGTTGAAAAATGCAAAATAACTCGATGGAGGGCCCAAGAAAATTCACAAAGGTACGTCGTGTTGCACAAGCCGAAGATCACCCATCCACCTCCACACCCCCCCGCCACCCTCAAGTTACAGGCCTCAACTCGGAACGGCAATATCTGCAGCACGGTAGGCCAAACTCTGAGCTGGTGAGCCACTGGGTGGTAATTTAGAAGAAAGGGCACGTGGTTAAGGCCCTGCTCTGCCCAGGTGGGTTTACATTCATGAAACAATTGATCAATGTTCTGAAATCCAAAACACACCGACTCCTAACTGTCAACAGAATCAAGTGGTGACAATGACTGCTACTTTTATGCAAAATTTAATTCATGGGTAGCATATGTTCTAAATACATATCGAAACATAGGACACTGAAACAATTGATATAGAGCGTAACCAACATGGTACAGTGGGTGTTCATCCAAAAGAGATTATTTGGATCACAATTCAAAGACAACAATTATTCTCTATGGTTCCTTATTCAAGCGAAACATGAGAAACAGAGTGCATATATCATACATGGTGCCAGTTAGTTAAACTGGACAATACATCAGTAAAACACTTAAGACAACAGTCGACACAACTGTGTTTCGGCCTAAAGGACCTAAATCAGTGTAGCTGTGAAATGGTCAGCCTTCATCAGGACGGGATAAGTGACAGGCGAGGTGTCCTATGGCCTCAGTCAAAGGAAGATAGATAAATAGGGAGATCAGGAGTGTGTGGGATTCAAAAAGTAACTAATCAAATTACAAAGCACTGAATGCTATTATTGTCAGTCTCGGGAGAGAGACTGGGTGCAAACAGTTCTTAACGTAAAGGGTTGCAGAGAGGCAACAGTCTGAGTGCCAAAGCATCAGACGAGGGATATGAAAATCCAGCTCAAGTCTGTGGAGAATGACCAGAACATACATAAGGCAAAGCCTGTGTATCAGGTAAGTAATAAGCACGAAATGCAAGGCTGATTACCAATAAGGTGCCTCTCAACTGGGTAAGTAGGAGGAGGATGGCACTAGCGTGGAGTCACTAGAGGGTCAGCAAAAACGTTTCTCAGTGGGTCGATGTTGTGGAGGGAAAAGAAACTGAATGGAACGTATCGCATACTATAGTGGTCATAAAGGAGGACCCACTGGGGTCACCTGACTAAAGGAAGGTGAACTCTTGACCCGGCTACGAGTCCCTGGGTGAAGTTTGGCCCTACACCTGCTGTAAGTGGTGCAGAGTGAATTAAAAACAGAGGGGAGAAATAAAAAGGGGGGCATAGGTCCTACTTTCACAGTGATCAACGGGTGTGGTGGCGGACAAGCAGTCCCAGATTAAACACGGCCATTAGGCAGAATGTGGTGATTAAAACACACACACAAACACACTTGATCGACGCTGGGTGCCCCCATGCAGGCCTGCACTGAGTAGTGAAAACTCTCCCCTTCTTCCACTCCGAAATCTAGTTTCCACTGCTTGAAGGATTTTATCTTGCGTGCCACCCCCCTTAACATGTCCCTTATCCTCAGACAACAAAAAATGTGGGTTGTGGAATATAGGAGTAAAGGGTGACGGGTAGGTGGTGAAGTTCGCTCTTTGTACCAGTTCGTCCCACAAGTCCCCCAGCACAGAACATATTTTGCTACAATACAGATGTGTTCTGTCCCTCTGACTTCCCAAGGACCCTCTCAAGATGTTCAACCACCGCTTCATCCATTTCACACCATGGCTTTTGCACGTCTTTTAACCAGTCCCCGATTACTCGAATCTGTGCAGCCAAATAGTATGCCCTTATGTCTGGTTCCCCCATGCACGCGCGCCCCCCTCCTCTATTTCTTGGCATGGTCATAACCTGTCTTGCCACCCTGTGCTTTTTATTATTCCATATGAACCTCCGCGTGTCCAATTGGATGGTTAGGAAGAAAGACCTAGGAACCTTTATTGGAAGGGTCATAAAATAGAACCGCCGACTTGATTTCATTTATCCTACCCAGCTACAATATCGAAGCAGGTCCTAACCAAGCAGCATCTTCTTAATGGCCTCAATTAAGGGGGGATAGTTAGCCAAGTACTGTAGTTAGCCAAGTACAAATCGTCCATATTTTTCACTATATTCACCCCTATGTATTTTATGGATTTATCTGCCCAACTATATGAGAAAGTTGCCTTAATCTTATGCTCGGTCTCCAGCCGAAAGGTCAGTTTAAGGACCTCCGACTTACATGTGTTGATTTTCAGCCCTGCGACTGCCCCAAAAAGATTCAAGTCCTCTTCACTGCTCCGAGGGAATTTAATGGGTCCAACAGTGTTAACATTTCATCCGCAAATGCGGCCACACTATGTTCCCCTAATCCAAAGGGTATTCCCTTTATGTCAGGGGTTTCCCTTATCGTTGCAAGAAGCTGCTACGGATGAATCGCATAAAGCAAGGGGGACAAAAGGGCACCCTTGTTTTTCCTTTCCCCCTCTATATACTCGGATAGCTCCAGACAAATGTCCATTCATCGACAGGCGCAGCGTTGGATTGTGATAGTTGGCCTTTATCATAGATACACATTTAGCCTCAAACCCTATTCTCTCCATTGTGAGGAACAAGAACTGTCACTCCATTCTGTTGAATGCTTTTTCGAGGCTGGGACGTTTGTTTTATTTACCTTTTCTATCAGGTGAGGTATCCTAGTATTATTTCCAGTTGGCCTGCCCTGAATAAAACCCGATTTACCTGAGCCAGTGAGTTTCGGGAAAAGCCCATCAAGACGGGACACAAATATTTTTGTATATATCTTTGCGTCCATATTGATCAAAGAGATTGGTCTATATGAGCCGCAGTTTGACAGATCTTTCCCTTGTTTTGGCAGCAGCACAACCGTTGCTTCTTCCATTGTAGGCCTAATTCTTCCCGCTGGTCCAAAGTTATTGAAGGGTGCGACCAAACAGGGGATTGATTAGCTGTTCCCTAAAAGGTTCTATAAACCTTTCTTCTTTATGTTCCTCTTCTTTGCCGTAGACCATTCCCAATTCTTTTTCTGGTTTCAAAATCTTGTGGGGGGGGGGGGTCTTATTCTTCAAGACCCAATATTTGCACGGCCTCTTGGCAAGCCGAGATGCAATAGTCAAAGACCAGGCCGAAGGGGAAGGTCCAGCGGTATCGAATATCCCTATCCAGGAGAGCGTTTACCACCGCGAACATTCTTTTCCTGGAAAAAAACTGTATTTATTGCCCATTGCGTGTTATCGGTTTTGCTTTCCTTGACGGCGCCAGAATCTCTTCTCTTTGAGTGTAGTCATATAGTTCCACCAAAATGTCTCGTGGTCTTGCCCCCGGCTCCTTCCTTAGCAGCCCCACTCTAGGCACTATCAATTTTAAGTGTTGTATTACTGTCATCCTCTAGGAAGTCCATGAATATTTAATCACAGCCTTTTCATCCTTATCCTGCACTCCCTCTTTCAGTCCCTTTATTTTGACATTCAATCTCCTCGACCTATTTTCAAGGTCTTCCGCTTAGGAGTTGCATTTGCCAGCTGTTCCCACCAGATCGTCCTTTTTACATGCCTCGTCAGCAAATTCTTGGAGAGCAGACTCATTTGTATCAACTCTATCCTCTGTCATATTAATGTCCCTTTTGATTTCATGCAGTACTGATGCCAGTTCTCCACAAATTGTGCCCATCTGAGTCTGCACAGTTCCTGTGGTCTTGTCACCAAAGTCTTGGAAGAACGGTCTTAGAATCCCCTGGGTAACGGCCTCGTCTTGCCCTAATCTTTCTTGGGGTCCCACATAGTCATACTTCACCGGGCTACTAGGTCCCATGTCTTTTTTTTCCACCATTTCTGGATCTGTCTTTCCTGAGTTTTTAAAAATAAATTGTATTCCTTTTTGCCACGCTTTGGATCCCTTTGCCTCGGTTTTTAGACCTTCTAAGTTCTTACTTTCCTGTGGGACCACAGCAGTCCGCCTTACCTGGAGATATACACTCCCCTAGCCCTCTTTTAATCCTCTCCAATGAGTGTTAAGCGAGCTACTGCCTCCTTGTGCCTTTGAATCGCTCACCCTTTTATATGTTCACTGATAGATATGCCTAATGTTGAAGGAACCCCTTGACAGTTCCCGTCAGTGCAATCACACTCACTCTCAACAGCACACAAGATGAGGTTCCCCCTTCCCCTCCGTGACCCCCTCCTTGCTTTTCCTGAGCAGGAGTCCTTTTGGTGAGGCACGGATTCCAATTTTCCCCTTATGCCCATTGTGATGTTTACAGCCCTCTCCAATGACCCGGCCAACCCGTTCGCACGCTGCTGATCCTCGTTTCCCCCGCTCCTCACCTCAGTGAGTCCTTTTGGTTCTCCTCCAGTGCTTTTATGGCCCCCAGTCTACCTTTGACAGTATCACACTGCCTTTTCAAAGTTAATTCCTTTAATCCTTGCTGCTTAAGCGAGGACAGGGGGAAAAGGTGTGAGGCCCATCCAGACTTGTTCTCCTAGTCACCACTGCAGTCTTCATCTCCATCTTTGTCCTGTTGCGCCTGGACTGCTCCAGTTCCAGGCTCTATCGGTTAGGTTGTCGTGGGGGGGCGCCATCGGCTGTGCTTCAATATGATTGATTAGTCCAATTCCTGGGTGAGCTCAGCCGATCTGCCCTGGGCTTCCGTAGGCTCAGGCCTTACTCAGGAACTCGGGGCCCCTCTTTCTGAAATGCTGCCTGCAGGCCTCCTCTCCTGCAGAGCACCTCCGCCTTTCCTCTCTCCTCGATTGGGTGTTCCCTGTCCCGCGTCTGGGACTACCTTGCTGTATCGCTTCTGCGGCTTGTGGGCGATGAGCAACGCCTTACCAGTGCTCTTCTGGTTGGCGTCTACTTTCTGACGTGAGGGAGGGGGGGGGTTTAAGTACAGGGTAGGCGCACTCTCTGCCGAGGCCTAGCCCCCGCCGTGCCCTCTGTTTATTTTTTATTTCAACGACTCTTCCTCACAGATTCAAATCTGTGCTGCCTCTCGAGAACCTCTGTCCCCACAGAAACATCACGCCCGGGGAGGGGATTGCAGCGAAGAGCCCAGATCCGGTGCCAAGGAGCAGGAGAGTTTCACTTACAGTGCTCTCCTGTCAGCGGCCATTTTTGGAATCCACTCATCTGCAGTTTAATTATATTCACGTTGCTTGTCACATACACTTCACACACTGTTCTCTTCAGTTTTCTCTATACAATGTTGCTGCTTGCTTTAACACAAACTGGTCTGCTATCAGTCTCCCCAACTCACTGGCTGTGCTAACTTTACTGGCGCTGCTTTGTAGTAGGAGCCAAGGACCATGGCGGCACAATCCTCCTCACCTTGGCCATCAACGCATTAGAGCCCCGAGTACCTCCGACACTCAATGCAGGTTTCTTCGGTTTTGATTCTGGGTATTATGTTTTTTACTCTCAAAGGCTCATGAAAGTAACGGTCATTCTCTGAAAAGGTCAAGGGCACTTCCCTTCTTGCAACCATCTCCGGTCTTGCCATCTTTCTCCTTGTATTAAACTGCCATCTTGGAACTGCTGCCGTCAGTTGGATGCTGTCAGCCGGGAGTCAGCTGTGAGGAGAGTGGACGGAAATAACTGACGAACAAGGCAAGTCCACTATCCCGCAGTACTGAGCGCTACCTCAGCGAAGGAAGGGGCGACTTCAAGGTAGTGTGCCGTTGTGGAGGAAGTGATTTTTAAGTGCGTGCGACAACCCGCCCGCTAAGTGAAAGTTTGAACTGCGCAGCTTCATGAAAAAAAAACGGCTGCTCAGAAGCAAATATGAACAGAAAAGGGAATTATGTCACGAAGGTGGAAGACGCTGCCGAGGTGAGTGTCTATATAAATATTTATCTCCCCACTACGCACAGAGTTAGAAATAAATGCCTGAATAAAAGGAGTTACTATTACGTACAGCGAAGGATACGCGATTTGTTTCCAAACACATGAAGTCACACGCTGACAGGACCCAGAGCAGAGACTATTACAAAACCCCAATACCGCCTTGTCTATAAAAGGTCTAGTCTCCCACAGAAGAAAAGAATACAAGGGTCGGCAATGTAACGTTATTTAATTAGAGGTATTGCATGAGAGAAAGAGGCAGTTTGAACTTTCAAGTTGACAATTCTAGGACAAAATACATAAACAAAGAGAGAAGAGAACTTTCAGAGTTAAAATTCCAGCCAAAGAAGCAATTGTTGTAATGCCATTCACCCCCATCTGGCGGAACTTAATAAAGACAAGTAATTCTCATCTGGAGACACTCCTTAACCCCTGTTGTCTTCCCCGGAAATAAATAAATGTTTGTTGAGAAAACCAGTTCAGCGAGTTGTCCTCAATCACCCTAGCGAAAATATCACAGACACTAAAAACATTAACTTATAAGCAACTGCGTAAACACCTATGAAATTCTTAATTTGTGATTATGACACCATCCGCTTAATAGGTAAATAAACAGATCAAGGCTAAAAGCGTAAATCGAGAACAATTCCTATGCACACAACATTTCACAAAAAACATAGCTCTCAACCGTTAATGGCCCTTGGGCGGGTGAAAACACCTGATTTTGCATTTGGCCGGTGAAAGCCCATTGATTCTTATGGATGTGTAGGGAGCTTGGTGAATGAGAGCTGCCTACGTGGCAGGCGACGCCCGCCAAAAGCGTGCGAGTTGAGAGGTATGCAAAAAAACATAGGCAAACCTCTTAATTATACAATGTGGTGGCCAGATTCAAACCCAAGTCAAAAAGGAAGATCTTCCTGGAATCATTCTGGAGTCATCAGGTGACTCCATCCTAGAGTCATCCATGGCTCGTTCAGGGAGATCATCCGAAACCATCCTGAAGTATGAGTATAGGCCGAAATATTCAAATGAGATGACCAAGTTATCACAGAAACTACTCCAGGATGAGCTCTGATTACTTCCAGTGATCTTTTATTACTCCAGGATGACCCTGTGACAACTTTAGGATGGGTTTGAAATTGTGAACAATTATCCCAGACAACTTCAGGAGGATGTTGCTTTCAAACGATTTAGGAAAAGGGTTTTGATTCCTTGTGTGTAAGACAGGTGGTATTACTATAGGGTTAGACTTATGGATAGTGTACTGGAAAACATGGAATTTGCAGCCGTTACTTGCCATCTTTGCTACAGCACTCAAATGTCATTAACTAAGGTTTGCTGATTTAGTAAACAAAACTACAAATCCACCCCACAATGTCACAAACCAACCTATAAACTCCCCAATTTCATTTCTCACCTCCAGCTAACATGGCCTCACAAGCAATAGACTCCCACAATTACAAATCACTGCACTACAATACTCACTTTCAGTGACCTAAACAGAATCCGTTAAAGATCTATCTGCATGACAAGACTGCTTGTCACTTCACTCAATATCACTATGAGCAGCTAGCAATTAGTTCAACCAATCACCACAGCCAAGAAAACATTAGCTGACCCCCCACAACAGAAATCCAATAGAACAAAAACATGTAAAAACCTACAAATTCACCAGATCAACTGGAATAGTTCTACACACAAGAGCACTTACATCTTCAGTTTCACACAGAGCAGCATGTGAGCTACAATTACGTTGTAGCTTAGTAGCAGGGGCTGACATAGCAACCAAACTCGGTTGTGGGGATGTACCAATTACATTGTTTTTTTTTAAACCGAAATCTGAAAGATTGCGCAGGTGTGTGGTAATGTGTAGGTGTCATTTCACTGTCCAAACAGGCATGACCGTCATACTGTAATAAGAACACTGTTGAGAAGACGTGGTGATAGAGTGGAGCTTGTCAAATTAGATCTGTCCGACAAAACATTTGTAGCAGACAATTGACGGGTTACTTTATAGTCCAATATGTTGCAGTTGTTGCACAGCTACATCTTTGGGAACTGCAACATTACCCAGACCATCTGCCGATTTAATGCTGGGTCAATCAATTGTCCAAGTGAACTAAGAGGCAGGTTCTGAGGAAGGAATGAAGAACACTAGCTATCCCTGCCAAAAGACTTGGTTTTCCAGCTTTTCTGAACAGCCATTAATACGTTTTGGATCAGTCCATTTTTACAATATAATACTCTTGTTTTTTTCACTGCATCTTCTTCTTCCAGATTCCACCGGTAGCTGCTTTTTCTCCTCTACCTTTCTTTTTAAGGCCTCAATTATAGGTTTCCATTATTTCATCAAATGTTTCCTGTGTCTTGATACTGTTTCTTGGCTGCAGGTACTAAAAAGGCAAGTTGAAACTTCATAACACGACTACCAATAAAACAAATATTTTGTCTGAGCTGTACACTGGGGTGACACCCCTTGGATTTTTGCTTATTCTTCCTCTCTTTGGCACTTTCCCTCCCTACCCATGCAGCTACCCACAACTCAGTCTAGCTGCTGGGTACATAACCTTGAGAGTGCGCGCTGACCACTATAATATATAAATAGTGGCACGATGCGTCACTAATTCCACAAGATCTACGCATAAAGACCTTGAATGAATAGGACAGAAAATGGATTGGTATTTGCGAATCGCGCTCTACCTTGGACACCCTAGATTAGTTTCCCAACCCGTGGACAAAATGTTCAGGATTGGAGCCAAGATAAAACATTTTTTAAAAATTACAAAAAAAATAAAAAAATATTTGTTTAGGAATTTCGATTTGGGGAACCGATCCGGCATGTCCAAGCACCACTAAAGACTTAGCACAACACGCCAGCCATCAACAGGTCTCTCGGGACTCAACCCTTTATCATCAAGTACCATCAGAAAATTGTTAGAAGATATTTTCACAATCAACTTCCAAACCTGGTCACCATACCAAGTGTTCAATTTCGAGGCCTTGAAGATGGCTAAGGTCGAAACACGAGTCGGGGGACTACAGATGAATAACCTGATATTGTTTTACTTTCATTATAAAAGACTGTATACCTAACTAGGTAGAGCGCGATTCGCCAATACCAATCCATTCTCTGACCTGAACTACGGTCCCGAGGGCGTTCAACCCACAGCGGTTTGCCAATAACATAAGAGGAATCAGTAGACCATCTTTAGAGAGTTACTCGAGAGGAAAGAGGTGCTGTAAATGAGGGGCGGGCATTGTGCAGCATTCATCTGTATGTGTTAACAAGGGAACAACTCTGCGTAGGGACGTCAGATGTCCCCTCCTCCTCCAAACATCAAATAGATGAACAACAAAAGAAATACACTGCTTACCCAACCAGAAAAGCACGACTGCCTTGAAATCCTTTTCTTCACATATTTCTCTTCTACTTTCATCAATACCCTCCATCAGCCATGTACAATTAACTTCACCAGCAATTGCAAAGGCTCAAAATTCCCCATCATTTCAAACGCACAGATTGTCAGAATCAAAGAGTGCCACGATCTGAGTTCTTGTCTAAAAGAAGAAATAAAAATAAATATAGTATGCGCCGAGTATTTGCGAACCAGGTTTGTACCCAAAAGCATTAATTTATAGTAGGCTTGCTATGGATGTTCTTGCCTGATGTATCCAGATTTATGAGTGAAGCGTCTCTTGGTGCTTGGTTAACTTCCTCCAAGACTTCCACCCATTGTGGCTTTAACTAGTTGCATCTGCTCGCAAAATTAGAGGTGGGTGTTCTGGAAAGGCCATACGTTCTTAACTGCAGAGCTCTTGTTACCTATAATGCTGCAGTCATTTTGTGTGTCCTTTAAAAGACATGCAGCGGTTTCAGTTTCTTAAATGTAAATATCAACCATAGAGAGCCCCAGTTGCAGACCGCAACATGTACAGGAAATAGGAGGGTATGCAGGGACAGAACCCATGACCAAAGTGACCTTTACTGGGGGAACAAAAAGTAAATATTACACCTTAGCAGGAAGGATTTAGCTAATATGATCCAGGCACTATCCTCCAGAAGGGTCAGAAGTCGTCCCCCTTACCCCCCTGGACCCATAAGCATTGCTAATGTGCAATAAATGATGCACTACAGTTGAAATAGTGCAGCGCTCATAGCAGTGGAAAAATCCTTCAAAAAGTAAACCAAGCCATGGGTAAACTTTGCAGAGGCATGGGTTCTCACACACGCACCACGGCCGGATACATGTAGATAACCTATTACATAGAGGGTCGGGTGCACCTATCTGAGGAAAGCATGGACTATTTGTGTGGAACATTGGGGCATTGGAGAAGAAACAGCATTAAAGCCAGATAGGGGCAGCCAGTAGGAGCATTTATCCCCTACTCCTACTTGGCGATGGTTTGAAAGCAAATCAGCCGGATCAGTAGAACAGCGATTGTGTAGAACTGGGAAGGAGTTGCCCCACCCATGAAAAGGGGGCCTTGTATGCTGAACATCTAGGGTGCCTTATGGCAGAGACCTTCAAACTGGGGGGCCCAAAGGATGCCAGGTGGTGGAGGACTTGAAGGATTATGGTGCCTTTAAAAAAAAACAAAAATAAGCATTTGTGGCAGGGGGATGGAAACTATTTTACTCAAGTGGGGGCTCAGCATAAAAAGACTTGAAGACCACTGCCTTAAGGGATTAAGGTGACCTCCCACTTTCAAATTGCAAAGCAATTAACAGCACTTTACACCCCGGTCAGAAAACTCCCACTCCCAATAAAACAGACTGGCTCTTGCGCGGTGCATCTTAATAAGATGCACAATCTTTACAACAGAAGTCAGCACCTCCGAGACCATTCCCCATATTGCGCACAGGCAAAGCTTCCCGGGATCACGCAGTGTGTTCACAATATATGTGGAGCTACTATCAAGTTCTAGCACCAGACATTGAAGGAGCACCATCCAAGCAAATATCAACACACGCCTCCCATTTAAGGCAGTGTGAACTTAGGAAGTAGTTAAACAATGTCAATGACTATAGATGCAGTTGCTCTGCCCTGAATTGGTTTACAAAATATTACTCCAATATTTCGAGCACAATATCAATTCTGTAACGATATAGGGAGGACAGGTCAGTGATGCGGCGGAAAAATGTGGTGTCAGACATAAGGATACTTTTGCATTTCTCTGCTGCACCGTCACTATGACAGCGAGAATTGTTGCCAGAATTACACCCAGCATCTGTAAAGGGCTTTCTTTCCCTCCAGATAATGAGGTAAGAAGCTTCCAACACATTTGCAGGTACTGGGGCCACGTTTTACATGCACATTACAACCCCCCAAAATACACAGAAATGCCCCACCCCAATATTGCCTCACCCCTATGATGCACATTACAACCCCCCAAAATACACAGAAATACCCGTCCCCAATATTGCCTCACCATGATGCACATTACAACCCCCCAAAATACACAGAAATACCCGTCCCCAATATTGCCTCACCCTGTGATGCACACTACATATCTCCAAAATACACAGAAATATCCCATCCCCAATATTGCCTCACCCCCAAGATGAACATTACAAACCCCCAAAATACACAGAAATACCCCCTCCCCAATATTGCCTCACCCCTGATGCACATTACAAACCCCAAAAATACACAGAAATGCCCTATTGCCTCACCCCTCAAGCCTGATGCACATTAAAACCCCCCAAATATACAAAAATGCCCCCTCCCGAATATTGCCTCACCCCCAAGATGCACATTACATATCCACAAAATACACAGAAATACCCGTCCCCAATATTTCCTCACCATGATGCACATTACATATCCACAAAATACACAGAAATACCCCTCCCCAATATTGCCTCACCATGATGCACATTACATATCCACAAAATACACAGAAATACCCCCTCCCCAATATTGCCTCACCCCTGATGCACATTACAAACCCCAAAAATACACAGAAATGCCCTATTGCCTCACCCCTCAAGCCTGATGCACATTAGAACCCCCCAAATATACAAAAATGCCCCCTCCCGAATATTGCCTCACCCCCAAGATGCACATTACATATCCACAAAATACACAGAAATACCCGTCCCCAATATTGCCTCACCATGATGCACATTACATATCCACAAAATACACAGAAATACCCCCTCCCCAATATTGCCTCACCATGATGCACATTACATATCCACAAAATACACAGAAATACCCCCTCCCCAATATTGCCTCACCCCCAAGATGAACATTACAAAACCCCAAAATACACAAATACCCCCTCCCCAATATTGCCTCACCCCTCAAGCCTGATGCACATTAGAAACCCCTCAAATATACAGAAATGCCCCCTCCCGAATATTGCCTCACCCCCAAGATGAACATTACAAAACCCCAAAATACACAAATACCCCCTCCCCAATATTGCCTCACCCCTCAAGCCTGATGCATATTAGAAAACCCCAAAATATACAGAAATGCCCCCTCCTCAATATTGCCTCACCCAATGCACATTACAACCCCCCAAAATACCCAGAAATGCCCCCTCCCTAATATTGCCACCCCCCCTGATGCACATTACAAACCCCAAAATACACTGAAATGCCCCTCCCCAATATTTCCTCACCCTGATGCACAATATCCCCAAAATACAGGGAAATGCCCCCTCCCCAATATTGCCTCACCCGATGCACACTACATTCACCCAAAATACACAGAAATACCCCCTCCCCAATATTGCCTCACCCTGATGCACATTAAATATCCCCAAAATATACAGAAATGCCCCTCCCCGATATTGCCTCACCCCTGTGATGCACACTACATATCCCCAAAATACACAGAAATATCCCCTCCCCAATATTGCCTTACCCCGATGCAAATTACAAACCCCAAAATACACAGAAATGCCCCTCCCCGATATTGCCTCACCCCTGATGCACATTACAAACCCCCAAAATACACATAAATATCCCTTCCCCAATATTGCCTCACCCGTGTGATGCACATTACACACCCCCAAAATACACAGAAAAGCCCCCTCCCCAATATTGCCTCACTCCTGATGCACACTACAATCCCCAAAATACACAGAAATGCCCCCCCAATATTGCCTCGCCCCTGTGATACACATAAAACCCCAAAATACACAGAAATGCCCTCCCCAATATTGCCTCACCCCTGATGCACACTACAATCCCCGAAAATACACAGAAATGCCCCTCCCCAATATTGCCTCACCCCTGATGCACACTACAATCCCCAAAATACACAGAAATGCCCCCCCAATATTGCCTCGCCCCTGTGATACACAAACCCCCAAAATACACAGAAATGCCCGCTCCCCAATATTGCCTCACCCCTGATGCACATTACAACCCCCCAAAATACACAGAAATGCCCTCCCCAATATTGCCTCACCCCTGATGCACTATATCCCCAAAATACACAGAAATGCCGCTCCCCAATATTGCCTTACCCCTGTGATGCACAATATCCCCAAAATACACAGAAATGCCCCCTCCCCAATATTGCCTCACCCCTGTGAGGCACATTACACCCCCCCCCCCAAAATACACTGAAATGCCCCTCCCCAATATTGCCTCACCCCTGTGATGGACATCACATATCCCCACAATACACAGAAATATCCCCCCCCCCCAATATTGCCTCGCCCCTGTTGCACAATATCCCCAAAATACACAGAAATGCCTGTAAAGACCGGTGGGGGATGTCTGTACTTCCGCTCTCTATATGGTAGAGGAGAGGCACAGAGGACCCCAGCCAAGATTCTCTATTATTGATAACGTAGTCGAGCAATCAAGCCCTAGCTTCTCAGGAGGTGATGCGGGCTGGTTCTTAAGTACAGTGTGTTCCCCGAACCCCCACAAAGGAATGTCCACACACTGTATTACTGAAAACACAGTCTTTATATAATACTCAAAAGGTATGTACACAATCACAATAACGCACTTTGTACTTGGAAGTCAATAATGATAAATATATACACGTCTAGAGTGGTGCCACTAACGTTATCAAATCTCATTAAAGTGCATCAACTGTACGGTTAAAATGTCACACAGATCAATAACGAGTAAACCAGCAATAGAGATAGGCAGGAAAGTAAGATGGTTGAAACAATAGGCAGAATGCTGACCCCTACCACTAGGCACAGTTCTGTGTGGAGATCCCCCCTCACCTGGGCAACCTGTAAATAAAGATATATAGCACAAGCCCAGTCCATATATTGTCCGATAGTCTTACGTCTTCCTATTAAGGTTTTACCCCCCCAAATGTACCTAGTGGAGTAGAGTTCTCCGATGATGCACCGACCGATCCTTCTTGAGTGCCTCCCTTTCAGGCGGGAGTCACGGATCGTCGAGAGGTGTCGGGGAACTTGGCGTTCGGTGTCGGGGAATCAACGTCCCTTCTTGAGTGCCCTCCCTTTAAGGCGGGAGTCACGGGTCGAACATCCGACGGTGAACAGGGTGAACTACGGCAGGGAAGTGACAGCTTCGATCCTAGCGGTGCTTGTCGACGACAAGAGTTGGCGTCCTGCAAGGAAGAGGCATGCGGGGCACCTCGGTGACGATAGTTCTGGACCGCAGAGATGATGAAGAACTGTGGCCCAGCAAGGGCGTCGAGTCGTCGGCGTCTCTGCGGTCTGTAGGTGGCGGGAAACCCACCGGTGGATGCTCCTTGGCGCGTCGACGGTCGGGCCTTCTCCAGCGGGAGACAAGCAGGTGACGATGCAGATGAGAGCGTCCGATGATCAATGGATGTTCTTAGGCAAACGGGAGCACGGCGGCTCCGGACGGCAATGGCGGTCGTCGACAGTAGCGGATAACAGTCCGGGTGCTTCTCCTTGGGAGTTCCGCAGCAGTCCCCGTATCGGGTCGGCAGCCTGTCGAAGGTCTGTCTACCAGGGAGCATTGACAAAGATCAGCTGTGCACGATGGTCCCTCGTAGCTCGGGAAGAGGGCGCCTTACCAGGTCCTCTCTGGGTCAGTGCTTGGAGGCACAGCAGCTTTCAGATTGTGAAGGAGAGCAGCAGCAATTCTTCTCGTCCAGCAGGGCTTCAAGGTCAAGCGTCAGTTAATCCAGTTACTCATCGTAGTGGACTTCAGCTTCTGAACACGATTCCTAGCAGTGAGAGGTCCCCAGATATACTGTTGATCTCCCATTCATTCCGCTGGGTCACACTCAAGCATCCAATCACGACTACGGGCATTCATGCAGGCAGGCAGGCAGGCAGCCAGCCAGCCAGCCAATCAGGCACACAAGGTATTCAGGCCATTCACTTCTCTCCAGACACTCATAACAAGTTATGTGTATTGGGACAAGTACTGAGTCATTCAACACTCCCAGCTGCATTCATACCGGTTTCGGGCAGGGTTGTCTCAGTCATTGTGTCAACCACCAGATACTAGACACCCACAACACAGAATGCATATTCGTCACACACTCTATTCACCCAGGTCCCACCCACAGGAGGTACCCACAACATACATCACCGGGAAGGCTTCAGCTAGTCTGACTGGGCCTTCACAACAACACCATATATGGCACTTCCATCCAACAGCCAGTCAGGGGGAAGGGACAGAGTCAAGGCTTCCCAGGACTTTGGGAAAACACGGTAATGGGTATTAGAAAGCAAGAGGCCACTGGGGCCATCTTGTTTTCCATCAGGTATCAACTGATCCCAATGGCAGGGCCGGGGTATCCCAAAATGGAGGATACTCCGCGCACCTGTCAAATTCAGCATGGAGCTGCCACCAGCCCATACCCTGCTCACTGGGCCACCCACAGGTGCCCAAAAACATACACTAGGGGCACAGGGTTGTACCCCCACCCATGGGTGCCATAAGAGTATCCCACAGGTCCGTTCACCAAACCAAAAAAGAAAGAGAGCTGCACCGCCAGGAGTCCCACATGAACTCCTGCGCGGAAAACACGACAGAACACCAATTGAAAAGCAGTAAAGGACAAGGATACGGAGGCCCCGTCCCTCTGATGCATTTCCAGCATCACAATGCCCCCTCCCCAATATTGCCTCACCCTGTGATGCACATTACAAACCCCCAAAATACACAGGCATACCCCCTCCCCAATATTGCTTCACCCCTGTGCTGCACATTACACCCCCCAAAATACACAGAAATGCCCCCTCCCCAATATTGCCTCACCCCTGTGATGCACATTACAAACCCCCAAAATACACAGGCATACCCCCTCCCCAATATTGCTTCACCCCTGTGCTGCACATTACACCCCCCAAAATACACAGAAATACCCCTCCCCAATATTGCCTCACCCCTGGGATGCACTGTACACACCCCCAAAATACACAGAAATGCCCCTCCCCAATACTGCCTCACCCCTGTGATGCACATTACACCCCCCCCAAAATACACAGAAATGCCCCTCCCCTATATTAACAATCAGCATGAGATAACTGGAAGACTCACCAGGCACCAAATAACAATCAACTCGAGGAAGTGAGCAGCCGAGGAACCTCTCCCGCAACGCCCCGCCCCCCCAAAAGATGACGCTCAGCGAACGCTCCAACGCACGTGATGCAGAGCAGACCACGTGACCAAGTCTACGCTCAATCCCACGTGATACAGGCCAGGGCACCTGACGAAGTGATCGCTTATACCCACGTGATGCAGAGCAGCCCACGTGATGAAGTGGAAGCGGATCGTTGCTAGGGTCCGTTTCTCGGATGGGAACTAGACACCACGGTAGCGACTAGTTCCCATCCGAGAAACGGACCCTAGCAACGGCCCGCCCACTGTTCTTCACGTGACCTCCGATGTCACCCGTGTGTGTAATTTCCGGAGCAGTGAAGCGCTTCCGGAGCACGTTCAGGGAGCGTCACGGAGCGCGGCTGAGTGGGCTGCAGCGCCGCCGGTGCAAGTGCATCCGGACTCTGCCAGCCTTTGGCTTGCAGCGGATGGGGTGGGCTTTTTCTTTGGGATAGCGGTCTGCTTCCTCTTGTCTGAGCGGGAAGGCTCAGGCTGCTGGAACAGCACCAGTCCCTGTGCTCTTGGCTGCAAATACAATTTGAGGGAGAGATGGGGTAGAGTGGGTCTGGAGGGTGCATTGGGTCATCTAAGTGTGGGTTGGGAGGGTAGGATGGGGCATCTTGGCGTGGCTCTGGTGGGAGGGTATGGGGGCACATTGGGTTTGATGGGGCACATTAGTGTGGGTCTGGGGGGAGGGATGGGGACGCAGTCGTGTGGGTCTGGAGGGAGGGTTTTGGTACAATGGTGGTAGTCTGGGGAGGGACAGTTGGGGAGGGTTGGGGCACATTGGTGGGTTTGGAGGGAGGGGTAGGGACACAGTAGTGTGGCTCTGGAGGGTGGGATGGGGCACAGTGGTGTGGGGCAGGAGGAAGGCTCGGCATACAGTGGTGCAGGTCTAGGGAGGGTGGGGGCACAGTGGTGCGGGTCTGGAGAGGGAGGGTGGGGGCACAGTGGTGCGGATCTGGAGAGGGAGGCTCGGTGCACAGTGGTGCGGGTCTGGAGAGAGGGAGGCTTGGGGCACAGTGGTGCACGTCTGGGGACAGGGACGGTTGGAGCGCAGTAGTGCGGGTCTAGGGACCGAGAGGGTTGGGGCACATTAGGTCTGGAGGGAGGGATAGGGACATAGTGGTGTTGGTCTGGAGGGAGGGTTGGGGACACAGTGGTGTGAGTCTGGGGACAGGGACGGTTGGAGCGCAGTAGTGCGGGTCTAGGGACCGAGAGGGTTGGGGCACATTAGGTCTGGAGGGAGGGATAGGGACATAGTGGTGTTGGTCTGGAGGGAGGGTTGGGGACACAGTGGTGTGAGTCTGGAGGCAGAGATAGGGACACGATTGTGTGGGTCTGGAGGGAAAGATAGGTAAATGGTGTGGGTCTGGAGGTTGGGATAGGGGCACGGTGGTGTGGGTCTGGAGGGAGGATTGGCATACAGTGGTGTGGGTCAGGAGGGAGGGTTGGCGTACAGTGGTGCGGGTCTGGAGGGCGGGATGGAGCACATGGGTGTGGGTCAGGAGGGAGGGAGGGGGACATTGTTGTGGGTGTGAAGGGAGGCATAGGACACATAATCTTGTTAAAAAACAACCATCAAGTTACATTTTTAAAAACAATACATTTTTCCCGTTTATGAGGTCATCATTCTTCAAAACCGCATAAAACAGACAAACTCAACCGGTCACATAAATCTCCTACGATTTTTTTTTTTCTCCAAGACTCGTCTTGCCCTCTAAAAAAACTTCATACGAAATGTAAATTACCCTTTCAGATTCACCTTTAATCGCACCCGTTTTCTACGTGTTCCCCTGTATGGGTTCAAATTTCTTCTGTTATGTTTGAAAAAAAAACGCATGTCAGGGCGTATATACTCTTATCGTGGCCTCTCTCAAGATTATATATTGCTCGGCCACACTCAAGTCAATATCTCATTCCCCATACATATATATATTACACTCTTAGAGGGTGAAGGGGTAAAGGAAACAATTGCAGTGACACAATTTTGGCAAAATATTGACCTCAGAAAAACGTGAATAACGAAAAGCATGAGGAAGGAAACAGGAATCAAGCGAGGAGTGTGGGATCTTGGACTAGAGTGAAACAATTTGTAAAAGAAAATGTGAAAACATTTTTTAAATCAAAATAAAAAAAATTACATTCTTTCAAGTTATGTTTTATCCCGCCACCCTCCGTTACTCACTTTGTTTCTTCACTCATCACCCATACATTTTCCAACTCGCTCAGTTTTTTACTCACTGCTATCATTTGTGTCTTCTGACTCTCGGGATCGTCCGCCTTTTTTACCGCCTCTTCAACCTTCCGATCGATCTGCTTCTCATAGACATGGGAGAGAATTTTATAGAAACGAGGGGACCCGTCACACCCAACATGCACGTTTCTTCAAATTACACTAACCACTATGTACGGGGAGCTTCCAGTCCTGTCAGCCGAATGGAAAAGGTCGTCTGATATTTCCGAAACTGTAAAGTTTACTCAGTTCGATGGCTTAGAACCGTCCTTTCGCTATCAAGTGAACTGGATAACCTAGCCCCTTTGATGACTAGCAGTTACCCTGGAGATGGATGGGGATGCAGACCTTATTCATACATCAATAATAGAGACGACTCGGGAAGTTGGCAAAAGGAAGACTGTTTTAATATCAAGTATCTAAAACAGGGAGCATAGCAAACATCAACGAATTTGCTCGATCTTCTTGCTCAAACATTCTTAGTAAAAACTGAAATCTGATAAGCAATACTCGTCATCAATGACGTCTAACCTACGTGTTACTAAAGTCATCCTATGTGGCAAACTACAAAATGGGTAATTGGTTCTGAGTGAATATCTAAGTATACGATCTATACTAGTCTAAAAAAGTGTGACTATGTGATTGGTTACTTAACGTCAGTTGGGGCAACTAAGCCCTCCCCTAAAAATGACCACTATGAAGAACGTCCCATTGGTTTACACAACTATAGGACCCCTAAATACGCAGTCCTCTACAACTGGTTGGCACTCTAACCTCTGTCAGTACTTTTCCACCTACGTCTAGCAGCCTGCAGGCTGGCCATCCAAGTCCTTGTGAGTTTGCCTTAAAATTAGCTACCCACCAATTAGCATATCAATCCATCATCACCTCAGTGGTCTACTGTCAATTAGGCTTTTGAAGCTCGGCCTTGGGAGTGTTCTTAGCTCTGAGAAATTTAGGGAGTGAGAAGCACGGTCTGCCCTCATGCGTAGGTGCAATCATTTCGTTTGTCCAACTTCATGCTTCCATGTGACTGGAGACCATGGAATCGAGGCTTTTCGTGTATTTAATACTATTTTTTAATAAACCTCTGGCGTCTTCCTTGTTATGTTCATGCCGTCTGAATAGGAGTTTTGTTCTTTCACACAATTTGTATCCAATGCTGAGATTTACTTGGTAATTAAATTTGCTTTTTAACTGCGACATACTAGAAATGAGGCCTTCTTGCTACTGTCCAGCACTGCTATAATGTGTAGTGGACATATCCATCCTTTACTTATCTATATATATATATATATATATATATATATATATATATGCGCTTGCCGCAATCTATTCACTACAAAGCCAGCCTTAAGATTACTAAGTCTGCTTGCATTTCTTTTGCTTCTGTACACGTCTAAATTGACTTGATATCTTCATCTGTTTCTGTGGAAAAGCTTCTTCATCTTAATGCCATATAAAATATCTGCATTCTCTGGTCTCTGCATCTCTTCTAAGTATGTCATCTCAGCTCTGTGTGACGTATACTGGTGATGGTTGATGACATTACCATTCATCCTTGCCGTTTATTGGCTCTGCTTCTTCAGGGATTTCATTCAAATGACCATCATAATTTCTTGTATGCAGGTATGGTTTTCTCAATGGGAACCTTACCTCCAAGAATCTCTTTGCTGTCGGTATTTTCACTGGTACCGCACAGAGACCATAATCTGCCCTTTGTTGGTTAAACTGTTCTGTGTACGTCATATACTCTGGTTTTCAGCATAAAGGTAAAAGGGGCGGGACGATTGAGGTAGGTGTACTTGGCTTCTCCTCTACAACCCTGTTAAACATGGAGGGTGTTTCGCAGTACCGCATAGGTAGCCTTGTGTTTTTCCACTTTTTATTTCTATATTGAAAGGATGGAGTGGTATAGAGAAGAAAGCGTTCTTCAAATCTAGTACCAAAAAATGGGTAGTTGTGGCGGAATCCTACATAGTATTGTTGCTGGATTGAGAACTAACGGGTATTCTGCTTAAACAACAATGCTCAAAGGGCGCAAGTCCTGAATAAAATGCCACGATCCTCCAGTCGCCTCATTCACTGAGTGCACGGCAGTGTTATACAGCGATTCTGAAGGTACCAAAATCCCTTGCTGCACTAAGGCGGAAATTGTCTCATACATGTCTTCGTCTGCCGAAAAGGGCCCATTTGCACTTGGGAAGGTCTGTTTGAAAGGGAGAAGGTCAGCCAAGCCCGTGTGCTGTCTGTGATGCCTAGGGTGTCATGGAGATGGTTTATGAGGATGGAGTGGTTGACTGTGTCAAAAACAAAAGAAAGATCGAGGAGGATCAGAATTGAGGGAGTGTTAGAATCCAGGTTAGAGAGTAGGTCTTCACCGGTGTTCAGGAGAGCAGTTTCTGTGCCTCTGAAACTGGACTTGTGGTCATGGAGGCAGCCAGCCATTTCGGTGTGGACGGCCAGTTGGGGCATGACCAGCTATCCATGAGTTTGCCCAAAAAAGGGGTGATAGAGATAGGGCGATAGTTAGCAGGGCAAGAAGGGTCAGCAGATGGCTTTCTTAGAAGAGGGCACACATGAGAGTGCTTAAGGAGTTGAGAGAAAGAGCCAGTGGCAAATGAGTGGTTGGAGAGGACAGCCAAGGCTGGAGCAAGAGAGGCGATGTTGTCCTTGATGGTTCTGGAGGAGCAGGGGCCCATCTGTTTGGAGAAAACTTTCATAGAGAAGATAACTCTAGAGATCTCATCTGGTGCAGTAGGAGAGAAAGAGGAGAGTATAGGGTTGAGGGGGGGCAAGGGAGGCGAGAGACAGGGGTTGGGGGAGCAGATGGCAGAGAGGGCAGGATGTCCAGGGTTTTGGAGGAAAAGTGGTGTTCTGCTTTCTTTCCTATTCCCCCCCCCATCTTGTCTTGTGGAGCCAGGAAAAATCTGTGTATACCATCTTGTCTTGTGGCGCCTGGAAACACCTGTGTATAGACGCCATACGAATGTCTAATAAAATAAAAATAAACTGTTATATTGGCCTTGTGCCAATCCTACTGTGCAAGACAAGGTGGTAAGTGTGAGGGGGGTAGAGGAAGTTCAGGAGTGGGGTGCCCAAAAGGCGGGGGTGGGCAAGTGCTGGGGGGCCAAGACAGCAAGTGCCAGGGGAAAGGGAGGATGAGTGCGGTGGACATGGTTAGTATTAGCCCGTGGAAGGGCACCCGAGGGCAAGTGCTGGCGAGGGATGCTGGAGGAACTGGTAGGGAGGGTTCTGGCCCCTGTATGATTCTGAAGGGACCAGGTCCTAGTCACAGCGACAGAGGGAACATTAGTATGGGAGAGGGAAGGAAGAAGAGAAAAGGAAAGCCTTGAGAAGTTTCCAGAACTTAAGAAGATCCGGCTCAAGTCTGAGGTGGGAGGGGGGCCGTTCCAGGTGGAGGAACCAGCCAAAAGGGATCTCCCTCCCACTCTCTGCTTGGAGAAATGTTTGACCTACATTGAGTTGGAGCCAGAGGACCGAAGCACTCTGGCAGGAAGGGAAAGCTGGATATAAAGAGGTCCCAGACATCCTTGTGGATGATGCAAAGGGTCTTGAACTTGATCCTTGCGGTCACCGGGAGTCAGTGGAGAGAATTTAAGGCTGGCGAGATGCAGTGCCTGGGCTTGAGGCCGAGGATAAGTCTTGCAGTCCTATTCCAGAGTAGTTGAAGGGAGCAAGGGGAGGAAAGAAGCAGGTTGAGAAAGAGGCTGTTGGAGTAGTCTAGCCTAGAGAGAGCCAAGGCTCTGCGGACGTTTAGCTTCTGGCGGACGGTGAGGAACGGTAGGATGCCCCTGAGGAGGTGCAGCTGAAAGTCAGACTTGGCAAGATCTATGATGTGTGGATAGAGAGAGAGAGGAGTCAAAGAGGATCCCCAGGTTATTTGCTTCACAAGTGGGTGAGGGGAGGGTACCCAAGGAGGCTGGTCAGAGAGTGGGGGGAAACAGGGAGCAGGCATCCAAATGAGAAGGATCTTCGTCTTACTGGCATTAAGTCAGAGATCATTGGCAGAGCACCATGCCTGAATAGCAGTCAGGTATGAGAGAGGAAGGGGAGGAGGTAGAGGATCGCAGCTTAAAGGACTACTGTGTGTCATCTGCATGACACTGGAAATGAGGGGAGAGTGGGCGATCAAGTGGGCCAGAGGGCCCAGGTAGATAGGCTAGAGCCCTGAGGGACGCCACAGGTAAAGAGAGAGGTGGATGAGACAAAAGGAACCAGAGGGATAAAGCAGGGGGGCGATGCAGACGAGATCGTCCTTGGCTCAAATTAAGGTTTTAGGCAAACGGGAGCACAGCGGCTCCAGTCGGCGACGGCGGTCGTCGACATTGGCGGACAACAGTCCGGGCGCTTCTCTTTGGGATTCCGCGGCAGTCCCCGTCTCCGGTTGGCAGCCTGTCGTAGGTCTGTCTACCAGGGAGCTTTGGCAAAGATCAGCTGGTGCACGATGGTCCCTCGTAGCTCGGAAAGAGGGGCCTACCAGGTCCTCCCTGGGTCAGTTCTTGGAGACAGCAGTTTTCAGATTGTGAAGAAGGGTAACAGCAATTCTTCTCTTCCAGCAGGGCTACAAGGTTAAGCTTCTGTTTCACTCCAGTTACACTTCAGCTTCTGAACACGAATTCTAACAGTGAGAGGCCCTCAGATATACTAGTTGGTCTCCCATTCATTCTGCTGGGTCACACTCAGGCAACCAATCAGTCAGAAGGGCATTCATGCAGGCAGGCAGGCAGCCAATAAGGCGCATAGTGCATTCAGGCCATTCACTTCTCTCCAGACACTCACAACAAGTTGTGTATTGGGACAGATACTCAGCCATTCAACACTCCACACTGCACTCATACCAGTTTCGGGCAGGGCTGTCTCAGTCATTGTGTCAAACACCAGATACTAGACACCCACAAGACAGAATGCATATTCGTCACACACTCCATTCACCCAGGTCCCACCCACAACATACAGTCACTGGGAAGGCTCCAGCCCGTCTGGCCTGGACTTCACAACACCACCATATATGGAACTTCCACCCAACAGCCAGTCAGGGGGAAGGGACAGAGTTAGGGCTTCCCAGAACTTCGGGAAAACAAGGTAACAGGCAATAGAAAGCAAGAGGCCACGGGGGCCATCTCGTTTCCTATCAGGAATCAACTGATTCCACTGGCAGGGCCTGGGTATCCCAAAATAGAGGATACTCAGAGCACCTGTCAAAATCAGCATGGAGCTGCCATCAGCCCATACACTGCTCTGTGGGCCACACACATGTGCCCAAAAACATACACTAGGGGCACAGGCTTGTACCCCCACCCATGGTTGCCATAAGGGTATCCCAAGGGTCTGTACACCAAACCAAAAGAGAGAGCTGCACTGCCAGGAGTCCCACATGAACTCCTGCGCAGAAAACACAACATAACACACAATAAAAACAGTAAAGGACAAGGATACGGAGGCCCTGTCCCTCCGATGCATTTCCAGCATCACAGAGGGGACCAACGGAAGGGGTGTGTTGGGGTCGGTGGGGGGAGCAGATGACAGAGAGAACAGGATGTCCAGAGATTTGGAGGGAAAGTGGGTGGCCAGTGCAGCGCAGAGGGCCTGGGAGGGGGTAAGTGTGGGGGAGACTGCAGTAGGATTGGCAAATTCCTTGCAGATTTTAAAGAGTTCAGCCGTGTTATGAGACATGAGCCCTCCTCTTGGAGCAGATGGCAAGACGCCATTGCATTTGGTGTAGGCGGCAGGCCTGTTTGTCAGAGGATGAGCTAGATGTCTGCCACATACACTCTGCAGCTTTGCACTTGCGTTTCAAAGCTGCCAGGGTGGAGTCCTACCAAGAGTTGCATTTGGAGGCAGGCTTCAGGTGGATTCCCTGCAGTTCCTGTGAATACCTGTTTCAACTCAGATCAGTTTGGTATGTACCCTGCTGTTACGCTACGGCAGCAACAAAGGACATTACCGAAAAGATTGTTCCCACTGAGTATCTCGCAATCAGGGAATTCGCTCTGGCAGAGTTACAAGTTGCCTTGAAAACAGTTTGGGTCACGTAGATCTGCTAGTCAGCTGATCAGATGTGCCTCGCTTTCATGGAAGCCACGCCTCCTTGTTCCTTAAAAGCGGTTAGCCGCGGGAACTTCGTTGCTGCTAATTGATCGTTACGGCGTTCCTTCTCGTAGCCTTCCTACGGCTTGCTCCATTCGGGTTACCCTCCGTGTATCCTGCTTTGTATTTGATCTACCGTTACCAGACCTTGGCTTCTGTCTCCTGTTTTGCTTGCTTGATTTGTCCTTCGATATCGGTTGCCTTGGTTTTGAATCCACTTGCAGTCTCATTTACACTGCCGAGCTCCTGGTGAGGTCCCCGCTCAGCCTGTCCATCTGCCGGGTTTTCGTTCACCATTCCCTGCTGAGAACGAAATTCCAGTCTTCAATTTTCTTTTTACAGCAAGCGCCCTTGCTTCCAGCGGAATTCAGTCTTCTATCAGTTTAGTCCTATTTCCAGCCCTGCCTAATTTAGGATTTACTTCTACCTCACCTACTTATTTGACGGTGTTACATCCTGTGAAGATGATGTGTATTTTCCACTAAAGTGCAGTACGAACGCTTTCCAGATTTGCACCAACCCGGTCCTAGTGCGTCCCTCGTGCCCTTCGGGTTGTCCTACCTATACTAACCTTCCCATTTGTTATTTTATCCTTTCGTTGTCATCCCTCAATTTGGAACTCTGAACACTTTACTGAACTGATACAGGACTTCCTCTCAAGGCCTTCCATTTCCACTATCTCAGGTACCAGCGAATCTATTGTGTTCAATAATTGTATATACCTATCACACCAGGTTGGCGTTATAGTCAAAACAGCTTTTGTATTTTTTGCAGCATTGCTTGGTGGTGCGCTCAATTCCGCTCTTTTGCATTATAGACTACTCTGTCTTGTTTTACATAATAGCAGAGTGGTACGTCGTGAAAAAGAGCCCCTCTCTAAGAGGAAGCCTGATTCTTTTGAAATCAGGGGATCTGGGTTTTCTGAAGACTTCCACGGCTCGCCTCACATCTCGATACAGGTCGGAATCGAGTACTCCTTCCGGTTCAGTGAGTAACACCTGTTTCTATTATATGCTAGCATTCCCTCAGGAATCTGCACTAATCTGCAGTGTATACTGTGTGATATAGCTTTTGCCCAGTGCTCTCTCACCAGACTCCTGACAGATTGACTAAAACCAAAAATGTGATTCTTAGGGCAACGCTTAGCATAGCTAGCTCAAAGATGCCTCTGAAGAAAAAGAAACCCCCTTGGTTTAGCCCTACACCCTCTAAGCAAACGGCCCACAAATCCCCTAGAGTGAGTTTTGGAAGACAATGAATATCTCAGGTTTTTTTGCAGAGTTCCTATGACCCTAATATGATACCAATGCATCCAGTATTTAATCGGCAGCCTCAATTGATGGCTGCATATGTACTTCAAGAGGAGAATGATTTCTTGTCCCTGTTATTAGTACAGCCAGAGAAAAAGCCTTTAGTGTGTTCGCTGTTTCACACCCTGGGATTTTTGTGCACTGAGTATCAGAAACCGACTATTTAAACAAATCAGCAACTACTGCTCAACCTTGTTACATTGCCAGCACCCAGTTACTTGAGTCTGTTATCCGTATTGAATACACCCTCCATAGAGAGTATTGGTATCTGTGTGCTAAATATTGTTCACAGTTTTCTGTACTGTACTGCAGGATGGAACTCAGTGTTTTCTGCTAATCCTGACTTGTAGTCGGTAGAACAGTTGCAGGAAGAAAACGGGTATTTGACTCAGTCATTGGCATGCCCCTCCAAGACAGTGGCCGGTTGGGTGGCATCAACGTATAACCCTGTGAATATTCTTCCTAACATGTACTGTCCCAGTGAACATATAAAGGACTGCCCTGTCTCTGTTCAATGTTTTAGGGCTGACATGAACCGAGAATCCAAGACGCTTTAAGTTGATGCTATACATTATCCGATAGAGAAGCCTGTAGCCGCAACAATGCCACTCATACATCTAGAGTGTTCTGTCACACAGATATTTATATTTATTTATTTGCTTTTTGAAAGCGCTCACACAGCCCGCGGGTATCGAGGCGCTGTTACAGGAATTTTTTGTTTTTAGTTGCGTAGTTGTTTGTCTTAGTTGCGTATTTATACCGCGCTTAAATACCCAGAGGATAACGCGCGGTATATATACGCAACTAAGACAATATAATAACAGATAATATCTGTTATTGCTCGATCTCGTGTGGCTGAACGCCACTTGTCCCTCTAAGAAGTTAAACGCCGACCGCTGGGGGTCGCGTAACTAGTTAATACCCAGAGGTTTCTAAGCGCGGACCCGGGGATCGAGCCTGTGTTGCTTCGTGCCGTCTTGCTTCCAAGGCGAGCATGTTGCCACTGAGCTATCCTCCTGACACTCCAGATGCGTATGCTAAACCAGCTGATCCCGGGCCTTATACCAATAAAGATTATATTAAAGAAAGACCAGCTAAGTCCCCCGAGGAAGTCTTTGATTGGGAAAGTATCCAGAAACAGCTATTTGCTCTAAAGAGGCAATCAATGGATTTAAATGATGACCATGTTACCCTGCACCAGACATTGGGCCTCATCATGAGTTGGATAGTAGCCCTAAAATGCGGAGGTAACGCTATTACTGCTGCATTTAAGGGTGCAACCAGTCATGAGTCTTGCAGTAAATATGAGTTTCAGGGCATTTTCATCGCTGTTAGTGCAGCACTATTTGCGCCGGTGCCAATATCACCATCCCAACCCAATGGATCCAATGGGGAATGGGGATTTACCGCCTTACCACTACTTGGGATCTGGCGCAAATTGTGCCGGACTGAGTAGTGGTAATGCAAATTGCATTGGTGGTATCCCAGCGCAATTACCGCTGAGACGCGGGCAACCTCGTGATAAGGCCCATTCCCTCTCTACCTATTGATGACATTAGCATTACTAAAGAGCTGTATCAGTTAAAAGAAGGAACGTTGGAGCAAATAGAACGATCAAAGCAAGAATATGCTTACCAGTTGCAGGGTAACTTGGAATGCTCTTCTCTTTCTGTCAAATATGCCAGCTTTGCTTCCCCTAACTAACTACGATCTATTTGGTGAAGACCTTTACTGTACCATAACCCAACTAGTGCTTGTAGTGGGGATAAAAACAGGAGCTGCCGTAGACGTGATACTAGTAGTGCTGGTAGTGGGGATAAAAACAGGTGCTTCCGTAGACGAGATACTAGTAGTGCTGGTAGTGGGAATAAAAACAGGAGCTGCTGTAGACATGATACTAGTAGTGCTGGTAGTGGGATTAGGAGGAGCTGCCGTAGACGTGATACTAGTAGTGGGGGTAAAAACAGGATCTGCTGTAGACATGATACTAATAGGATCTGCTGTAGACATGATACTAGTAGTGCTGGTAGTGGGGATCCAGCATCTCGATGGGTGCGGGGCGATCAGGCTGCCACTTACAAACAGCTCTTTCGTACCATAGGCGGCCTATAGAGCTGCAGCGTCTTAGCTACAGAGAATAAAAATGGAGAAAGGACTTGCTGGAGACAGGCCCTGGAGACTCAAAACTGGGAAAGACAGTGAGCAGGTGAAGCTGTTCCTCGGTCATGAGGACACCTTTGATCGTCAGATCACTTCAGCGAAGACCTTACCTATGCAGATGCTGCAGAGAGGCTGACGGTGGAATGACCTCGGGGGAGGTGGACCGTGCGGCCCTTCAACTATGATGATGCAGACAGGCAGAGGTGTCAGCATGGGGCAGTGGGAAGCGAATCCAACACCCCGGGAAGAATTAATAACGTGCCCCCGCCAGAAAGAAGGTAACATGGAGTCACGGGAAACCCAGTAAGGGTTCAGGCGAGTGAAGAGTGCATCAGGAGTAATCCCCCTTGTCACAGTAATCACAAGAAATAAACCTAGAGTGAAGAGTATATCAGGAGGAATCTCCCTAATCAGTTGTTTTAGGAAGGAAGATACCAAGAGTGAAGAGTACATCAGGAGTAATCTCCCTCATCACAGTTGTTGTAAGGAAGATACCAAGAGTGAAGAGTGCATCAGGAGTAATCTCCCTCGTCACAGTTGTTGTAAGGAAGATACCAAGAGTGAAGAGTGCATCAGGAGTAATCTCCCTCGTCACAGTTGTTGTAAGAAAGATACCAAGAGTAAAGAGTGCATCAGGAGTAATCTCCCTCGTCACAGTTGTTGTAAGAAAGATACCAAGAGTAAAGAGTTCCTCAGGAGTAGTCTCCCTCGTCACAACAACCGCAACAGAAATATCAAGGATATAGACTGCCATCAGAGGTTTTGGGGAAAAAGCCAATGCCATTACGGGAGTGATCTCCCTTTTTGCAATAGTGAAGAGGAAGATAAGGAAAGTCCATGAATCTATACAACTCTGAGAAGGAATACTTGTTGGACATTTAACCAAGCCCAGAGAAGTTCCTGGGAGGAATTACTAGGACTTATCAGAACGGTTGCAAAAGACTATCAGAAATCAGCGCTTAAGGCTGCACTAGTTTGACCAAGAAAAGGGAGTCATTCTCCTGTTTTCATTTCTGTTTGCAGATCACTTTTGATTAGCCCACGGTAAAGGGTGTGAGTGTTATGTGCCTGCGGGATGTTCTCCTGCCTTTGCTTTAGTGAAATCATGCTGCCTGACCGAGGCCACGCCCCCAGGCTTAAGCTCTTGAACCAGACCGCTGGATGAAGCCCATGAGAAAGGGCATGGGGTTGTGCGCCTTCAGGGTGTTTGGGGCTGGCAGCTGTTAGAGACAGAGGGTGATTTTTAGATTTCTTTTGGTGGGGGTAAGTGTCCCTTTTGACATCATTATCATAGCCTTGGAGTTCTGTGTGTGTTCTCAAGGATTGAATTAGCTCAGCGTTGTAGTAGTAGGGAGCTGGAGGGTGTCCGTAGCTGTCCTGATTCCAGCTCTTCGCGGTTTCCATCACACAAGTGAAACTTAATGCAGATGGCATTTGTTTCTGCCCACGTAGGTCACTCTGCCTTGCATTGTCCCCTGTGCGGTGCTCCTATGAATAGTTTTTTCAAAAGGCAAAGGTGGATGTCATACCACTGTTCTGTTACTGTGCAACATATTTTTGCTTTTTTTGTTTTCAAAGGATGTTTTGGACTGTTCTGAGAGCTAAGTGGGGAGACGGACTGTGGCAGCCCCTCGAACAAGTGGTGTTTGCCTCGCTCCTACAGATTAAATCATAGTGGCCAAGATTTTTGTGAGATAATGGTGGGTGGCTGTTGCTCCTTGTTTTTTTTTTATCAGCTTGCGATTTACAATTAAAACTTTTAGCTAAAATGACATGCACACAAACTCATAAACCACATTTTACATTACAAAATTATTGTTTGCAAAAGAAAAAAATGAAACAATAAGTAATAAAATCAACATCAAAATTAAAATCAGCATCACTTTAAAAAAATCCAAAATTGATGGATAATAAGACAAATTAACTCAAAGTGAAAGCCGACCATAATGTTACTGAGGAGCAGTAAAGCAGTGGAACAAGATAGGAAGAAGACATGTCTCCCCTTTCATCAACCCTTTTGCTTTACTATTCCCAACAGTGGATGGTTTGTAGGTAGCCGTCAATTTGTCCAGCCTCCAGAACCAAAAATAGAACCTTCAAGGCCAAAATTAGGGAGATCAGTTCTCCCTGTACAATAATGGACCACCAATCCTCGGCCATCATAGCCCAGGATTGGTTCTCCCCAACCATATCGTCCTCTTTTCACCGCCCACTTTGCCCCATGATTGGGAGTCCGTCTTCTTGCTGTAGTTATTTCCTGGTGTGGCCATTGCCCTCCCATCCCCCATTTGATCTCTTTGGGGGCATTCATCTCTTAAATCTTGTCAATGAGAATCCCATTGGAAGAAGCTTTTCCGCCTCCGTGAGAAGTAGGTGCTTTATCTCAGATGATAATAGGTGGATTACTACTTTGTCGAGACAGGCCTCTTCCGGAAATTGGATCAAATGGAGATCCTTTGATTTTATTCCTTTAAGTCTGGCATAGACTGAAAAGGCACAGGATATTGGCGCTGTTTAAGATTAAGTCGTCTTCGAGGAGTTGAGGAGCTCTCTCCCCTTTACTTACATTAGTTTTATGTTTCATGAGGTCCAGTTTGAAGGCCTCTCTTTTCGATCGCGGAGACCTTCCTTGATCTTTAATCTCCGATTTCTTGTCTTGAAGTCTAGAGAATATTTCAAACTTCTTTGGAGGGTTGTTCAAATTCTTCTGATTGGAGGATGGGTGGCCCCCTGGGTGCCTGAACTATGGGGCTCACTGTTGATCTCACCTCTACTTCCTGGTTATCCTCCATTTCATGGCTTCCCTGATCACTAATGGCTCTTGCCTCTCCCGCAATAGGGTCAATTAATATGGCTTCCAGGGGCCGATCACCGACATTCATTCTAGGCATAGTCAACTGGTTCCGGAAGCTATCAGTTGGATTTATTACGCCATCTGTGCCGTGTTTTCATCTAGGTTACTCTGGATGGCAGCTACAAAAACGTCCACAAAAATAATTTTTGAATGACGCATGGCTGACATTGGTCTGATCTTTAATTTGTTCACTTAAATTCTTGTGCAGTTTCATAAACGGTGCCATAGTGATTGTGAAGGCCGCTATCAGGCCTGCATCAATCACTGGCTCTACTGGAGCCTGATCTTCTACTTGAGCCGCTGCCATGTCCAATAAAAGATCTTCGTCCGAAAGAAGATTAGATTTAAATCGGGTTTCATCCCCTCTCGCCCCCGATCTTCTTGGGTTTATACTGTTCTCATCACTGTCCAGAGCTAGAACTGGATATGTGTCAGGTGTTAATGTGGCTCTTTTCTTGGTTGTGAAGGATTCATCTCTTGTGCCTCCTTCATCCATGCTTCTCTTTCTTTGTGACGATTCGTTTGCAAGTGCCTCTGGCCATAAGGCTACAGCAATTGGGTTTTTCCCCCCTACAACAGAATTTCTCATCTCTGTCTCAGCACTAGTTACATCTCCCCCGCCATGCCCAACGGTTTGTTTCTCTTGAACGTGGCAGGGGAGCAGCTTCGATACTCGTGACTGACCCGGCCCCTCTTTCCAGGTTTCCCGTTTCAGATTTTGCTTTCGCAATTTCTTTGGCTAGATTGACTTCAATACTAGATATGGATGTGCTCCCACTTCTTTCCTTGAGAGTTCCTTGCATGGGCAGGTTCTTATTTGAATTGGTATAAAAGAATCATTGATTTGACGATACATTTGTCGGAGCAATACCTCTTGGTTTCCAGACCATCTTCAAAGACGGATGAAATAGTTTTTTTAATTGCCCTTTATGGCCATTTTGCTGAAGGTATACCCAATTGTCTGTTGCGCGTCCGTGATTAGATCCCACTGTTTCACAGGTGCCGGGTCTGTGCTTGCCTCTGCTACGGTAGCTACGGTAGAACTTTCTACGGTGGCCTCTCCCCATTGGCCATTAACTGCCTCCCCCACGGTCACAGGCTGCTGTGCTGGGTGGGTCTCTCTTTTGTGGGGGGTTTTGGGCATCTTCCTTTTGAGATATCAGGCCCCTGACCTTTTCCAACAGGTTCCTGGGTGAATTTGTTGTTTTCCCAATCTCTAACCTAACGTTAAATGAACAAGGCCCTTCCTCTCTTAGACCTTCCATCGGCCGTTGGCCCGTCGCGTCACTTGTATTTCCTTTATGTGCCGTACCAAACATGCCTCTTGTTGCCTCATAGGATGGGAGCTCATCTACATTCCCCTCCTTTCCCCCCGTTAGAGCGTTCCCCAAGCTGACCTCCTGGATGATGGTTCCACCAACCGCCACACTTTCCATTAATTTCCACCAGCTTTACTTAGCACTGTAGGGTGGCACAAGCTCTGTATCAGCCTGAATCAAAGAGTAATCCCCGCTAAAACCAGGTTTGTCTATTCCCCACACAATATGCAGTTCTTTTACTCTCTGGGGTAGCGGTAAACTTCTGGTCACTCAGCCGTTGCAGTATTACAAACCGGGTGCTGGCTAATCTCCTGCTCTCCCATGTACTTCCGAGAGAGTATAAGCTACATACTCAACCCATGGCCCTAAATCTCCCAAGTACTCACAGTTTTTAGAGCATCAAACATATCTGATGGCTCTGCACGCTTACGGTCTGCAGACTGCATACTGCTACTCCACTTTGTGACTGATTTGTGGATCCCACGTGGTCTTCTGGGTGGGGTGGGGGGGTGGGTGGAGCCCTACCGCTCAACACCGCATGCCAAAGTTTAAAGGTACAGAATACCAGAGCAAAAGCAAACATATTCCTTTCCTTTTTCAAACGCCACTGAAAACTGCAATCCACAGGAAAGGAATGTTGGACTGCAGACTGTTACTCCACTTTGTGACCACTTAGCGCCTAGTTCTATTGAGCAGCAGCTTTGGATTCTTATTTTGCCATCTTAATAGTTTTTTGGTTTTTTTCCTTTTTGTTGTGGCCATACTTGTGGCTTTTGCCTTTTTAGAATGTTTTGTGGGTTGAATAGTTTTAGTTTTTTAAATCTGTTATAACTGCACAGTGCGACTGCCACAATGACTAAACGTGAGGCAAAGGAGGATCACAAGGGTCTGAAGGCCACAAACAAATCGAAATATGTGGGCGCGAGGGGGAAACTCTTAGTGGTACTCAATCCTCACCCGATTCCTATTTGCGTGAATAGCCTAAAAAAAATTGGGCAGCGTATTTCTGTCACAGGCAGCCAGTAATTGTGGGATCCTTGCTGCCAATGTACCATCAACATGCTCTTCTGCTTTATCAAAACACACAGGAGGCCCCCTTCCTCTCTTCAACCACTCCTGCTATCCCCTTTAATGTGGAGGTCCCGACAATGTAGGGGGTGGTTTATTCAATCAGAGAACAGACCCAGCAAACATAGGGCATTGGACCTAGTTGGAGAGGGTTGTAACAACATGGCTCCCACAATCCTGGTTCAGTCTCCGCATGCCCTAGTGAGGGATGTGGTAGATTCAGCAGGAAGTGAAAACCCAAAGTGTATTGGGTCATAAATGACAAGGAAATTGGGGGTATCACTTCGACTAACATTCTGTCATGCATCAGGATATGGGGAGGCTCTTTAGCACGGGCCCCTAAGGAAAAGCAGATGCCAGGGGTGTTCAATCTGAGTCAGTATATATATATATATTTTTTTGTTTTATTGGTTAAATCAAATTTCTTTTCAACCTTTAACAAAAGAAAGAAGATCCAAGTCCTTTTCCCAAACCCCCCCATCGTTATGCTTAATGTTTGTCCATCCCCTCAAGATTCCACGTTTCCGCCCTTTAGTCCCTTTAAGATCGATTCTATGAATCTTAGGGCTTCTAGGGTGCTGCCGATTTTTTGCACCATCATGATTCGTTCCCAGTATTCCTCAGCCGTTATTTCATTTATGTTGACCACCCATTCACCTAGATATAGGCTCCTTTGGGCGCTTAATTCTGGACAAAAAAATAGCCAATGTTCCACTGTTTCCAACATCTCCAGGTCATTACAGAAACATCTTGCGTCTTCCACTAGAATTTGTTTCCTTATCCACTGGACCTCTCTTGTTGGCAGGATGTTTAATCTGCATCTCATCAATAGGTCCCTATATTTTGAAGAGGGAAATCGTCGCAGATAAGGAGGAGCTTCATTCAATGCTCTTCGTTCTCACGTTAGGTTATGGCAATTTGTGTTCTGCATTTTCCGATTATCCGTGGAGATCCAGTCTGTTGCCCGCATGTTTTTCTTCACTTTCTCAGGGTTTTCTTTTAGCGTTTCAGTTTTGATGTGATGATATTCCAATATTTTGAGACAGTTCTGTTTCCAGGCCTCAAAATGGGAGTCTTTGTTTTTTACCTCTTTTTTGGCTAGTAATTCGAATGGGATGGACGGCTTATCTAGGATACACTTCCGATATAACGAAAGAGTCTTCCAAAGGACCGTTGATTCCATCGATTGCAGTCTTAGTTCGTGTCTTATTGTCGAGACAGGGAGGCAATTTGGGAGCTTGAGTACCCTTCTCCAGAAAAAAGCCTCTAGCACATCCCATGTTTTCCAATGGAGGTTTAGCAGGGATTCTGCTCCGTATGTTAAGCTTCCACTACCTTTTGTTTGTAAAATGTGATTACTGGCAGCATTGAGAAGGATCCGTAATGTTGGTGGAGAGCTCGAGCTTGGTTAGTTAGTTTTATCAGCTTTGCTTTGATCGAATCTAATTGCCCTTGCTCATTGATGTTCTTATTGATTGGTACCCCCAGGTAGACTGTTGAGTCCACTATTTCCAGTGGTTGGTTGTCCAATGACCAGATTAATCCCTTTTTCTGTTTTCTGGCTCTGGATCCAGATGCCGACTGCATTATTAAGATCATGGATTTTTTTTACGTTGATCTTCAGGTGATTTTGATTTAAGTAAGACTTATATTCCACAATTCGTCTTTGCAGACCTATGGGGGTTTGATCCACAAATACGTCGTCTGCGTACACCATCCATGAGAGGGCTTCATCCTGAAATACTGGAGGAAATGCACGGATTTGGTCATGGGATTCCTTCATATCTGCTAGGTACAGAATGAACAGGAAAGGTGCTAGTGCACACCCTTGCTTTATGCCCTTAGATGTCGGGATATTTTCTGTCGGGTCTCCTAGTTTTGAGACAACTATCTGAACTGAAGTGTTGGTATATAGTTCCTGAATTGCCTCAAGCAGATCCTGCGGACAGTTCCACTTCCTTAGTTTGGCCCATAGGAGTTCTCTGCAGATCCCATCGAAGGCCTGTTCCATGTCGACGAAACCCAGGTATATGTTCCTCTTTTGTTTTAATACTCAAAGCTTAAGTATATTCAGGATGAATAGATTCAATGATGTTCCCACGCCGCTCATGAATGCAGTTTGTCTCTTATCAAGGATCCCTGTCCTTATTGCCCAGTTTTCTAAATCTCTCAGCAAAATGGAACAGGACAGTTTTCCTATGTAGTCGAGTAGGGCGATAGGCCTACAGTTCCTCGGGTTGTTGCGATCTCCTTTCTTATATATAGGTACTATTAGGGCCTCCTTCCAGGATTTGGGTATTGATCTTGTTGTTAAGATCTGCTGGAATAATATTAAGATGAAATCTGCCCACTCTTCCTTGTTATCCTTAAGCATACAGTTAGAGATGCCGTCCGGGCCAGCCACTCGAGATGAACTCAACTTTTGTATCCTTATTAGGATATCTTCCCGGTCAATGTCAATTAACCATTTGTTTCCTGATCTTTTCTTGGTCTTGATAGGGTCTTTCTCCTGAAAGAGATCTGTATAGAACTTCACCCAATCCTCCTTTGACACATTACTAGATGTCAGTGCGGTCTGGAGTTCTCCCCCTTTATTGATTATCTCCCATAAGGACTTTGAGTTAGACGTGGTTATTGCTGCCATCATTTTTTCAGCATCTGATTGTGCTCTCCACATCCTGGTGGATTTTAGCCAGTTTTTATAAGCCTGTTTGCAAAGTTTTTATTAGTGAGGGAGCTTTTCCACAGACGTCTCAGTTCTGTACCGTGTTTCCTTCGTTTCACCACCAAGATTTTGTTGTATGCATGTTTCCTTATCACCTCTTGTTTTTTGTTAGGACCAATCTCAAACTCCTTCAAAAGAACCATATTCCACTGTGTCTTGGTTTTCTTCGACGTTATGTTTCAATCGCTCTACTAATAGGGGAATAGAGCTCGCTTTGATTTTTAGCCTTGTGTGTCCACCCGATAATACCAATTCGGGAAAGTTTCGGTACTTCGGCTCTTCCGTCTTCCAGAGAAGTTCAATTTCAAGCAGAGCGTGGTCACTAACCATCTGTTGGACTACTTTGAAGGAGTTTATCCAGGGTAAGGTGTTTCTGGCAACGAAACAGTAGTCCAGGCAAGCAGCCCTCGAGTTCGCTGTCCAGGTGTTTGACCCTGGGAGGTCCCCTACTGTTTGACCGTTCAACATAGACATCTCCCTGGTGTCCATTTCTGCGAGCCAGAGTTTTTCGTTAGGCGG